>NC_045778.1:37310872-37613903 GCF_008692025.1 Phocoena sinus
CAACAGAAGGTTCCAGTCCACAAAGCCATAGGCATGCAGACAGACACACATCCAGGAGGCTGGGCTTCTCAGGTCAATGATAAAAGTACTGGTGAACCTGGCCAATGAGGTGCTAGTATTAGTCCCATCCTACAGGAGAGGAAACTGAGGCATGGGGGGGTTTAGTGACATGTCCACAGTTACACAGCTAGAACATGGCAGCTACAATAGTTTAATAGAGTCTAGAATGTTTCCTATAATATTACGCTTTTGACTTGGTAGAAAAATAGAATGGATATATTTCTATAACATTTATCTCTTTATCAAAGTATGATGTAAGAGCAATAAGAATGAACACACACACAACAACATGAATAAATCTTAAAATGATTATCCTACTCCTATTTGTAAAGGGGGTGAGAAAATGTAGAAATGGGGCATATTGGCACCCCAAATGCTGTTAGTAAGCAAGAGGGAGCAGTGGGCACTGGGCGGGCAACTCCCCAGGGCAGCCTCTGCCTCCACCCACCCTTGAAGCTACCCAGCATTCACACATCCTCTTCCTACTCACAGGACATGTGCCTCCTCACCTCAAGGGTTATGGCCCTAAAGTGCCACGGGGGCCAGCAGCCAACCCGAGTCCTGATCTCCATCATCTCAGTGATGGGCAGCCCTCCCCACAGGTCGGTGTGGCTCCTCGTGGCCTGGGAAGCTATGACCCTAAAGACTCCTTCCTGTCCCAGCACCCCCAGTATACAGGGCACAGAAGGAACAGGATAAGGCCAGTAGAAACTCTCAGGAAACACTCTGAACTGCTGCCAGTCCGAGCAATGATCAAATCCTGCTTGTCAGAAACACCACTCCCTTCCCTGGCACTGCAATACATTCCAGGTCAGACAACAGGGTGGGGAGCCGTATGCCCAGTGTCCTTGTGGTCCCTGGCACTTCCCAGACAGAGGATCTGCTTTATCTACTCCCCCCTCCACAGTCTCATCTGAAGAGGGGAGACCCTCCCCTTTCCAGGGGCTGCCCATTTCCTACTGGTGCAGTTTGGTGACCCGGAAACAATTTTAGGGGATGAGAATCCCAAACGTCCATATTTGTTTGTAGCAGATGACACAAGTTAGGCTCACATCCTCTCTGCCTCTGACCACCGGGCCCTGTTCAGGGCAATGTGGTATCTGATTGGACCATGTGAAATCGCTGGGTTTTTAGGACAAAATTGACCAGATGACGGCAATTTCATATGGTTCAATCAAATATAAAAGTTAATGTTGAGAGTGGCTTCCTTTGAAACTGGATTTGACATGAGGAGTAAATACAAGTATTTAAACTGTGGCTGACATATCACAAGCACTCACTATTGACGGTTTATTGATATTGTCACTGGGCATGCGACCCCTCCCTGATGCTTGGAGGAGCTACCCACAGAGTGGACCACGGGCTATTTATTGCAGTGTGACAAGGCAAAGCAATGTACTATTCATTGTATAAATATAACATAATTTATCCAACCTATTGTTAATGAAAATTAGATTATTTCTTGTTTTGGAAATCACGCATAAAGCTGCCATTCTTGTAAATTTATTTATACATTATGTAGACATAAGCAATTTCCCTCATATTACTATAGATTCATGGATTTATTTTCTCAATGTGTTATGCTTCTTGATTTTAAATTGCTCCCCAAATAGTCAGTGAGATCCCCTTAAAGTTGACTCCTGCATACTTTTGACTGATTTTCATTATGCTTCAAGCACTTCTTTACATACTGATATAACAAGACGTTCCAGGCTTATCTTCTACTTTCCCTGCCTCAGACCTGGAATCAGCCATTTATCCAAAGATGGTTCATTTTCATGGGGAATAGTATGGAGAAATCAAGATCTGGGTCACCAGATAGATTCCTTGGTACTGGCATTTTGCCATTTCATCAGACAGAACTAGGATGGATGGATGGATGGATGGATGGATGGACAGGTGCCTACACATAAAATTATGAATTTGTAGTGATATTTCCAATTCAAATTTAAGGGAATAGGATTTTTTATTTTAGTTTCTCCCCATATCTCCTTTGTCTTATAGTGAAAATCTTGGTTCTCAACATTAATATATGTATATATGTTTTATCTTATAATATCCATTCTGTTTCTTGATTCATGAAATATAATCAGCATCTCGGGACTCCTCATTAAATAAGTAAATTTGTGCCCCTGAACTTCTTTCTACTTCCTTCAACCTTCTACCTCTTAAACATAACATGGTTTTAATATTTTCCAAGTTTTTATCATTTATGTTTTGCTCTGAAACTGCAATCATGTCTTCCATCTTTTCTTTTTATGTTGATCCTGAAAATCAAAACCCAACAAATAGAACTTTTATGTATTCAGTTGAATCATATGAACGATATGAAATTCCTTATATTCAATCTCCTTTTACCTCCCCAAAATGTGGCAATTTCCTGTGGTTCAGCCAGATATTTTTATTAGAGAAACATCTACATGGGGACGAGAATGTTTTCCTAGATCACTGAATCTTTGCTGTACTACTGAGAATATTCCAAGGTTTAAGGTCAAATAGATTCCCTTTTTTAAATGCCATTCGTTGCTTAAAATTATGCCAAGTTTTAGCTTGTCTCATGTTTGTACCATGACTTTTCTTTCAACCTTTTTTTTTGTCTGGAGAATCTGATTGTCTTTCTTTTCTTCTTCTTTTTTTTTTTTTTTCAGAAAGGACACATGGGAGGCAAAATTCCTGAATCTTTGCTAGGACTGAAAATATCTGCCTTTTGTTCTCACATCTAATTGACAGGGTTATAAGTAGACAGTGATTTTCCCTTAGGACATTGAAGGCCTTTCTGCCTTTAATTCCAGTTTGTAGTGATACTGGCAAGAAGTCCGATTCGATTCTTCTTCCATTGTAGCTCCTTTGTTCTTTCTAGAAGCGATCTGATTTTCCCTACACTCTTCCCCATCCTTCCTGCCTAGCAATCAGCAGCTCCTTTTAGTGTGAAGATATTTGTTTACTTTAGACTATAGAAACACTCCTCTATTATGTCTTTAATTATTTCCTCCTCTCCATATTCCCTGTTCTTACTTCCTGGAACTGATGGATGTTGACTATCTTGCATTTCATTTTCCAGTTCATTTACCTCTTCTCTAACAAATTTGCATCTTTCTTATATTGTTCCAAGTCCTCGGCAGTTTTCTCTACATTTTCTTTTAGGTTTTATGAGAAATTTTGCAGTTTGGGAATCAAAATACATAACATTTTTAAAATTTCTGTATATGCTTTCTTTTTTGTAAGTCTTCTAAAATTTGTTTTATTGAAGTATAGTTGACATATAACATTATATTAGTTTCAGGTATACAATATAATGATTCAATATTTGTATATATTGTGAAATAATCACCACAATAAGTCTAGTTAGCACTGGTTACCATACATAGTCACACAAAATTTTTTTCTTGGGATGAGGACCTTTAAGGTCTACTCTCTCAGCAACTTTCAAATATGTAATATGGTATTATATATAGTCACCATGAGTATATTACATAATAATTTTGAAGTCTGGGGATAATAATAATATTATTTTAACTTCTGTGTATACTTTCATGCTCTCTGCTAAGGCACAGAGAAGTTTTCCATAGAAAGTTTTCTTCATGGTTTTTGGATACAATATCATAATATATTCTTGGAATGTTTCTGAGAATAGTAATCAGAACTTGACAGTGCATCCAGCTAAAAGTCAAACTACTGTCATATAAGAAAAACCTTCATGAAGCAGATAAAAATTGTTAGATGGAAAATAATATATAAGGACCATACAACAGAGGGAAAATTGATATCTCAGAGAATCATAATATAGGGAAAAAAAACGGATTTGAAGATATAAATTTTTTAAATTTCCTGAAGAAAAATGTTAATCTGAACATTAAAAGTGCATATCATATAAAAGACAAAATGATGACAAGCTAGAGAGGCCTTTGTTAAGAAATAGAATATAAGGGATAAAGGTAGAATACTTCAATCCAAGAAACAAACAAACAAAAACCCAAGCTATGTATATCATGTATTACAGCCACAGTAACAGTTAAAAGACAATAGAGCAATTTCTACAAAGTGCTGGGGGAAATAAATATATCCCAAAACAAGCATAGACCTCCAAATTGTTAAGTTATAACAGCAATAAGAAGATATTCTTAAATATAAGAAAACTCAGGAAACTCAGTACCCAAGAACAGTTCCTTAAAACAAAAGCAAGGATAACAAAAGTTAGTGATGGCATTTAGAGACTAAATACAAACAGTAGAGGGATAAAACCACAGGTGCTCACTGCTAACTACAGTTCAGTACCTACCCTGGTAGACATGTTTAACATGATTTTTTGGAACTTTCTGGTATTTTTTTTCTGAATATTTTTGATCCAGGGTTGGTTGAATTCACAGGTAAGGAACTTGCCTCTACATTGGGGGGGGGGGGGGGTGGGGAGCAACTGTACTTTAAAACACAGGTGTGTGTGTGTGTGTGTGTGTGTGAATCCTATATCACTTCTGTTCTGTCTTTCCAGTAAGAGTATAAGTAAATATACATGCATCTAAAGGGAGATACATCATATGATTTTAGGTAGTTTTAAATTTTCTCCTCCAAAATTTTTTGTAATAAAATACACCAAGAGCTACTATAAAAATAAATTGAAAATAGAGAAGATAAATGACAGGAAGAAGTAGTTGCTTCTTGGCAGTAGAATTATGAATTATTTTTTCTTTTATACCTTTATTTATTTATCTAGATTTTCTGCAATCAAGTATTTTATCTAGATTTTCATGATTTTGAATACTGGACTTGCCATTTGGGCAAGTTAATTACCCTCGATGTGTCTCTTTTCTCTTCTGTAAAATAAGACTTATATCAATAAAATGTGGCTTATAATGAGATCTAAATCCATGTAAGTATTATAAGAATTAAGGGAGCTAACGCATGTTTGAGTGATAGAACAGGGCCTGGTACATGGGGAATGTTCAATACACAAATATAAGTGCCTAAAGGAATTGCTTTCCTGGATTACATTTTCTTTCAGAATATCTTTTTCATCTAACTTTTCCAAGCTCTATCCCCTCCCTCCCTTCTTTCCTTCCTTCCTTTTCTCCTTCCATCTTTATCTTTCTTGCTACAGTGTGTTTGCATAGACGCCTGGCTGTTTGTTAAATCCCGCCCATGCTTCACGTGAATGGCTTTGTCTAGGTACTCTATTTTTTCTGATACAGTACGGATAAATCTCCCTGATGATTTTCCCGTGCAGTTTGAGGTCTGCTTTCTTCCCCATTGAGCTACAGTTGGAGGGGCTGGATTTTCTGCAGACTTACCAGGGGAAAGGCATAGCTGGGCCAGCGTGCAGCCTTCACAGGGTGAGCTGGGCCTGTCGCTTTCTTTTGTAGTTTTGTTGTGGCTCATGAGCCTGGATTTACCACACCTCTTGCAGCCTGAGGAAACCCTTGAGCTTCCCCTCACCCCCAGTTCAACGAGGGCTTTGCTGAAGTCCAGGGGAGCCACGTGGGGTGTGGGTTTTACCCTCAGCTTCGCCCGTCTCTCTCCAGTGGCCACCTCACAACTTCCAGAGACAAGAGGGGGAAACGGGCAGGGCTGTGTGGGCCCATGTGAAGAGCGCACAGAAGGAGAGGAAACCCATTTGGTAACTTTCCCAGTGTCTTCTCCCTGCTCTCCCAGGGGAGCTTAGCCCTTGAGGTTTTGGTTATCACTTTGGCCAAGTCGGTCCTTCTTGTTGGAATGTGCCCTCTGGGTCTCCTTTCCTGCTTCTCTCCCAGCAAGAGGTCTCCTCTCCAGGGTGAGGCTGAGAGAAGCTGGGGATTGCTTGTGGCAGATTTCTGTCCCCCTTTATTTTAGTCTCTTCCCTTTGCAGCCTTTTTCTCTCCTAACATCCTGGGTTGGGACCGGCCCTCGAGAAGGTGGAGGGCAGCTGCCTCTTCCTTGGGCCCCCACTGCCTGCCCTGAGGACTGAATGACAGTGCCTGTTAGGATGGGGTGCTGGAGCCCACCAGAACCACCATTCAATTTTAGCAGGTCAGGGGGGTCGTGGCAGAATGAAAGGGGGTTGAACGATGGGGGCCAGGACAGCGATAGAAGGCCTCCATCCTCCTGACTCTCCCCCTGGCAGGCCCGCCCTGATGCCCAGGGCTCCCTCCCAAGCCTTCCTGTCCAACCTGAGGACACCTCCCCTGCACACCTCCATGCCTGCCACCACCTCTGGTCCCCTGATGTGGAAGTCCTTCCCCTTCCTGATGAAAGTCAGGAAACCATTCCGAGCTTGGTTCAAACAGATTCTGTTTTACATTAGAAACTCATTTTTCTTCTTCTGGGAGGCTGGCCTGTGTTGTCAGAAAGGGAAACGGAAATTGAGAGCAAGGCCACAATTTGATTGAGGGCAGGCTCCTGGCTCCCAAGAGGAGGGCAGAGTATGAGTGAGAGGAGGGGACAGGCCAGCCTCCTCCGTCCTCCTAACTTGTTTGGTCCTGGGCGGGGCAGCCCATCACCAGCGCCCTCTCTCCCTGGGCAGGCCAGGCCCAGGCAGATCCAATCAGGGCCGCTGTCCTGGCCTTGGCCCCATGCCAGGGAGCACAAGGCCACTGGCTCCACCTGGTCTTGAGTATTCTTACGGCAAACAAACAGCATCCAATTAGCCTTCTTTCACGGGGACTCTCAGAAAAAGAGATTATATGAAAAGAACATAATCATGTCTTGGATAAACTTCAAAATTCGATTTTCTGGGCAGTTAAGTTCAACAGAAACAACTAATCAGGAAAAGAGTTTTCTGACACAAGTTAGTTGTGACTAGCAATCTCCACACATCCACCCATCTACATCCACATGGTACCTCCACACTCATCCACCTGCACGCACAGCCATCAGCGTCAGGGACTAGGCGCACGAGGGCCAGGGGGTTCCAGGTACTCAGGCTTGGTCTTGAGTCCTGTGTCTGTGGTCCTCGCCTTGTGGTTCAGATCCCGTTATTCTACTCCTGGACTTCCCCACCCTCATTACCAACCTTTTCACAAATGCTTTTTCTCCTTGCTATAATTTCTGTCCCCTGCTCCTAGCGGATGTCATGAACTTGCTCCATGCTGGAACCCTCCTCTCTCTTCTGGTGATGCTATCTGCCGCAGAGGGAGGGGGGCCACACTTATCAAGTGCCCGCAATGTCCCAGGCATTTCTGATACATGATTTCATTTAACCTCCATGACACTCTTAAGAGGCAAGTATTGTGGCCACTTACTAGAGGAAGAAATAGAGGATCTGAGACATACCTAGTAGAACCAGACCGATGTGCCTGGCGTGCGGGCGGATGGGCACTGAGGCTCCTGGGCCATCTCCACTTCTCTCTCCCCTTCCCGTGGCTGCAGCTCCCCTGGCCCCAGCACACCCTGGACTTCTGCTGAGGATCTCTGCATGTGGCTTCTGATGGCTCTTCAGTGCTGATAAGAGCGGTCATGTTGCCCCTTGGGTGGCAGAAGTGAACTTCCTCCCTGTGTGATGTCAGAAAGCCCAGCCCCACAGGAACCAAAATAAGCCCTTCTATGCAAAACTTTCTAGACCCTTAACCTGTCTGCCTCCCGGTGACCTGTGAGACCCCAGGGGTTCTTGATCACTTACCTCCAGAACTTCCCTGATGGGTCAAGGTGACATCTGTGACAAACACCCATGGGGCTTCCTGGGTCCCAGCCGTTCCCACAACTTTCTCTCATGTGGAGAAAAAAAAAATCTGAGAACTTTATAATGGTGACAAATTAGGGAATAAACCTGGCTCCCTCCACAGACCCACCTGGCAGCATTCAGAAAACAACACTGTTGCCCTCATGGGAAGCCAGTTGTTTGCATTAAACTTCTTCAATCCTCCACCCAGGATGAAGAGAATTCCGCACAAAGATATTGAGGGTGAGGAAGGGAAGTGGATACTGGGCAGGAAAAAACATTAAATATGTACTACGGACACAGACCAGGGTCCCAGCCGGGACTGTGGGTCACAGTGCATGTCAAGCAGAGGGGCCTGTGGAAAAGGAGACAAAGAAAAAGCTGCTGGCATGTCCTGGGCACCTCCAGTGTGCACTGGGGGTTTAATTTACTGAATCCTTGTGAAACTGTTGTTAACCTTACCTTTCAGGAAAAGAAATTCAGAGCTTATCAAGGTGATGAGATTTATACAACTACGTGCTATAATTTATTAACCCAGTGAGATTAGAAAACCCAGTTAGAACCCAGATTAGAAAAGTATTGAGCAAATGGAAAATGCACGTGATATGAAAAACTTGGAAATGTGTTTTAATAAAAACACCTTATATATGTGCCAAGAACTGCATGTACCTGAGGAGTATGACAGTCCTGTATAAAAGAGGACTATCTTTGAATGTAATACACGCCTACCTGTGGTTACGATGGAATGGTATCTATCAGTGGTCTGTGGTATTCTGTGAAATGGGCCCATGTCTTCCAGGAGCTTTGTCACATGAGCAAGTTTGAGAATCGCCAGCCAACAGGATCCAGCCCCAAGTCTTTCCTGGATATCCAGACCTCGGCCCCATCACTCCTGCCCTTGTCCAAGGTAGGGGTAGGGAAGGGTATCCCAGAAAGAGGGCACAGCATGTGCACGGGAGGAGATGTGTGGGCAGATTTCCACTGTGAGAGACTTTTCAGGCAGCCATGTGGAAGGTACATTGGTGGAGAAAGATGGCAGAGGAAGTTCTTATGAAAGGTGGTGAGAAAAGCGATAAAGATGTGAACTGAGCAGAGCTGGGACTGGCAGCCCAAGAGAGGCACTCACCAGGATGGCATCCGTGTGGGCTGTGGTAGACCTAGGAGGACCCTGGGCTATTCTAGGATGTGGCCATGAGGTGGGCTTGGAGACAAAGGCTGGGTTCCACTCTGTATCTATGGGAACCATGAGGACTCTTCCACCATGGCTGCATCACAACTGCCCCCATCCTGACCTTCCCCCAAGTACACAGGAACAAATGTGACTTTGCTAATAGAAAAGGGGAGTGCCTGAACTTTCATGTTGTGACGCTTCATGCAGAGATTTTCTGTCCCCTCTCACCTACACCTGACTCTCTCAGGCCCCTTTTTTCTCCTTGCCTTCCTTCTGCATTATGGACGTGGCCTGGGGGTAGCACTGGTCTCTGGGCCTTCCACTGCTGGGAAGTAGATGATTTTAAACCCATCCAGTGGGGGCAGTGGGCCCACCTGCCCTGGTCTGCTCCCCTCCACACCTCGTTGCTGTGGCATCTCCCCTTCATCTGATTCTTCAACCCTTTGTTTTCTATGCTCCCCGTCTCCATCATGATTTCAGTGACAGTGCTTTTCTTCCCTCTGCACAGCAGCTCCTGGAGTCCAGAAGGACCTCTAGGATGGAGCTGTTTTCCTGCTCAGCCACTGGAGGGGAGCAGCCTTTGAGTGCATCCAGGGACCTGCTGGGCCTTTCTGTAGAACATGGGTGGGCAAGATGATTGGTGAAGCGTTAGCCAGAACCCGGGACAGGGACCAGGCCACCTGCCAACCCCAGCCCTTGTCAGAACCTTGTCCAAGTGAACTTTCCAGGAGTTCACAGATGACTGACTGTAGCATGGTGCCTGTGGAGGTTTCTAGACCTTTAAGAGAGAGGGCTGCAGAGAGGGGAGGATCCCTGAGTGTGTCTAGGTCTGAGGTTTGTGTGTGGCTGAAAGCACAGTGGGCATGGCCGAGGGTCAACAGGACACAGAAAGGAGGCTGTATGGGGTGAGGGCTTTGCTTCACGATCGCACGGGTGCAAGGATGGGCTTCCCATACACAGCCATGGTGAGAGTTGCTCAGCCCAACTGGAGGGACACCTTAGGGCATCAGAGGGCACCAAAGGAGAACCGTCAAGGCCTGGACAGATGCTCCTACCTCCTCCAAAGGCCTAGCTCATCTGATCCCTGAAGCTGACATTTGCCTTTCTCTCTTTTCTCTGAGACTCACACCTTTGACAGAGTTGTGAATACTCATGTGTGTTCCACTGGGATTACAGCAGACATCACACCTCAATCAGCCCTGGAGCAGGCCAGGTAAAACTTCTCAGTCTCCCTGCACAGGGCTCAGGGACAACCCTGATCATCAGTTACCCCAATCACTCACCCCAGTCCATCAGCCAGACTTACAAAGGAGCCATGGCCCATGTGCCTTCTCTGGCTTAGGTTTCCTACCCTTCCACTGCACCTTGTTCTATGCCATCCTCACCCCCTACCTTAGAGATGCCAAGCTTTCTGGGAAAGCCACACACAAAACCAGTGTAAATTAAATCACCAGTCCCTGTTCTTAGAGCATTTATTCATTTGATAAATACCCTCTAACCCACCATCTGCACCAGGCCCCGTGGTCGGGGGGTGGCAAAGGGAAATGGAATGAAGATGAACAAGCCATGCTCTGTTCCTGTGGAGCCCCATGGAAGGGAGAAGGTTAGCGTAGCTTCAGCCAGACATGGTAGAGGCGTAGATACCCATAGTGGGGCTCCAAGGGAGAAGACAGAATGCATGGGGGAGGTGACTTGGAATAAAGGCCTTGGAGGATAAGTACATTCCTGCAGGCAGAAGTAGGAGACACCAGAGAATTTGGAAGAGCATGAACCAAAGCAGGGAGCAGGACAGTACCAGACTCTTTGAGAAACAGCTGGATGTCAAATTGGATAAACACAGGGTAAGTTGACGTCAGAGAGAAAGAGGAGATGATCTTGGACACAGACTGTAAATGGCCTGGAATGCTCAGCTAAGCTTGGACTTTATTGACCAATAGGAGGAGAGTGGGCCCACTTGGGATGAGGCAGGGCAGAGCACAGGGTACTCCAGGGAATGGTCCGGAGCACCTGAGCAAGCAGCCAAGGGTGTGGGTGGCAGAAGGTCATGTGAATGCAGCAGGAAGCCCAGGGAAGCAACTGGACCTCTGGGCACCCCTGCATCTCCTTGCATGCAGCCAAGCAGGAAACGGTGGAGTCAGGGAGCTCCGACCAGGAAGATTGGGCCAGGGGTTCTTTGTGGACCACCTTGTCCCACAGACACTCATCCAACCATCGGTAGCCTCAGCTGATTCTCATATATTCCAGATCATCTCTGCGAAGAAGAAGGTGAGGCAGTGTCACTTTGCTTTTATTCTGTTTTCTCTGCCTTAATCACCTAAATTCATTTGGAAATGGCCAAGCCTACAACAAGGATGAGGAAGGAATATTTCCGTGTTCTGAGCTGGTCTCTGAGCACACGCTTGGGTCCGAGGCCCGTCCTGCTCCAGCCTGCCCACCGTGCCGCCTGTGCGGTCTCCCTCCAGCCGGGAAGGGCACGTCTAGCCTGGGCAGAACCAGCTGCGGCTCCACCACGGGGAACCCTCTGCTCTTCACGCTCCACTGAGAGTTTTCAATTGACTGTAACTTCCTTTTCAGAAATCATATTTGGCTTCAAAGTTACTGAAGATTTTTCTCCCTGGGGACTGCAGAGATGTTCAAAGTTTGCCTCCCAGAGATGACCGGAATTTGCTTGATGTGTTTTTAAAAAGGCATCATAATACCACCATTGTCCTTGATTCTCAAATGCAAAAATTAAAATCTTCAGACATAAAACGATCTTGAAAATCTCATGGAACTATACTCTCTTTAGAGTGGAGGCCAAAAATTAAAAATCCCCTCCCCAGGAGGGTACTGGTAAACTTAGAATTAGAGACTCAGAAGGCACAGATGGTAAGAGAAGACTATCCAGGATACTGAGACAACTCCAGCCCTCTCAACCCAAAACTTCAGGACCTCACAGACCTGAATATGGAAGAAGATGGGAAATACATAAATGAATAAAATCTGCAGCGCGATGTCTGGAGAGGAATGCAACAAAGAACGGATTGAAGAGTGACAAGATTGAGGGGTTGCTATTGTAGGGGGGCCTGTAGAGAAGAAACCAGACATTCTTTCCCAGAATGAGCAGTGTTAAAAAGTGAGGGAAGCGGCTTCTGGGCAGGAGGATGGAATGTGCCGTGGTCCTGAGGTGGGAGGGAGCTGGGCGGTTTGGGGAACAATAGGCAGTCCAGTATGGCTGGAGGAAGCCAGTAACAGGGAGTGAGAGGAGATGAGGTCTTGGGAGGAGGCAAAATCCAGGTCTTTCAGGGCAGGAGTCAACAAGCTGTCTCTGTACCGGGCCAGTTAGATATTTAAGCTTTGTGGCCATACAATCTCTGTCATGTCTACTCAACTCTGCTGTTGTATCATGAAAGCAGCCACAGGCAATATGTAAGTGAATAGGTGTGGCTGTGTGCCAATAAAACTTTATTGACAAAGACAGGCAGTGGCCAGAGGACTGTCGTTTGCTGAGCCTTGTTTTGGAGCCTTGTAGGCCAGGTTGAGGACTTTGACTTTTATTATTAATGTGGTGGAAGCTATTTAGGACTTCAAACTTGAGAGGAAAGTGATCTGATTTATATTTTAGGTCATTCTCTCCATCACACAGAGAAGGGTTTGGAGGGCAAGAGCAGAAGTAGGGGACTGGTTTGAGGCTGTTAAAGTTCTCTGTGCAAGAGAGCGTGGAGATCGGATCTACAGGGACTGCAGCAGTGATGCTGCTGCTCTCCTGTGTCTCTAGGGCTCCCCCTGGGTCTATGGAAGAATGGCACTTCCCACCCCTGTGAAATTAGGCATGGACACGTGGTTTGCTTCAACCAATAAAACGGGAGAAGTAGACACCTCTAAGAGCTTGCATACACCTTGCCCTTTCTTTGCCATCCCTTGACAAGGTTCCGAATTCTAGAAACTCTGTCAATCTGACTCCCTGAGCGAGGCTAATATGGAGGAGAGCCCCGTTGACCAGCAACGCATGTGGAGCAAGAGCAAGGGAACTGTTGCTATTTTAAGCCACCGAGAGTTAGGGTCTGTTTGTCACTGAGGCATAGCCTAGCTCGTTCTCACTGATACAGCAGTAGGTCGGGAGATAAAGCCTAAGTGGCCAGGCTGAGGAGAAATTTTCAAGGTAAAGTTTATGAGACTATTAAAATTTCATTTAGTTATAGGACATTTACAAATAAAAGAACTAAAGGATGACTCCTAGGGGTTGTGGCCTGAGCAACTGGGTGAAGGATGGCACCGTTTAACGAGAAACAGAAGGCTTGGGGACGAGTGTGGGGTCTAGTGTAAGACTGGCCAGGTTTAAATAATGGTTCACCGCTTACTAGCAATGTAACTTGAGCAACTTACCCAGCCTTCTCACAGTAAGTTTTCTCATCTGTACAAGGGATAAAAATAGTACCTACCTTAGAGGTTTATGAAAAGGATTTGTGGAGATAGTTCATGCAAACTACTTAGCCTAGACCCTGGCACCAAGAAGCTCCAAAATACATGTTAGCTATGTCATCTTCATCATCATCACCACCATTATTGTTATTATCATCAGTATCTTAAGAGCTTGTTTATTTTGATTCAATCCCTCGTGCTCAGACAGTTCCAGGTACCCTGAGAAGTCAGATTTCTGTACCTGCATCGCTGCCAAAAAGAGCCTGGCTGTGTCTGGCCTTCCTGGTCCTTCCTCCAGACAGACTAAGCCCAGACATTAGCCAGTCCCCTGTCTGGCTCCCGCTCACTGGCTAAGCCTCAAAAGAAAGGCTGCTGCTTGCTGATCGTCTACAGGGGATCTGGCCTTGCTTCCGTCTGCTTTTTCCAACTCCCAATGGCCTGAGCAGAACAGCATGGGGGACTCTTATTCCCATAGTGAATCCAGAGTGAGAACAATCCCGCTGACATGACTCTGGCACTGTCTTCCCTTTATTCTGGATTGCCCCTGTCTGGGGGCAGGTGGAATTACAACAGAAGTTCTAGAAAGTTCTACAGTAGTATCAGTCAGTAGTGGCAGCTTCTTGGTCACTAAGAGGAGTGAAAACATGAGCATAGCCTTTGTATATTGGTCCTCACAGGCTGAATTAAATGGTTACTTTTCCAGGTCAGAGTGCCACATTTGAGCGGTTTTGTAGCAAAGGCTGTGGTGCACCCAGAGCCCCCCACCCCTTCACGACCAAGTCCCTATTCCCCCTACCGACAGCCGGAAACTCAGGTGGTGGTCACCACTGCTCCTAGAGCAGACCCACATTCAATGGCTGGTCAGTGCAGGGATGCAAAGGCCCGGTCCCCTCAGCCACCTCAGGGCTCTTCCACAGGGTCATGTTGGCTGTGCCATGTTTCCCGTGCATGGCTGAGGCATGTGTTAGAACTGCCTCATGGCCCAGCTTCTCTCTCTGCCCAAGCCTGCTTCCATAACTCTTCACACGTGTCATTCTGGACAGCACTCCCAAAATATTTCCTGTAGACAAATCTCAGACTCAGAGCCTGCTTCCCAGAGAGTTTTACCCATGGCAGGCCGTCCCAGACACATATGGGAAGAAGCTAGATCAGAGCGGCGTGTAAGGTTTTGTCACACAGGGAGGGGAGTCAGGTCTCTTATCATTTAAAAACAAACATATTTAGAAGAGAAGAGAAAAATCCTCTAGTGTTACTTTGGCCACTATATACAATTCTTTCTCTGTAGGTGCTGATGTCTTGAGAAAAGTCAGTGTCTGGGGCCACAGGGGAGGCCTCACCCAGTTCTACGGGGAAGTCAAAAGCCCCATGTCCCCTGTGCAGGCTCTTGGCTCTGCAAAGTCCCCTCCACCCCTCTGTCACCCTAGCAAGAAATATGCTTCTCAGATGGTACTGTCCCAGATGGAAGACTTGCTGCCTGTGGGTCTCTTTGCTCTCATGTTAGCTGGTGCAGGTGCATCTGTGCTCCCTCTGTTCCTCCAGATGTGCAGAAAAATCTGAGATTGGTTTGTATAAGGTGTGTGTGAACCTCTTGAATTATGTGCAGAATTATAATAGTACTCCTTTTTAGAAAGAGTGTGTTAATTGCTTTTATCAGATTTTTGAAGGCCTGTGACCCATAGCTGTTTAGAGGAGAGCTCTCTGCCGGCTGCTGACGTGATGGCCAGGAACCCCACCCATGCCCCCGAGAGTTTACCCCCATCTCCTGACAAATCCTTGAACTCAGGTCAGGAGGTTCTTCATGATTCGCTTCTTACACAAGAGGGGCATGACTCCTTTCTTGGACATCACAGCCTTCCTTGTCTCTGTCCTTCCATTCATCAGGGTCCCTTCGTCAGGGTCCCTTTTCCCCAGCTGCCCCTCAGACACATCTCTGAGCTATCACCCTAACAACTTCCTCTTCTTTTGGTACATTCTCAAAATGTTTACCTACAGAAGTGGATGTAACATACAAAAACTGTTAGGACTAAAAAGAGGATTAGGGTACAAGTTGAGGGTGGGAGTGGGAGTAGGGTGAGAGCAATCAAAGTCTGATTCTAGCTCTACCAGGTTTTCATTGCACACCTCATGACCTCAGCCAAGCTCTTCCACCTCCCTGAGTCTTGATTTCCTCTTCCTAAAAGTGGCGATGAAGCCGTACTTGCCGCGTGCGGTTGTTATGGCAATTCAATGTGACCGTGCAAGAGGCTTAGCACCTTCCTGGCCTGCGGTGAGCTCTGGAAAGTGCCGGTGGGGAGGGTACAGCACTGCGGTTGCAACAGTACACAGGTGTCAACTGTAAAATCAAATGGAGCCGTTTTACTCTCCATAATGAAATTTACTTAGAGCAAAGCTTTTTAATTGGATTTGAAATCAATAAATATAATAGCACTGAGTCCTCATCCATCCTCTCTGACTTCCAGTGGAGGGCAGGAGCATCGAGGGCTCACTTTCCAGGCCCGCTGCCCGTCTCTGGTGGGGTGAGACATTCCTTGATCCCACCTCCTTCCTCATCCTAAGATGCTTCCTTGGTATCTGCGGGGTTGGCTATTGGCCACGCAGCTCCCTGAAACGAGCCATCTCAGGAGCATCTAGTAGTGACCTTCCTCGCCACTGACAGGGCTGGAGTGTGTCCCCGTGCCCCATCAGGCAGCCACTGAACTGGTCCCTCAGCCCTGTCTCCCAGCTAATCTCACAGGACACCCAGACTGGCCTTTAGGTGGGCAACCAATGCAGTCCACAGGACCCTGCCCTCGGAGGGGCCCCGCACTTGGGGTTTAATGCTCTGCCGTTACTGATTGGTCTCCAGGAATCTTCATAATTGTATCTTTGAATGCGTTTTATAAGTGAAGTCCTCTGGGCAACACAGCATGTACTGGGCTTGACACCTCAGCGCACATAAGGTCCCATCTCCAAGGGTGGGTTTTTGGCCATCCAGTCCCCTGCTCCCAGCATCTTTCCCACTTCTACCAGGTGACAGCTGCTGCTGCACTCTGCCCCCAGTGGAGACAGGTGTGGGGAGGGTTGGGGTCAGGTGCATGTGCCCATGGCATCTTGGGGTGAGGCGTGGCACTGGCTGCCCACACCCCAGGCTGGCAGCACCACGGCGTGTCAGTGGGCGACTGGGAGGGGAAAGCCTCTCTCTTACCCCAGTCCAGGTACCGGTGTGGACTGATGCTCTGGGTCTCCCATGCTCTCTGGGTTGAGGCGGCCAGCCCATGGAGAAGAAAAATGTTGGGCTTCATGTCCCCAACCCTGGATGGGACATAGTGTGTCCACCCAGCAGCTGCCAGGTGGGAGAACTGACCTGTGAGGTCTGCACTCGGGCCGTGAGACTCCCCACACCTAAAGGAGCAGGACAATAAGTAACAAACTAAAAACACCAAGACGGGACGAGAGAGAGAGAGAGAGAGTACAAAAGAAAGAAAAAAATCTTTATTTTTGTACCTTTAGTGACCCTTCTTCGGCTTTTTGAACAAGAGGTTTCTGTGAATTTTCATTTTGCCCCCAAATAATGGAGCTGGTCCTCTGGTCAACTTTGAATCTCTCTACTTCTCTCAGGTGCCATGGAAAATGTGGGTGAGGGACGATGGGAGTGACTTGAGCCTTATATTTCCTGGTTACCAAGCACCAGCATCTCTACCGGCCCTCCCCAACTGAGTAAATTGGATGCTTCTGCAAGAGACAACGTCTCAAATCTGTTGACAGAAGCTGATCCAAGCCCTTTTTATGCTGGGATTCCAGTTAGAGAGAAGTTAGAGAGAAAATGTGGCTTGTATATTCTCTTTCATTTTTTTTTTTTAATGCTGTTCGTCAAAAATCTGGCAGCTCTCTTTGATCTTTAAGGAGAGGTTGCTTCAAGAAAGCGCAAAATCCACTGTTAGCTACATGCAATGTTTCGTTATTGTTCTGCCCTGCATTAGTCACTACTTAACATGTGGCCACAAAAGCTATTATTGTTGTATTGCTATTATTATATGTGTGTGTAAATAAATGAGCACACAGAAAAGAATATGTTAAGTAGATAAATTTGTTGAAGACCACAGTTTGGTCGTTGGTAAGTTGTCCTGCACACTCTTTCCAAATATCTCATTATTGTAAAACATGTCTGTGGTTTTTAAATCAAAATGCATCAAAGACCTAATGTAAGCTAAAACTACTAAAGTCTTAGAAGAAAACATAGGCATAAAGCTTCACAACCTGGCATTTGGCAAAGGAGTCTTAGATACGACACCAAAAGCATGAGCAACAAAAAAAAAAAACATAAATTCGAATTCATCAAAATTAAAAACTTTTGTGCTTCAAAGGACACCATTATTAAACTGAAATATCAACACATAGAGTGGCAGAAACTTTTCTGCAAATATTTTATAAGGGACTTGTATCTAGAATATATAAAGAACTATTGCAACTGCATAATAAAAAGACAAATAACCCAGTTAAAAAATGGGCAAAGGCTCTGACTAGTCATTTCTCCAAAAAGATATACAAATGGCCAATAAGCATACGAAAAGATACTCAACATTAGCCATCAGAGAAATGTACATCAAAACCATAATAAGATACCACTTCATACCTACTAGGATGGCTGCAATCAAAAAGTCAGATAATAGCAAATATTGGCAAAATTAGAACCCTCATGCATTGCTGATGGGAATGCAAAATGTGCAGCTGTTATGAAAAACATTCTGGCCATTCCTCAAAATGTTAAAAATAGAGTTACCATATAACCTAACAATTTCACTCCTAAGTATATACTCAAGAGAAATGAAAACATATGTCTGTGCAAAAATTTGCATATGAATGTATAAAAGCATTATTCATGATAGCCAAAAGGTGTGAAACCCAAATGTCCATCAGAAGATGATTGGATAAACAAAATTTAGTATATTCATACAATGAACTATTATCCAGCCATAAAAGGAATGCAGTACTGATACGTGCTACAACGTGGATGAACCTTAAAAACATGACGCTAAGTGAAAGAATCCAGTCACAAAAGTCTACATGTTGTATGTTTTCATTTATATGAAATGTGCAGAACAGGCAAATCTATAGAGACAGAAAGTAGCTTAGTGGTTTGCTATAGCTTGGGGAGTGGGGGAATTGGAGCTAGGAGATGCAGGGTTTCTTTTTGGGGTGATGAAAATGTTCTAAAATTGACTGTTGAAATTCCACAACTTGTGAATATATCAAAATCATCAAATTGTACACTTGAAATGCATGAATTGTGTGGAATGTAAATTATAGCTCAATAAAGATGTCCATGGTTTTCCTTGACAAGGTCATTACTTTTATCCCTCCAGCAGTCCTGCTACAGATTTTATGTACTTGAGAGCCAACTGGATAAAATGCTCTGACTTCCCCATGTCTCTCCACCCCACCCAGTCTTCTCTAATACAATTGCTTTTGTATTTATTCTCTTTCCTTCCTGGAAACCAAACCAAGCCCACCCACCCCCTACATTGGCAATGGCAGAATGTAATGGGGTGTGAGTCTTTTTAGAGGCCAGGGCTTGCCAGTTGCCCACGGACATGTCTGACTCCAAGGTGTGAGGGGAGCCTGTCTGAGGCCCACTTTCCACTCCTCCAACCCATGTGTTCTGGACTTCAAACATGTCCATGCCCAAGGTCACATACTCAGGCCCTTTAGCTAACAAAGCTGGGATGAATTTGCATCCCACTCCCTTAGCAAGTTGTAATTCAAACCTCATGATTTAGGAAGAACCCAGAGGAGCAGTGCCAAGGCCCCCTGATAAAGGTGCTCTGTCATTACCAGGGAAGAATTCGAGGTCCTTCTCAGTACTCAGGAGCCACGCCCTCCCATCCTGCAGATGTGTCAGCAGCTCGCAGCATGTGCAGAAAAAACAAGTATTTGCTGACTTCCCGGAAACCTGGGTTTGAATCCTTCCCTCTGGATTGTCAGTGCAAGATGGGGTCTCCTCTCTCAGGAGTCCTCAGCCTTCCCTTGTTCCTCCACAACTTTCTATCACAGGTCAGGAGGCACCAACCAGAAGCACCCGCTGTTCTCATGGAGCCTGTGGGAGTGTAGACACATCCATCAGTGCAGAGGGCACGGGAACATCATCTCAGCAATAGCTGAAGGCAGAAAGGGAGATACCTTAGTTGTGCAGGATTGGATTGCATGCCCTCAAATTCGTGTCCTTCCTGGAATTTCTGAACGTGACCTTATTTGGAAATATGCCCATAGCAGGTATAGTTAGTTAAGTTAGGATGAGGTCATGCTGGTGTAGCGTGAGCCCTTAACCCAATATGACTGTGTCTTTATAAGAAGAGGAAGATATGCAAATAGACACATGGGAAGAATGTCAGGGGACAATGGAAGCAAAGACTGGAGTGGTGCATCTACAAGGCAAGCAACAGCAAAGGTCGCCAGTCACCTCAGAAACTAAGAGAAAGGCAGGGCAGGATCCTCCTCTAAAGCCTTGAGAGGGAACACCGTCCTGCCAACACCTTGACGGCAGACTTCTGGCCTCCAGAGCTGGGAGAGAATAAGTTTCTGTTGTTTTAAGCCCCCAGTTATGATGATTTGTTTCAGCATCCCAAGAAAACGAATGCATCAGTCTTTATTCTTGAAGCAGCAAGATGAGCATAGACAGCCAACTTTGACGGAACATCCGAGCATCAGGCTCTGAGCTGGACGCTGAGAAAAGTAGTGAACAAAATACATAGTGTTGGGGGCTTCCCTGGTGGCGCAGTTGTTGGGAGTCCGCCTGCCGATGCAGGGGACGTGGGTTCGTGCCCCGGTCCGGGAGGATCCCACGTGCCGCGGAGCGGCTGGGCCCGTGAGTCATGGCCGCTGAGCCTGTGCGTCCGGAGCCGTGCTCCGCAACGGGAGAGGCCACAGCAGTGGGGCCCGCATACCACAAAAAACAACAACAACAAAATACATAGTATTTCTCTCCTTCTGTTGCCTACAACTCCATGAGGAAGACAGACACTAAACAAATAACCACAAATAGATACTTAAAAGTTTTCCTAAGAACTAAGATTGACCTCCCAGGAGAGTGTAGCTGGGTTACGGGAAGCAGGTAAGCTCCTGAGGCAGTGTCGTTGTGCTGAGATCTGGGGGAGCGCGGGCACGAGGGCAGAGGGGAGACAGACCAAGCAGTGCGTGTGTTTGTGTCCTCTTGGGGTTTTGAACGTTGCACAGGTCGTAGATGTTGGAAAACACAAAGGGAAGGGTTCACCAGGTTAAATATCACGGAAAATCACTGTAGGCAAAGGGAATTGTGTGTGTGTGTGTGTGTGTGTGTGTGTGTGTGTGTGTGTGTTCTAAATAAAGACGGAGCAGGAAGCAGGGAGGAACTGGGAATTTAAGAGTTTGGCTAGAGGCGGATGGCAAATAAGAGACTAAACAATGGAGGCTACAGAAGTAAGTGGGGGAGGGTGGTCTGATAGATCTAATAGGACAGGATCTTCCCATGTCCCTTTCCCCTTCATCCTATAGTAATGGGCTCAGCACAGGCACTGCCCAGTCAGCACAGAAGCTGGCCCTTCCCAGCTAATATGGCCACACCCAAGCAAGTGTGCTACATGAAGGCACTACAGCCTACAGCCACTTGGGATAAAGGTTTGTGTTCCTTGTCACCCTACTAGAGCCTGTTTCATGGTTGCTCTGACATACTGTATTGTATCAAGTCTGAAAAGTCTCCATCGTATCAAAGGGAGCCATTTTCTTTAACTTACCTCTCTGCTCTATCACTTGATAAATATTGTTTTCTCCAATTCATAAAAGCTGAAAGCAGGGACACCTTTACCCTTGTTCAGTGCCCAGAGTGTACAACCACACAGGACCTCCTTATCCCGTGCCCTGGAACGGCAGCCTGCTTTAACGCATAGCAGACCTTTACATCTATTGGTCTCCTTAGAAGTTGGCACAGGCCTGTTGTGACTATCACTCTATAGATCCAGATAGATGGCGGCTGAAACTTACTTTCCATCTTAGCAGTCATAACATGTCCCCCAAATATCCTGGAAATGGGTAAAGTGAGTCCTTCCATCGTCTAGGAAAACTTACACATGCAGATTTTATTATGGCCTGTTGAGAGGCTGCTCATTAGAGGCAGAGGGGAATTTGCCTTAGGTTATCTTATGGTTAAACAATCACCAGTGACCAATCCATATCTACTGAGACCACGGGCAACAGAAATGGATTTATAAAAAGCAACAATCCTTCCCAAACCCCATGTATAAATGTCACACATTAATCTTCCCTCTAATCTCCCCCAGGCTTCCTAGCTGTGGATGGTAGCTCTCAGAAGAAACAATGTTTCTGCCCTTTTCTTTTACATGGAAAATCAAAACCAAAGCAACACTGATTACTCAGTCCTTTGAAAGAAAGAAACACTGGTTCACAGTTTGAGTTTGCAGCTTTCCATGCAAAGGTATAACACCTCTTCCCTTAAACTTCCCTTTCATTTCTACATCTAGGAGATGGACACTACAACACATGTCCCAGGCATGGAATGTTACTTTGATCTGGGTCTCTCTTCACCATGCCTGGAGGTGGCTGTAACTGGCCCTGGCATGTTTCTTGCAATGGGTGTTCTGACTCAGATGACAGGGCTCAGAGTCTTCCTGCAGGGCTGAAGCATTTGCCCCAAATTATCCCTTCCCTCAGCATTTCCAAAACAGGCTTCAGTGTGTGCATAGACTGCAATGAAGGGAGGGCAGCCGCCTGGGAGCTCAGAGCACTTACTACGCTTGTGTGAGTGCTGCTTGTTTAAAGCTCCCGAGGCAGGAGACCCTGTAGTTCCTCTCACTGGGATGAACAACCTTCTTTTCTTCCCCAGCCTTGGTTCACACTTTGGAGTTGATGCCAAGATCTGGGTCCAGGGGACCCCCACCCAGGGAACCCAAACGGACTGGACAGCACCAGCCATCCCTCAAAGGGAAAAACAGGCATTCCCAAATCCCAAGGCAGGAAAAGTATCACCTGAATGTGTAAATAAGCCAGAATTGGTAGCAAATTCTGGGACAGGGGAGCCAATAATGGGGTACAAACCTTACTAGCTATCAAAATATACTGTAATGCCATAAGAATCAGAACATAATGGCTTTAGTTGATGAAAAAACAAATGAATCAGTGAAACAGAATAGAGAGGCCAGGGGAAAAAAAGGAGTATTTCAATTCAATGAATAAAGAATAATTAAATAAATAACACTAGCTGAATTAGGTATCAACACCTGTGTAACAGATCAAAGATAGTTATAAAGTCCTTGATACTCTTCCCATTGAGAGGTGGAGTCTAAGCTTCCTCCCGTGAATCTGGGCTGGAGGTCAACTGCTTTAACCAATAGAGGGTGGTGGGAGTGACACTATGTCAGCTCCAGTCCTAGCCTTTAAGGGACGGCTGAAGCTGCTCCTTCTCTCTTGGAGCCCTGAGCTTCCATGTGAGAAGTTTGATACCTTAAGGCAGGCATGCTGTGAGGAAATCCATGCTCACCACATGGACACGCCAGGGGAAAAGAGAGATGGAGGAAGATGCTGGGTCAGCCCTCAACTGTTTCTGCCCCCAGCTGTGTGAGGTACCCTAGCTGAGTTCCCAGACATCATGGACCAAGAAGGAGTCATTGCTGCTATGCCCTGACCCAATTCCTAATCCCATAATCCCAAGATGTAATAATAATAAATTACTGGTTTTGGTCACTAAGTTTTGGGTTAGCTTGCCATGCAGTAATAGCTAACTAGAAGAACTTGGCGTGGGAGGAATAAAGTTAGACCCCTATTCTACAATGTCTTCCAAAGTAAGTTCCACAGGAATTTAAATAACCTTAAAAAATAGAATATTAGAATAAAACTAAGACTGACGATTTACATTGCTAGCAAGGAGGTAGGGAAATGACTAGTTTCATACATTGCTTGTGAGAGTATGAATTCCTAGAATTTTTTGGAAAGTAATATGCAATATCTACTAAAGTTATCAATTCTGAAAATCTATCCTATGGAAGTCAGGTCGCCAGTATGTAAGGCTCTCTGTAAAAGGCTGTCTATCTCAGCATCACTGGCAGTGGTGAAACACTGAGACAGCCTGAACGGTGAAATCAGTTGCATGATATCCACACTATAGCATGTTATGGAGCTTTGAAAAACAAAAAGGCTAGATCTGTGTTTATGAACCCCAAGGGGTCTCAAACAATATTTAAACAAATAGTTTCACAGTCTTGAAAATGGTTTGGCAATTTTTTATAAAACTAAACACGCGGGCTTCCCTGGTGGCGCAGTGGGGTTCGTGCCCCGGTCTGGGAAGATCCCACATGCCGCTGAGCAGCTGGGCCCGTGAGCCATGGCCGCTGAGCCTGCGCGTCCGGAGCCTGTGCTCCGCCACGGGAGAGGCCACAACAGTGAGAGAGGCCCGTGTATCGCAAAAAAAAAAAAAAAAAAAAAAACTAAACATGCAATTACCATACGACCCAGAAATTTTCATTCCTGGGCATTTTTCCAGAGCAGTGAAACTTGTGTTCACACAGAAGCTTGTACTCAAAGTTCATCGTAGCTTTATTCTTAGTAGCCCAAAATTAAAATCAGACTAGATATCCTTTTACAGGTGAATGTTAAACAAACTGTGGTCCATCCATACTATGCACCTGCTCAGCAATAAAGAGGAAGGAGCTACTGAGAGACCCAGTAACCCAGATAAAGATCCAGAGATTATGCCAAGTGAATAAAGCCCATCCAAAAAGATATTACACTGCAGGTTGCATTAATATAACATTTTGAAATGACAAAATTATAGGAACAGGGAACAGATTAGTGTTGCCACAGCTCAGGGATGGGAGGAAGGGGGGTGAGGGGTTGTGTGTTGGGAGCGTGTAGGAGGGAAGTGGGTGTGGTTATAAAAGGGAGACAAGAAAGATCCTGATGGTGATGGACTGTTCTGCATCTTGATTGTGGTGGTGGATACATGAACCTACCCCCATGATAAAATCGTATACACACACACACACACACACACACACACACACACACAAAGGAGTACAAATAAAACTAGGGATAAGATCCCTGGATCATCTTCAAAGGAGGCAAGAATATACAATGGAGAAATGACAGCCTCTTCAATAGGTGGTGCTGGGAAAACTAGACAGCTACATGTAAAAGAATGAAATTAGAACACACCCTAACACGTTACACAAAAATAAACTCAAAATGGATTAAAGACCTAAATGTAAGACCAGACACTGTAAAACTCATAGAGGAAAACATAGGCAGAACACTCTATGACATAAATCACAGCAAGATCCTTTTTGACCCACCTCCTAGAGTAAGGGAAATAAAAACAAAAATAAAAAAATGGGACCTAATGAAACTTAAAAACTTTTGCACAGCAAAGGAAACCATAAACAAGAGGAAAAGACAACCCTCAGAATGGAAGAAAATATTTGCAAATGAAGCAACTGACAAAGGATTAATCTCCAAAATATACAAGCAGCTCATGCAGCTCAATATCAGAAAAACAAACAACCCAATCCAAAAATGGGCAGAAGATCTAAACAGACATTTCTCCAGAGAAGACATACAGATTGCCAACAAACACATGAAAGAATGCTCAACATCACTAATCATCAGAGAAATGCAAAACGAAACTACAATGAGGTATCACCTCACACCGGTCAGAATGGCCATCATCAAAAAATCTACAAGCCATAAATGCTGGAGAGGGTGTGGAGAAAAGGGAACCCTCTTGCACTGTTGGTGGGAATGTAAATTGATACAGTCACTATGGAGAACAGTATGGAGTTTCCTTAAAAAACTAAAAATAGAACTACCATATGACCCAGCAATCCCACTACTGCACATATACCCTAAGAAAACCATAAAAAAAGAGTCACCTACCACAATGTTCATTGCAGCTCTATTTACAATAGCCAGGACATGGAAACAACCTAAGTGTCCATCGACAGATGAATGGTTAAAGAAGATGTGGCACATATATACAATGGAATATTACTCAGCCATAAAAAGAAACAAAATTGAGTTATTTGTAGTGAGGTGGATGGACCTAGAACCTGTCATACACAGTGAAGTAAGTCGAAAAGAGAAAAACAAATACCATATGTTAACACATATATATGGAATTTTAAAAAGCAGTACTGATGAACCTAGGGAAAGGACAGGAATAAGGACGCAGATGTAGAGAATGGACTTGAGGACACAGGGAGCAGGAAGAGTAAGCTGGGACGAAGTGAGAGAGTGGCATGGACATATATATACTACCAAATGTAAAATAGATAGCTAGTGGGAAGCAGCCGCATAGCACAGGGAGATCAGCTCAGTGCTTTGTGACCACCTAGAGGGGTGAGATAGGGAGGGTGGGAGGGAGGTTCAAGAGGAAGGGGATAGGGGATATATGTGTACGTACAGCTGATTCACTTTGTTGTACAGCAGAAACTAACACAACATTGTAAAGCATTTATACTCCAATAAAGTTGTGGAAAAAATAAAAATAAAAAGAGATGGTAGAACAAAACAAACAAACAAAAAAGATCCCTGGATCATCTTAATTTCACTCTCCTGGTTGTAACATTGGACTACAGTTTTGCAAGATGTTACCATTGGAGGAAATTGGGTAAAAGATACACGGTATTGTTTACAAGTACACGTGAATCTATAGTTACCTCAATAGAAATTTTAATTAAAACCATTTTTAAAGTGGAACAACAAAATCTATAATAAAGTGTAAAAAAATTAGTTTCAGAGGTGTTTAAACACCATCTTCCCATTTTGATAAAACAAAGCAAAACTAAATCCCATAAATCTGAACACACATTTGAATGACCATAAAGAAGGGTGTGATAGACTTCAAACTGCTAAGGCTGGTGACCTGAGGAAGCTGGCCTGGAAGTAAAAAGAGAAGAGATTGTTAACTCCCTGTGACATATCTCTGTGTTGGCTATTTTGCTACATTAGGGTGCATTTTTTTTTTGTCATGAAAAGTAAATATTTTTAAAAAGCTAAATGAAAGAAACAACAAAAGTTTTAGGGGGAAAAAAGAGGTTTTTTTTTACAACTTTAGGATGGGGGTTCCTTCCCCAGGAAGGAAGATTCAACACCCAGAAGCCATAAAGGAAACAACTGACTGATTAATCTTACAGAAATTAAAAACTTCCATAGCTCAAAACACATCATAAAGTTAAAAAAACAAGGAGCGTTTGGAATTTTCTAACAAGCAAAGGATTCATAGCCAAAAATAGTGCTTACAAATCACAGAAAGAAAACAGTCCAATGGAAAAGTGGGTAAAGGATTGGAAGAGATCATTAAGATGAAGGCAATGAATGTTGGATGCTCCAGTGGGGCCCTTTCAGTCTCGGTTTTCTCGGTTTGTGCACAGACTCCAAAGATCAAGCACAATATGGTAGATGCCAACTAGTCCCCAGGGTCTAAAAGCTGGATTCAAGGCCTCCTGAAAGGATTTTCTAATCATTCACCTCCCACCCATGTGAGAGGCAGAGAGAGACAGGGCAGCTGGTCCTGGGCTGGCAGGGGCAGTCCATGACGGGATGGGAGGAGTTTCCAGAACAGAGCAAGCAAAGAAAGGCCCATGGGCTCCCCAGCGTGTTAATCTAGTGTCTCCTGAAAGTTCACTAAATGACAGTAAGAAGGGAAAATAAGGCAAAACCTTCTACAGACAAAGAAAATGGAGAGGAAGTAACAGGGATGAAATCTTGGAACCTGGAAAGCAGTTGCATGAGTAGTCATGCTGGAGCAGATCTGAGAAGCCTGAAACCTACCCAGGTGGTGGGGGAAGCCTGGAAGCAAAGCAGAGTCTGCCAGAAATGAGTTGGGATTATAAGTGACAGGTATGTCTGCAAGTGGCGGTGTGGGTGGAGCTGAAAACAGAGGGATAGTTAAAAATTAGTATGAGAATGTTTTGGCCAATGGTCCCTTGCCCCAACTTGTACAGGTAAGAAACCACCTCCCCATCATCCTGGCAGAAGACAGGGCTCTACTCTCTAGTGAGAGAGAAGCAGGGGGCTCTGGACTCAGGAACCAAGGGGACAGATGCAGGTGAGGGCACCAGGCTGACCACGGGGATGAAGAGAAAGTCAACATGCTGAATGCTGAAACCCACACCCTACACCTCTTTCTCCCTGAGAACGAGAAACCAAGCAGTATTTCGGATGATTCTTCTCTAGGGACACAGGCCAGCCCAGTAGAATCTATACAGACACTGGCAGTTCGGATCCCCCCTCCAGTAAAATGGCCCAGATCAGTCTTCCTCCACCAAAGCCCCACCCAGACACACAGAGCTTCCCATGTGTGTGTTAGAGCCTTACTGGTTACATCAAGTCAGAGGCAAAACCATCAAAGAGTAAAAAAAGAACTTCGAAGAAACAGAGATATCTCAGGGAGCAGGGGAGAAAAAAATTATTATCTATGTATATAAATTACAAGTGCTATCTCCAGGAAATAAGATAGTGCGTGTATCCATGAAATGAGGGAGTGGGTTGCTTACAAAATAATAACAAAGCTTAAAAAGAATCATTCAGGACTTGAGGACACGAGGAAGGGGGAAGGGTAAGCTGGGATGAAGTGAGAGAGTGGCATGGACATATATACACTACCAAATGTAAAATAGACAGCTAGTGGGAAGCAGCCACATAGCCCAGGGAGATCAGCTCGGTGCTTTGTGACCACCTAGAGGGGTGGGATAGGGAGGGTGGGAGGGAGACACAAGAGGGAGGGGATATGGGGATATATGATACATATAGCTGATTCACTTTGTTATACAGCAGAAACTAACACACCATTGTAAAGTAATTATACACCAATAAAGATGTTAAAAAAAAAAAAGAATCATTCAGGATTTTTAAAGTAGTTTTGGAAATTAACAATGCAGATAGATAGCATACAAGAAGCTCAATAGAAAGGTTAAGACACATCTTCCAAAAGACAGAACACAAACAAAGAGATGGGACATCGGAGAGAAAAACTACAAACTCTAGACAATCAGCTCAGGAGGTCCATAACCGAAAAAACAAAAGGGTTAGAAATGAGAACACAGAAAATAGATTGGGGGGATGAGGAGGAGGGGTAGAAAAATAACAAAAGAACATTTACCACATTGCGAGTAACAACCATGAGCCTCCAGTTTGAAAACCCCCATGTGAAATGAGACCCACACCCGGGCAGCCCAAGGATAAAAAGAAAATTCTGAAAGATTTCAGAGAGGAAACTGGCCTGATGAGAACAGCATCTGACTTCTCCACAGCAGCTCTGTGAGCTGGAAGGCAGTGGGCGACGGCTTCAAAGTCTGAGGGTCAAGCATCTCCACCCAAGCTGTCAATCAAAAGTGAGGGTGGACTGGCTAAGTTTTGCCTGTACAAGCTCTCAAAACACTGTGCTAACACAGAACATTTGTCAGGAAGCTCTTGGAGGAGGCGCTTCACCAGAACAAGGGAGGAAACCAGGAGAGGACATTGGATTCAGCCAACAGGGACCCAACTTGGGGAAGTCAAAGGGGTGCACAGGACCCCAAGGCCACGGGGGTTGGGGGGGTGGCAGCAGCCAGTCCATGCTGGAGCGCACGCGAATCTACACAAAGAGCAGGGATAGCCTCCTTCAGCCCAAAGTCTACAAAAGACTGGTAATCAAACACTAAACAAAGGGAAAACTTGGCAACCCTTTATTCCAAGCAAAACAAAAAGCTGTGCAAGATAGGAAATGTGCTCTACATGGTTTAGCCGTGAATAATATGAACATAGTCATAACTACGTAAATACCGACTATTGATTTGGCCAAAAATTACACTATAACTACCATGACGAGGGTTGAGGAGGAAAGAGTGTGCCTACGCATGGCGGGAGGGTGGTTTCAGAGTGCTAAGTCCTCCTCTTCCATTGTAGGAATTCGTCAAATAACATTTAAACTGGGAAATCAAGAAATGGCAGTCGACGCATGTTATTTTAGAGTAAGGAGGAAAGCAGCAGAAGAATCAGCGAGAAGAATTCAAAGTGATGGCCTCTGGGGAGCGAGGATCAGGAAGGGGGAGGGGAAATGCTGGTTTTCATTATAAGCCTTGCAGAACCCTTTAACTTTTAAAACTATGTATGTGGACGACTTTGATAAACATAAAATGTTTTTTAAATATCTACTAAAGAAACAACAAGGAAATGATTAAATGGGTGAAGTCAGCACATTTCAAACTTTTTATCCAACAGATCTCCAATGAATGAATAAGTCATTTGGGGCATTTGGGGCACAGCCCCAAAAAGAAGCTGCAATCCAGAATTCTTTAAAGTCTTGCTTCTTATTCTTAAAATTCATGCACAAGTTTCATTCTCCCCATGATGCATCCCTGTTTGTTTTTATAATATGGGAAGGTTTTTTTCTTTCCTCCTTTCTCCTCCTCCTGGGTCAGACACACACCAGGTTATGAATACAGAGGAGGACTCTCTGATAGTGTAATAAGGTCCAGCGGGTGCCCCGAGGAGTGTTCATCAGGGAGGGTGAAATGTCTGAGCATCTTTCCGCTGCTCAGGGCAAGCGCTGTGAAGGCCCCTTGTCCTGTCAGCCCCGCCCCTAGGTTCAGGTGTGGTGCCTCTCATCAGGGAGCTGGGGGAACCTAAGGACTGACCCCCAGTAGGAGGCTGGGGTGAGACCCTCTTGGTGGGGAGCAGAAGAGGTACAGGCCACGGAGGAGGAGGGGGAGTGGAGCCCCAGGAAGAAGAGACATCTCTATCTCAGCACTGGGGAGGCCGTGGGGTACCCACAGGGCTGGACTCAAGCTCCATTGCAGTGCATGAACCTGGGAAGGAAAACTTTGGGGGACAGGGTAGAGAATCCCAAGCCCAATCCCTACCTCCTCTTGCGAATCCTGCAATCAGTACAACACAACCTCTCAAAGCAGACAGCTCATTGCAGGGCTCCCCGTACATAGTGGGGATTTCAAAAAAAAACACCATGTTTTCAATTCGTTACCTTTGCCCGTAATTGATGTGCAAAGTTTACCCTGAGGCTCAGTGTCCCCCAAAGTTCTCCCAAAGAACCCAGCCCCCCAGTGCTGTCAGGAAGATCTGTCTGGAGATCACAGACAGGGAAGCAGTGAGATCAAGTGTGGGACACAGTCACAGGGTTGGCAGGATAATTGATGCGATGTGGCATTTGTCAGTTCTCTCTCTGTCCCCTCTCCTGTCTAGGCCTGAAGTAGGCCTTTGCACTCCCTCCTCCTTAGGAGGGTTGCAGCAGGACAGGAAGCAGAAGCTGCCCAGAGACCATCCCTATTCCTGGATAGTGATTTTCAAAAACCCGACAGTGTGATGGTAGGAGGAAAGGTGTTCATTGCCAAAGCCCAGACTCGGGGCTGCCGGAAGTCCAGGGGTCCCTAGAGGAGAGGAGACCCTGCCCAGCTTGACATCAACCCTACAGGGGAGTGACAGGACCTCTGAGGGGAGTGGCTCCTATATGGGAGACCCCACTCAGGAACAGGATGTTCTGCTCAGGCCCAGGTTGCTGTGACCTTGTGGTTCAGGGCACATTGGGCCACTGGGCTTGAGGAAACCATACGGGCTGCAGCCTCAGCATCTCCGCCCTAACAGGTGGGCTGGAGGGCTTGTCCAAGTGTCCTGCTCTTTGTAGGGACCCTGGGACTTCATGAGCTTGGGATGCAGGGGAAGGCTCCGATATTTCCCAGACTGAACTTCTTCCAGTCTGGCAGAAGCACCACAAACAAATAAAACAAGACGTGCACCTGCCACACAAGTTCTTCTCATTATTATGAATGACTGATGCTTAGCCTGGCATCAAAGGCAGGTGAGAACGCCTCACCTGTGTTTGGACCAGGACAGGGAATTCCAACTGGAAGCCCACCCTGCCTTCCCACCCACCCACACACACACAGGCCTTTTGGGTTTGTCTCTCTCTGTTCCCGATATCCAATCCCAGAGCCAGCTGTCATAATCGGCCCTGACAGTGGGGATGGGTGTCTCTGGGAAGGACTGGAAAGGGCAAGAGGACCGAAAGGAGAGGTGGAGAGGGGAGAGGAGACTTTGGAGACACACAGGATGGGTGTGTCGGGTGCTAGATGTCTGGAAGTCTGAGCTGTGCTGAGCCGTGAACAGACCAAAGTGGGCAAGCTCCCCACTGGGGCCAGTGTTTACCTCTCCGGTCCCCTGAGCACAGACAGCTGGGGATGCCTGGATCAACGTATGCCATCCACACTGTGGCCATGTCCATGGGACCCAAAGACCACATGGAAGGGAGCTGGTCCCCAGATTCTGATACCTGTGACCCAGACATCAGAGATCATGTCTGACAGACATAACCAACAGGACAGAAAGAAGCACCTCCTTGTGACCCTGAAAACAGTAGAGAGTAAGAGCCTGAGTATTTACCATCACCTATTGGTGGTGGTGTGATAGAGGGCTTTACAATGCCATGTGGGGAGACCTCACCAGAGTGACAGTCCCTGCTGCCCTCCCCCACCCCAGCTGGTGGTGGGTGACAGCACTGTCCGAAGCTCTACTTTGGGTGGGGCGGCGCCATCAAAAGGCAGCTCCCAGGGACTTCCCTGGTGGTGCAGTGGTTAGGAATCCTCCTGCCACTGCAGGGGCATGGATTCGAGCCCTGGTCTGGGAAGATCTCACATGCCATGGAGCAACTGGGCCCCTGCACCACAACTACTGAGTCTGTGCTCTAGAGCCCATGAGCCACAACTACTGAGCCCTCATGCCACAACTACTGAAGCCCACGTGCCTAGAGCCCGTGCTCCACAAGAGAAGCCACCGCAATGAGAAGCCTGTGCATTGCAACGAAGCGTAGCCCCCGCTCACCACAACTAGAAAAAGCCTGTGAGCAACAGGGAAGACCCAACACAGCCAAAAATAAATAAATAAATAAATTTATTATGTTTTTTTTTAAAAAGGCAGCCCCCAGAAGACTCAGACCCTCTTGGCCCTCCCTCTGCTCTGGGTGAGTTTGACTGTTCTGCTCTGCCGACCCACACGATCTCTCAGGTGGGCTGCCCCATGATGTGACGGTGTGACCAGGAGGATGGTGGCAGGTGCAGGAAGCTGAGTACCCCGTGTGGACCACAGAGCTAAGGCCTACTGTCCATCAGCAGGACCACAAGGATTCTGTCGCTCGTCCATTTCTCAGTTGATCTGGCTCCAGCGTCTCATTTCCCAGTTGGATGTGAGCAGAGGAGGAGAGTAATGGGGTGTTATTTATGAGTCCCTTAAAACCTCAACAGCCGTGTGTCAGGTGCAGTGCCTGGTGCTTTGTAAATGCAGTGTGTCATTGGATTCCCATGACTCTCGGTGGTCAGGATTAATACCCTGTGAATCGGAGCCTCAGCCTCTGTGATTCTTAGTCCCGCTCTGCCTCCCCTGCACTGCAAAGCCTCCCGGTGGGTACAAGCAAGGGTCTGGTGAGGAATCATAAGGACGTTGTTGGGTGCGAGGCCTTTGTCACCTGGAGAGCATGGACCAAATCTGGGCTCTAGCTCTTGTTGTTGATGATCTGATGATCTGACAGAGGATGGAGGCGGCCATGGGGGCCCTGTTCCCTGCTCGTCTCAGCCCACACGTTCCCCTTAGATGATTTCATCCACCGCATGGCTCTAATTAACTGTCTATCTGTTCAGAGATATGTCTCAAGCCCAGACCGAGTGCGGGGCTCCAGCTGCATGCAGCCCAGGCACATCTCACTCAGCAAGTCCTCAGTGAGCACCTCATCCTTGTTCCCAGGTCTCTTCCCCTCCAGTGTCCTGTATCTCAGGGTACAACACTTTTTCTCTCTAACACTGTCCCCTGGCTCCTGGCCTAAGGAACTCTCCTGGCTCGGTCCATGTCTCTCCCACCACACTGGTCAACACGCTTTCCTGCCTGGGTCACTGCGATGCCTCTTAACTAGTCTCCCATTTTCACCTTTCTCTCACCTGATCCATTCTGTGCATTAGCCAGGGTAATATTTTTGAAACACAAACCCGATCATTTCCACCCCTTCACTAAAGCCCTTCAAATATTTCTGATCCATCTGGAGAGAGAGCAGAGCCCTGGCGAGGGCCCCCAGGCACTGCAGGACTGGCCCTGCCCCCTCTACGGAGCCCTCAGACAGCCACCCTCTTGCAAGGGTGCAGGCACAGGCTCCTTCTCTCTGCACCTTAGAGTCCCAGCTCCTTCCTGCTCGGGGCCTCCACACACGTCCTTCTCCCTGCTCTCTTGCTGCCACTCTCTTGACCTGAGTGACTCCAGCCACCCTTCAGGTCAGATGTCACTTCCTTGGGAAAGACACCCTCACCCTCTAGACTACCTTGAGTCCCCCCTGCTCATTACTTCCGTGAAATGCGGACGACTGAAAAAACATTTACTGCGATTATGATTTTTTAATTTATTTGCCCTTCTAGATGACTGTCTTCCTGCAGCATTGTGTTGCTGTGACCCTAGGAATCTCTCCAACCTTTTTCTTGACTATGTCCCTTGGGCCTCAGAGATCGATTAGTAAATATGGATTGAATGAATTACTTGGAAATGGCTATTAAATAAGTTAGAAAACCATTGACTCTGTTGCTTTTAATAGCTTTTATTTTTTAGAGAAGTAAGTTCGCAGCAAAATTGAGCCTAGAGTAATACAGAGATTTCCCATATGTCTTTGCGCTCACACGCACGACCTCCCCGTTATCAACATCCCACCACCAGAGTGGTACCTTCATTATAATCAACGACCCTACACTTACACATCTTTATCACCCAAAGTCCATAGTTTACATTAGGGTTCACTCTTGGTGCTGTACATTCTATGGGTTTTGACAAACGTACACAGGCATACTGATTTTTTTTTTTGCGGTACGCGGGCCTCTCACTGTTGCGGCCTCTCCCGCCGCGGAACAGGCTCCAGACGCGCAGGCTCAGCGGCCACGGCCCACGGGCCCAGCCGCTCCGCGGCATGTGGGATCCTCCCAGACCGGGGCACGAACCCACGTCCCCTGCATCAGCAGGCGGACTCTCAACCGTTGCGCCACCAGGGAAGCCCAGGCATACTGATTTTTATTGCACTTCTTATTGTGCTTCACAGATACTGTGTTTTCTTCAAATTGAAGGTTTGTGGCAACCTGCAATGAGCAAGTCTATTGGCGCCATTTTTCCAACAACATTTGCTCACTGCATGTCTGTCCCATTTTGGTAATTCTCGAAATATCTCAAACTTTTTCATTATTATTATATTTGTTATGGTGATCTGCGGTCGGTGATCTTTGATGTCACTCCTATGACTCACTGAAGCCTCAGATGATGGTTAGCATTTTTTAGAAATAAAGCATGTTTTTAAATAAATTTACTTATAAATAAATTTATAAATATATAAATAATTTATATAAATTTATTCATAAATATATAAATAAATTTATAAATAAATAAATTTATTTATAAATAAATAAATAAATTTATGCGTTGGGTCTTTCTTGCTGCTTGCGGCTTTCCCTAGTTGTGGCGAGCGGGGGCTTCTTTGTTGCGGTGTGTGGGCTTCTCATCATGGTGGCTTCTCTTGTTGCGGAGCACGGGCTCTAGGTGCACGGGCTTCAGTAGTTGTGGCTCACGGGCTCTAGAGCGCAGACTCAGTAGTTGTGATGCACAGGCTTTGTTGCTCTGCGACATGTGGGATCTTCCCGGACCAGGGCTCGAACTCGTGTCGCCTGCATTGGTAGGCGGATTCTTAACCACTGCGCCACCAAGGAAGTCCCTAAAGCATTTTTTAATTAAGGTATGTACATTGTTTTTTAGATGTAATGCTATTGCACACTTAATAGACTACAGTATAGTGTAAACATAAATTTTATATGCACTGGGAGACCAAAAATTCACGTGACTTGCTTTTTGCAATATTTACCTTATTGCACTGGTCTGGAGCTGAGCACGCAGTACCTCTGAGCTCTGCCTGTAATGACATGTATCCACCACTGCAATGTCATAGTATCTTCTCTGCCCTAAAAATCATCTGCAATTCTCCTGTTCATCCCTCCCTCCCGAGAAGCCCCTGGCAATTACTGATCTTTTTTACTGGCCCCATAGCTTTCCTTTTTCCAGGTTATCATTTGGTTAGAACCATACAGTATGTATAATTTTTTTGCCCATTTTTAATTGAGTTGCTCATTTTCTTATTGTTAACTTTTTTTTTTTTTTTTTTTTTTTGCAGTACGCGGGCCTCTCACTGTTGTGGCCTCTCCCGTTGCGGAGCACAGGCTCCGGACGCGCAGGCTCAGCGGCCATGGCTCACCGGCCCAGCCGCTCCGCGGCATGTGGGATCCTCCCAGACCGGGGCACGAACCCGTGTCCCCTGTATTGGCAGGCGGACTCTCAACCACTGCGCCACCAGGGAAGCCCCTTATTGTTAACTTTTAAGCGTTCTTTGTATATTCTACATAAGTCCTTTATCAGATACGTCTTTTGCAAATATTTTCTCCCAGTCAGTGGCTTGCATTTTCTTACTGTTGAGTTTTAAGAGTTCTTTGTATCATTTACATAAGTCCTTTGTTAGATATGTCTCCCAGTCAGAGGCTTGTCACCTCTTTTTCTTGAATTATATTGAATTTTAAAGACAAAAGTAAACCTGAAGCTATTTTAAGGAGTTTGTAAGATAGATAGATCCATAAGTTATATCCAGGTCTTCTTCCTAGTTCTTTAACCCATGCACAAACACAGATTTGTAGACACTTCTCAACATGAGAGAGCAGGTTTGTCAAGAGTTACAGGAATGTCTCTTAAGCTGCCCTGATGAAGCTGAACAATGAACATGGCCAGGTCCGTCTCATCCGGCCTGCTAAGCCACAGTCACCATCTCAGGCTAAGGCTTTAGGTTAGAAAAGCCAAAAGTCCTTTGAATAGAGACTCCACAGGGCAGAAGCAGGTGGGGACGGTAGTCCAAGACTGATGCTGCAGGTGAATTTACCTTCAAGCTAATGAGTCTTATAGGACAGACCCCCAATTTACAGGAACCCCTTCCAAAGCCCCAGGAGGGACCCTAACAATATAAAAAGTAAGACTGCCTTCTCTTTGCACTGAGGCTTCCCATTTGTCACATATACCCCCCAACCCCCATCAGGTGGCATTGGTGGGGCCCCAGGCGCTTTGGTATCCAGCTGAGGAGGGGTTCGATTGGGAATATATTGTTCAAATTTTAATTTAGAAAGATGTTTTAAAATGTTGCAATAAATCAAGTGAAAAGTTATAGTTTTCCAATTTGAACATACACGTAATTTTTTGTGCTTAAATTTTTAATTAAGAAACTGAGAAAAGAAGCATACTCACAGATATAGAAGACAAAATTGTGGTTACCAAGGGGGAGAGGGAAGGGGGGCAGGGGCAATGTAGTGGTAGGGGAGTAAAAGGTACAAACTATTAGGTATAAAATAAGCTACAAGGATATATTGTACAATAAAGGGAATATAGCAATATTTTATAACTATAAATGGAGTATAACTTTTAAAATTGTGAATCGCTATATTGTATACCTGTAACTTATATAATATTGTACAGCAATTGGACTTCAATTTTTAAAAAAAGAAACTGAGAAAAAAATCTGATAAAAATTAGTGGAGTATAAGACAAGGTATAAAGATATGCAATGGAATCAATAAAAATTAGCATTAATCAAATTAAAATTTTAAATGTTCAGATTTTACCATGAAGAGGAAGAGATAAATCTCTAAAAAAATAATACATAGGTTCTTGGATGGGTTTAGTAATCTAACGAATTAAAAGGAGTGAATCCCAGGAAGATATTGGGAAGATATTTCAATTTCTTGCTGAATTCACTAAAACTGACAGCAAAGAAAACACAAAGTGACAAAGATGTGAATATCATCATTCAGAGAATATTTAAGAATAGTAACCATGAGAAACCTTGAAATGCCCTAAAATCTTATAGCTCACATACACACAGAAACATGATACAAATGTTCCCCAAATTTGATAATAATACTATAATTTACATGTCATTACCAATGAGTTATGAAATTGAAAGCAATTTTTCTAAACTACCCAAAAACGTATACTATTTTTGATCAGCCATACTCTGAAGAAAGACTAAATTATCTTTTTATTATGACTGTAGAAAATCACTGTCATATGAAGAGAACAAAGGCGACTCAGCCAAAAACGTAAGGAAAGTATTATAGAAGTATGGCTAGAAGTGAGTCAAAATTATGTTTTTGAAGGGTTTTATGATATTTATATTATTTATCAGCTTTTTAAAATGTATGATTTGTTGTGATTCTGGTCACATTGGAAATATTCACTTTTAGACCTAATTTTGTATTCATACTTTTGTGGTTTTTTTCTTAAAGGAGTTCCCCAACTTGAATAAGGAGTACTAGAACCTAGGTCTACCATGACTGACATGGGTGATGGAGGGATGGGAGGGGGAGGGGGCCTGCCCACCACACAGACTCTCCACTGCCTCAGACAGTCTTTGGTGGGAAGGTGCCTGGCGGCCAAGGGCACACAGAGTCAACCTAAGAACCTGCAGGGTTGGAGGCTTTCCTACAGGGAGCCAGCCCTCTGTCCCTGCAGCTTCAGCACAGGGCCCCATGCCAGGCAGCTCCTGCTTCACGTGGTGATTGGACTGGCATCTAGTCACTAGATAGCTAGGCACCAGATTCACTTCTGAGTCATTTCCAGCCCTGATCCTTTTTTAAAGACTGGTGGTGGGCACCGTCATGCTCCTGGAGAGCAAATAAAGTGACTCACTTTCTGGAAGACTAGTTGGCAAGAAATACTCAACATGTTCACACCCTTCAGCCCAGTGATTCCCCTTCCAGGAATCTATGAATAGAAATGATTAGAAATACAAGCAAATATGTAAGCAAAATGAAGCTCCCACAGCATTACATGGCACAATGACGATACGATAGCGACAGTGTTTAAAACAATCCCTCTCTTGTGTACAGCTAGGTGTCTAGAACTGAAGAAATTTACCAGAATGTTGCTAAAATCTTCTCGGTGGTACCATTTGTGATTGCTATTTTCTTTTTTATGTGTTTATCGGTGTGTACCGGCACGTGTGTGTGTGTTTGTGTAATCAGCACAGATGACTTTGACAATCAGAAGAATGTGCATTTTTTAAATGAACCAGTTGTGGAAGGAAATCAGACACCTACACTAGGTGGCCGACACACCTGCTCCCACAGGAATGTCTTTGTACTCATCAGTCTTTCTTTAAAATAAATTGCTTTAGCCATCACAAAAAATGGTCACCTCCCACCTCATTTCTCCAGGATCCCTGGAGCCTTTGCCTGGACACTATGATTCAGCAACACAGGTAAACTTGGAGCCGCTCTTTGCAAGATTCCTCGCATTCTACTGTGGGCTTTCCTCTCAGCGGGTGGGTTATTGTGTGTACAGGCAGTCCTCTTGGTTCTTACCATCACAAGAGCCGTGTACATGCCTGGGTGGGGATGTGTAAGAGGACATAACCTGAAAATAGCCTCCAGCTGAGGAGTCCTTTGGACCTTGGAGAGACCAGGAAGCAGAGAAAAGACAAGAGCCCGTGTGATGGACCTCACTCTCCTCTCTGTAAAGTGAGGGTCTGAGCGACCTCCGAGGACCCTGGTTCTACCCCTCTGAGCCCTACTACAGTGACGGTGCATCATGGGAACTACACGGCAAGGACACAGACTCCACCTTATCCGGTGGGATTGTCACGGCTCCATTTCAGGTTGGACGATTCAATATTACTCATCCTGAACTCAAACTACCTTCTCTGGTCTGCTTGAGTCTCTTTAGAAATCAGGCTGGGATTATGGAAATATATAAATTACACATGCTGTGCAGGCATAATTTTTTAAACAGAAATGAGCAAGGCGAAAGGAGGCAAAAATCGTGTGCCTCTGTGTGCCTGATCCGTGCAAGGTGCCTGTGTATGTATGAGACAAGCCTGTGAGCTGGGCCATCAACTCTGCTCAGGAAGGGGGTGAGCTTATATGGTGGTCAGAGCAGGGGGCAGAGCTAGCGCCATCAGCCTGCACAGCAAGGGTCCCATCGTGGAGGCCTCTGTGCAGGGGCCACCCAGGAGGGGACTCTTCATGGGACTCAGTGCCAGAGGGAGTCTCTATGGGTCAGGGGAGTCCTGGGGTCCAATTCCAGGAAGGGAGGGTCCCAGAGAGATAAAGGAGGGCCAAGAGAGGTCAAGCTAGAGACACAGCCCTATGCCAGGTACAGAGGAAGGCCAAGAAATCAGAAGCGCAGAGTGGGCTCACGACACTTCAGAGGCCACCAGCCGGGGAGGAAAGCCCCCTGAACCGGATGCCTGAACACAGCGTGGCCCACAGACCCCATCCTGCTAAAGGCTCTGCACCCACACACTCTGATCTCCCTTATCCTAGCTTTCACACAAAAGGAGTTTCTACGTGTCTATCCAGCCAGCAAAGGCCACCAGCAGGCACAGAAGTGAGGTGGAGCAGACCCCTTCCGGGCCCTCTGCCGTCTTTGATCCTATGTGTTACTCAGGCCAGCTCCTGCCGTGGAGGATCCATCTGATGCAGAGGTTCTATCTCCAGGAAGCCCCGGGTGCCACCTTCGAGCCTGCTTGGAAGAATGTCGGAGTCACAGCAGATTGGCCGATGTCTTGGAGAAGCTGGGGAAACCGAGATCCACACAGGGAGGCGTAACTCACTCAGACTCCCAGCTGGCGCAGGCAGATTTGGAAACAGCTGGGAACCACACTGTGAATAACCATGGTGTGCTTTGGCCACAACTCCCGACGGGGCATTTTCCCCCCACATTGCCTGCTCGTGGGCTTCCAAATCATCCACTTGGAAGCTCCCCATCACCAGCCTCTAATGAAGTGCTCTCAGCCTTCCAGAGCACAGCCCCACCTTGACTGATCAGAGCAGCTCCTGGTACAGGCTGCATGCACTTGGGGGTGCACCACTCCGGCTGCATGAAGCCAGGGTGCTGTGAGATGCTGGGAAATGGTCTGCAAAGCTCTAATGTTTATTACTTTCCAAAGTCATCACGACTCGGTCTTCCAATACAGAAAAATATGTTTTTGATTTTGTCGTCGATGTCCCAAAGCCCCAGTCCGTGGGTCCCCGACGACAGACCCCTCTTGGTGGGCAGGGCCTGGGGCCCGAGGCTGGTCTCAGAGGGGTTGCTGAGCCTTCCTGCCAGGCCCTGCTGCTGAGGGTAGCACTGGCCTTGCCCGATCTTACTGGCCATCGGCAGAAGCCCACCCAGCCCCGGTGGTCCTTTCCCAGATGTTCCCAGGCTGGCTGAGGCCTTCCTGGTGTGCTTTCCCTGGTGAGCAGGGATCCACTGGCAGGAGACAGAGCAGCAGCCATTACAAGGAGAGTTCTTGAGCGCCTGGTATGTGCCAGCATCATTAGCACCGATGCTCCCCGGCATGGGCCGTGAGCCAGGCCTTGGAAGGGGAGAGGTGAGGACCTGCGGTCAGGTCTTCAAGGGAGGCGGGTGGGCACCCAGCTTGTCCCAAGTCAGGTGGAACCCACAGGCCCCAAGGGGTTCATCCAGATTCCTGCTCTTTCTTGTTCTCTATCTGTCTCTCACTGTCTCTGTGCATCTCTGTGTCTGTCTCTGTCTCTTTGTCTCTCTCCATCTCTCCTCTCTCAGTCTCTCGGTCTCCCTCCCCGTGACCCCATCACCCCCACCCCATCACCTCCAGGCTCATCTGTGCCCAAGGTCACCTGGGGGCCTGCTGGGTGGGTCCTGCCCCATTGTTCATCGAGCCCGACCCAGTACTTACCCCTTGTCCCGACACCAGGGAGCTATCCCTGTGCCCCCCAGAGAGTGTGCCTGACCCTGGGAACTGTGGAGCCTTCTCCCCACATCTTTGCCTCCCCCTCAGCTTGGGGTTAAGAACAGTTGCTTCAATGTCTGTTGTCTGTCCTGGAAGCTTGTGGTATATCTGGAAGCTTCTGGAAATCTTAGGAACCTCTTTTTGCCCTTTCCCTTCATCTCCCCCAGAGTGGGTGGAGTTTTCCTCTGTGACAGTGTGGCTGGGGCCAATCAGCTCCGGCCTTCTCTCTCCCAGCGTGAGAGAACCAGAGGCCAAGCCACACACAGGGTCCCCGGGTGGCTGCTCCCACCAGGTTTCCAGCCCAAACCAAAATCGCTAGTTCTGGGGTGGGGGAGACCTCTCCCACTGCTCCCCCATTCACTCCCTACTCTGCTGTGGACTGTTAACACCAATGACCTTGAGTGCCTGTCACCACCCCCATATTCCTCTCTAGGGCAACCAGGATCATAGCCAGATTGAGGGTCCTGGGGAGGGGCCAAGGACTCGTGGAGGGCATCCCCATCCATGGTGGAGGCTGCTAACAGAGTGGCCCAACAAGGCAGGGGACATATAAGCAGTGAAGGGGGCACTATAGAGAGTGGTGGGGTCTGTGGTAACATTTTCACCAACTGCATAGGCAACCTCTCTCCTCTCACACAAGGTGTCCAGATCCTCCATTTTTTTCAAGAGAAACTTCAAACCTGGATTTTTATAGGAAAATGTTAGGGCATAAATAAAATTTTTAAGAAGCACTCTGTAAGCCAAATCGAATACACTGACAGGATAAATCTGACCTGCACACCACCTTTAGGACCTTTGTTTGGTGTCCCCAAACACCCACCCCCTAACCTCCCAACCACCCTGATGACTGACTGGCAGGGGGACTCCTCACAGCTCCCACACTCCTCCTTTGCCCCCAGCTGCGGGCCACGTGCCCTGTCCCTCAAGAGCCATCAAGGTACTCAGATGATCCCCATGCAGAGCCCGCTGCAGCCTGCAGCCTCCAGGCTGGTCACCCTGCCCTTGGCCTGCAGACTCCTGGGCTGCCCTTCTCCTTCTCACCCAGCGCAACACAAAGCCAAGGCAGTAAGATGGTCCAAGCCACAGGGAGTCCCCAGAGGGCCAGGCTGCCGACGACATGCTTGCTTAGATTTCTTTCCCCTTCTTTGCCGCTACCAAAGATGATGTTTCAACACAGCTACTGTCTCCACTCAGGCAACCAGGTCAGAGTGCCTGGGGCTGATCCCACGGTCCCCAAGAAGGGTCCTGCCTGCCCATGGCTGACCCCAGCCCTGGGCTGCCCCTCAGGCGGTGAGAAGCAGACGTGTCTGGACCAGTTACCAGCTTTGCTGAGCTATGGCTGTGTGGCCTGGGCAAGTGACTAAGCTTGGCTGCCCTGCTTCTTCATCCATAAAACAGGAACATTAACTACCTCATTCTAGATAAAAAGACACAAAATTAGATAACATACTTAAATTCCCTCCCAGCTTCCTCCCCTGCAGAAACCCTGGAATAATAATAATAATGGTTAACATTTATTGACCCCTACAGCGTGTGAGGCACTGATAAGGGCTTACAAACATCTCATCTAACCCTCACGACTGCCCTGTGGGGATTATCATCACCCCATCTCCCCCATTTCCATTTTACAGATGGAATCCCAGCTCCAGAGAAGTTGGCTATTTGTCGCTGGAAAAGCCCAGATGTGAAAGTTTAGCTTGTCTTAATGTTGAATCTAAAGATACCAAGGTAGGACTTGGGGCCGCCCCTGTTGGTTTCAGTGACTGACTTCCACCCTCTTCATCCCCCTTGTCCTAGGACTCACTCCCTCCCCCAGAGTCTGCCCTTGGCCCTGGGGTCCAAGATGTGTGGGTTCAGCTGTCTGAGCACCCCACGGGGGCTGGTCAGCCGCCACTCTTAACACAGACCTGCAGCCTTCTTCAACTTACCACCCACCACCCAGCTCCCACTTCCTGCTTGTGCAACACGGCCTCGAGCGTGGAATGCTGCCCACTTGGCCCAACTGACTCCTACTCATTCTTTGGAACACAGTTCAGACAAACCTTCCACTGAAGCCCCTGGCAGCCCCCAACCCCCCCAAGCTGGGCTGAACCCCTCCTCTGGGCCATCCCGGCACCCACCCTTGCCTTGATAGCGCATTCTTTGTGCTGTGTGAGTTCACAACACGGTGAGTGACATGAGTGAGCAGAAGCAAGGCGGGCCCCTCCAGGTTTGACCTGAGGGTCCCAGCAGCTGTTCCCAGGACCCCTGTTCTTGCCTCGATGTCACCCCAGGCCACTCTTTGCCGCTCCCAAGAAAACCACACCCTGCCAGGAGGCCCTGGGGCCACCAAGCCTGCGAGAACAGAGACCTGTGCTGGGTGTCCTGCCCTGGGCTCTGGAGAAGCCCCTGGTTGAAGCCCCCCGGCCTCCATGCTCCCCTTTGCTCCTCCCATGTGGACCGGGCACCTTCCCTTTCTCAGGCTTTATTTCACACCTGCTCCAGATGCCTTCTCATCAGGAACTGTATGTCCCTTTCTCAGGGCTGAGAGGGGCTGGGGGCACCAGGAGCCCGAGGCTGCCCCTGGAGTGACATCCTGTGATATTATTAGCATAGGAGGCGATGAAGTGCAGACAGTTTGCCATCTAGGACCGGAGCTAGATTACCATGGAAGCGATGCCAGATATGGGCACCCACTCAAAAATGTAAAAATATGTATTCCAGCTGTTGAAAGTGTTTCCAGGATGGGGGGTGGGGGTGGGGCGGGGCGTCCCTCTGTGGCACAGCACCCCCTGCTGGTCATGCTGAGATGCAGCTTCACTCACAGGCATCCTTTGCTGTAGGGAGGGACAGAGCGGGGACCAGGGGATACAGGGTGTGCACGTACGCACCATTTCTCCCGCGCTCTCTCTCTCTCTCTCTCTCTCTCACACACACACACACACACACACACACACACACACACACACTGACGCCCCTCTTGAGGAGCCCTCAGCCCACTGGCACCAGGAACCAGTCACATAGCAAACAAATTCATAAGCACCTACTGTATGCAGACACTTCCCCAGAGTCTCCTCATCCGGGTGCCCCCCAGCCTCCCTTCACTCCGCTATGGAGTCCCCCTTTCCTGCCTCCAATGGCCCCCACCCACGGAACTGGCCCTCGACCCCTCCCCCCAGGCCATGATGCCCGCACAGGGAGACGGGCCCAGGGCCCAACCAGGCGCCCTGCCTCTGCGTGTTCCTGCACCCACCCATCCTGCAGGGCCAAGCCTCCAGGGCCTCCCCTGCGGCAGTTAAGGCCTTGGTTCGTGAAGCTAGCCCGCACATGGGCTCCCCATTCCTCACTCATCCACCCTCTATGCAAACCACAGCGCCATTGCCTACCCCAGGCCTTACAGACCCCCGCACCTGCCAGCTACACCCTCACCTGCCCCCTCACCAGCCCAGGAACCCCCTGCTTTATACGCCTCCACACAGCCCTCGCCCCATGCCTGTGCACAGACACACACGCTTTCTCTTCCTCACTCTGTGCCACGTGGGCCCACCAGCACTTTCCTCGCTGCACTTGACCCCCACTCCCAGAAGCACCCACTTCCCTGACACCCTCTCTCATGCCCACCCTCGGCCCTGAGGTCAGGGCTCCGCGGAGAAAGGCGGAGCACGGCGGAGCATAAGGGTCACAGGCCACACTGCCCAGTTTCCCAGGAGGAGCCTTTCCAAGTTGTTCCGTTCAGAGGGTGGCGGCCTGCCGCCGGAGCTGCGCAGCCAGCAGGACCATTGCTCAGACCTCAGCTGCTGGAGCCCCTTCTCCGTCTGCTGAGGCAGTGGGAAAACGGGACCTTGAATCCAGAGGCCTAGGAGCCCGTCTGAGCAGCCCCCCTCAAGCAGAAGTTTCCCACATCGCCTTCCAGCTGGGATGCTGCACCAAGCCCACCACCGCCCACCAACGCCCGCCTCTGGCTTGCCTGGCCTTGGCGCTGTGTCTGCCAGAGCAGGGGAGGGCCTGGGAGAGGGGACGGAGCTGGGAGGGCCTAGCAGGCCGGCCGGGCTCCTGAATGGAGGTGGCCCTTTCTCTGAGGATCCTTCTGGCCCTCAGACCACCTCTTTCTACCACCTAGAGATACCTTGACCTGCGTGGGGCTTGGGGACCCACCGAGTGAAGTTCACATCACTGGGCCCCTTCCAAGCCATCGTGTGACCCCGGGCAAGCGAGAGGACCTTTTCCTGCCTTGTCTCCTCATGCCCTCCTCACTGAGACAAGCTTGGGGAGCCTACATGGAGATTCAGAGAGAAAGCTCCTATACAGGTCCCAGAGCGGCACCTGGTACTAGTGAGCCCCTTCTAAGATATCCTCCCAGGGAAAAGGGAACCCTCCTGCACTGCTGGTGGGAATGGAAATTGGTACAGCCACTATGGAGAACAGTACGGAGGTTCCTTAAAAAACTAAAAATAGAACTACCATACGACCCAGCAATCCCACTACTGGGCATATACCCTGAGAAACCCATAATTCAAAAAGAGTCATGTACCACAATGTTCATTGCAGCTCTATTTACAATAGCCAGGACATGGAAGCAACCTAAGTGTCCATCAACAGATGAATGGATAAAGAAGATGTGGCACATATATACAATGGAATACTACTCAGCCATAAAAAGAAACAATATTGAGTTATTTGTAGTGAGGTGGATGGACCTAGAGACTGTCATACAGAGTGAAGTAAGTCAGAAAGAAAAACAAATACCGTATGCTAAACATATATATGGAATCTAATAATAATAAAAAAAAGGCCATGAAGAACCTAGGGGTAAGATGAGAATAAAGACACAGACCTACTAGAGAATGGACTTGAGGATATGGGGAGGGGGAAGGGTAAGCTGTGACAAAGTGAGAGAGTGGCATGGACATATATACACTACGAAACGTAAAACAGATAGCTAGTGGGAAGCAGCCGCATAGCACAGGGAGATCAACTTGGTGCTTTGTGACCACCTAGAGGGGTGGGATAGGGAGGGTAGGAGGGAGGGAGATGCAAAAGGGAAGAGATATGGGAACATATGTATATGTATATCTGATTCACTTTGTTATAAAGCAGAAACTAACACACCATTGTAAAGCAATTATACTCCAATAAAGATGTTAAAAAAAAAAAAAAAAAAGATATCCTCCCAGGAATCCGTTTGCCCAAATTTGAGCTTCTTCAGGACTTACAGACCCCACCCCCAGATGGAGTGAGCTGCTCTCTCCCCTTCCCCTCAGGGGGCCTCTGTTCTGGCTGTGTTCTCAGCCCGACTTTGCCCACCTCCCCTTGGCCTGCAGGACAAGATGCTGGCACTCTGTGTCCCCGCCCTGAGTCCCACCTCTCTGCTCCACTCTCTCCACCCCACCTGACCACCCGGGACTTCCAGCCCTCGCTGCTCCTCTGACAGGTGCCGCTTTGAGCCCCAGGGTCTCACCTCTTCACACCGAGCCCCTGGGCAGGGCCAGGTGCCTCAGCAGCGTCTTGGTAGAGAGCGGGAGGGGCCTTTGTCCTCAGCATTGCTCTAGGGAGAGAAGACACAGGAAGTACTAGAAACCCAGGCTTTTTGTCCCCAGGCCCTTTCAGAGAGACCCTCTGCCCTGCTGTGTCTGGTAGCTCCCACGGCTGTTTCCTACTCATGCTGTAGCCTGGCCATCCCAGTGGGTCCTCACACTCCCTGAGCCCATGGTCACAGGGAGGCCTGGCTGCCATGCTCCTTGGAGGCTCGGGATCCAGGTGCCAAGAGCTCAGGGCCACCTGCTGAAGTCCCCTCCGAGAGGGTCCATCCCTTCAGGCCTGCACACATGGGTGGCTATTCACAAGTACACATCGTTCCTGGCTGGTTCCAGGACCTCCTGAGCCCACCCCACCTGCCCACACAGTCAGTGAAGATGAGGCCAGATTCCAGGTCTGCTAACTCTTAGGACCACCCTGCTATGACTCTGTCCCTGTTTCCTCTGACCTTTGGTTCCTCTTCCTTCTCGCAACCCAGCTCGTCCACTGGACTGTCCATGGGCTTTGGAGACCTGGCCTTGACCTCCATCTCATCCTGGGACTGTGCCTTGGACTTGGCCCTTTGGCCTTTTCTGCCTAGTACATGCTCAGGTGGACTGCCCGGAGCCACTTGGGGCCTCTCAGGACCCATTTCCGGGGGGGGGGGCAGTGCTCTAGACAGAGGAATGTTCTGGAGAAGGAGTGACACGTGCAGGACCTGGGGCCTGGAGCAGCAGATGCTGAGCCTGGCACCTGACCCTCGGCAGCACCTCGGACTGGATTCCACCCTTCTGCAGCCCTTTGGGGTCCCAGTTCCCATACCCTATCGAGGTAGGGAGACCATGCACAGAGAGGTGGAACTCTCATCCCACATGGCAGTGGAGCACGTGCTAAGGAGGATCTGGCCTGTGACTGTTCTCAGCTCTCATGGAATCTTAGCATCAGGAGGACCTGCCCTCACGCTCCCTCATCCTGATAAGTAGAGGCTTATCCAATAAAGAGCCAGAGAGGCCCGGGGGAGGGGCCAGAAAGGCCCTGGGAGGAAGCAGCAGGGATGGCCAACCACTCTAATCAAAACAGAAAAGCATCAGTGGGAATCAGGGAAAAAAGAGGGCAAGCATGAGACAAAGGATTGAGTAGGTTCTAGAAAGAGTCCTGGGCCATGCCGAGCCAAGTCTAGTGGCTGCCGTCTCCCAGGAGGTAGAGCTGAAATCCAGGGGCAGGTACAACCAAAGGGATCAAGCAAGACCCAGAAGACAGCGGAGATGGCTCCCAGGGGGACACTGCGATGGGATTCCTGCTGTCTTTGCAATTTCCGGGCTCTGTGGCTTCCTGAGGGAGGCTGGAAGGCCTAACCCAGAGCCTAAGTCCTCTGAAGGGCAAGACCGGCCTGCTTCTTAGAGGAGACGCACTGGTCAGTGGTAGGAGCATTGTGAATGGGGTGTGCAAGTCCTATGCCACTCGCAGTGACAGGGCTTGGCTTTACCTGGAGGTCCATGTTATCAACTCATCTTCCAGTCTCCCGGACCTCCTCATCTCAGGGTCATTCCTCATGCTTCTTCCAGGGACCCCCAGTGCTCCCATGAGGCCCCTGTGTGGATATGCTCCAGAGGCTCAGAGGCCCTTCTAAAGTCTGGTGCTGAAAAGCACCGCCCGCCCCCTCGCCCAGCCCCGGTGCAGCGGTAGAAACGTTTTCCACATGCATGTCACTCTAGCTCGGTCTCATGAAGGAGAGACAGAAGCTGACACGGGACATCAGAACTGCCTGTGCCCCTGTACTCAGCTCGGATGAGGTGGGGCGCCCTGCAGCCCCCGTGGCTCTGCCTGGGCCCATCTTTGGATGCCCCTTCCTGGATCTCGATCAGCAGCTTCAGTTTGGGCCTCCGAAGCAGGGTTCCAAGGCCCTGACTGCTCTCTTCTCTCTGAGCTCAGTGGGAGGAAGCTCATCAGAGACGATGCCCAGGGGCAGCTACAGCTGCGAGGGATGTCCAGGGTTCCCCAGAGCTGGGGTGTGAGGCACACATGGACCAGAGGTTCTGCCCTCCGCAGCAGGACCCCCAGGGGTCCACGGCCATCATCCATCACCACCCAGAGCCTCTAGCTGTTCTGTCTCCCCGCTCTCTGGGCCTGCTCGCTGCCAGGCAGGCTGTGAGCATGGGCCTCATGGTCATGGAGCCCCACAGCCAGATCACGGCGAGGTTTGCGGGCGACCAGTGCATGGGAAGCAGCCTGCTGGAGGCTCCAGGTACCAGCCCAGCCCAGGTTCAGCCTTCCCGTACAAAGCACAGGAAATTCCAGGCACTGGCTACAGAGCCCAGCATACCTACTTCAGTTTCCTCAGGAGTGTGAAAAGTATTTTACATGAGAGCTCAATTTCCTTTAAACAGGTGGAGTAACCTATGCAGGGCAACCCCCGATGCCAAACCTCTGTGTCCAGCAGTGAAAATGCCCCCAGTCGTTTGGATGGTTCCTCATATCCAGATGTCGGGCACCAGGGAATTCAAACTTCCACATGAGGACTTTGGGTTCTGATGCAAGAAAGACCCCAGAGGCCATTGGAGTGATGGTTGTCACTTCCCAGGTGAGCATGCACACCTGGATACAATCCTTGACACGGGATTGACCAGGCAGAATCAGGAGGCCTTAGGAGGAACTTGAAAACTGTGCTCCTCCAGGGTCACCTTCCTACCGTGGAGGAAGTGCCACCTGTGAGTGCCCGGCACACAGTGGGGCTCATTAAATACTGGGAAGTGTCCACTGACTTGAGGTCAAGTGGAGGAGTGCAGCCTCCCGTGCAAGGCTAGAGCCCCATCTGTGCTGTGCACACACATGCGCCTGCCTCGTCTAAGCCGAGGAGGGAATTTCATCAGGACAACTGGAAAGCTTCTCCCCCGTCCTTGGCCAAGTGGCCTGATGCCAGAGCTGCGATCCAGGGCATCCCTGCCAAGTTTCCAGGCTCTTGTCATGCTTCCCTCTTACCCAGGGGGAAAACCCCTGCACTTTCTCACTTCTTTTGAGACAGATCAATTTGAAGAGAGTTGGCTCAGAGCTAAGACTAGGCCTATTTTCTCTACACACATATTTTGGAAGGGGGAACAAATTATATTCCTTCTTTTCCACGGATGCTGGTGATGGGCTGTGGGGGACATGCTCCAAGGCACCTGTCGCTAAATCCCAGGGCTGAGCAGAGATGGTGCAAACAGCCAACTGCCGTGGGCTCTGGGATTAAAAAAAGAAAAAACCACTCAGGTTCTCTGAAGTCCAGTGGCAGCATCTTGCAGGATATATGGCGGGGTTAATGGTGCCCTGAATGTGCACATGGCCATGACAAGGCTGAAGGGCAGATCTCCACTCAGCCAGGAGGGTGCTTCTCCACAAGCCCTGCGGTTCTGCACTCCTGGGAATTCCAACCTGGGCCAAGAGTAGAGGGTGGGCCCCCTCTGGGCACTCACACAGCAGTTGAGCCTGGACTGGCTCCCTGTCCTGAGGAAAGGGCCAGGTGGAGCCATTGTCCTGAGGCGAGCCTGCTTCCACGGCCTGAGGGATTTATACCCGTTTAGGTGAACCATTCATTCACGGGCTCAGCAAGCATCCTTTGAAAGCTTCCTCATGGAAAGTGCTACCATGTAGGGCATCTTTCAGGGAAAACCACACAAGAACTGCACTAAGGGTCTCCTTAATGCACTGGAGTACAAAGAGAGGATCACCACCTGGGCTGCCCCCAAGGGTTCCATGTCTGGAGAGAGTGACAAGGCATGGCCATGCCATCCTTGAGGGAGCCCTGGACCCCTAGGGTTGGGAGAGTCCCCCAGAGGAAGTGGCTCCTCAGTTGAGCCTCACTGGATGACCTTCAAGGATGGGGGTCATTCCTCCCACACAGAGGTCTCCACGAGGGGGCTAAAACGACAGAACATTATATAGCTCAGTTTTACAGACCAGATCACATTAGGGGGAGACTGATGGAATGTGTGCCCCCTGTTCCCATTTCTACAACACTCGTGTCCCTCTCCTCCTTCAACTCGGAGGCCTTCCTCGACCCTCTCTGACAACATACACACACCCTCCCCGTCCCTGCTCCATCATTTCTTCCTGGCACTTCTTCTCACCGACAGCATGTATTTGACTCATGTGTGTTGCTCATTGTTGGGCCTCCTTCCTGCTGTAGCAGCAGCTCCTGGGGTCCATGAAAGCAGTACACTTTGCCCTGCTAGAAATACAACCTTGCTGCAGCTAGAGGTTTACATTTCACCATTTCATCAGTTCTCAAGATAGCCTTGCAAGGCACATGTCACTGCTCCCATGTGACAGATTAGGAAGCCTTCTCTCGGTTCCATAAGAAATATGCCAAAGGTCCCACCCACAGTAGATAGGAGCAGAAGTGGGATTTGAACCTAAGATTGTCTGGTTTCAGAAATGCACTTAGGGCTTCCCTGGTGGCGCACTGGTTGAGAGTCCGCCTGCCGATGCAGGGGACACGGGTTCGTGCCCCGGTCCGGGAAGATCCCACATGCCGCGGAGCAGCTGGGCCCGTGAGCCATGGCTGCTGAGCCTGTGCGTCCGGAGCCTGTGCTCCGCAATGGGAGAGGCCACAACAGTGAGAGGCCCGCGTACCGCAAAAAAAAAAAATGCACTTAAGAACCACCTTGATGCGCAGTTGGACCATCCTCCCCCTGGGCATCCGTCTGGCAGGCATGGGTGTGGAAGCCGTGCTGGACCGGCTCATTCTTATCCTGCCCACCTACCATGGACTGTTTATGTTAATGTCACAGCTCTAAAATATTATCACTGGAGGCCATGAGATTTCAGAAAGAGCTTCCTTTCCAGAGCCACGTTGCTATCTATAATTAGCACAAGTTTCCATAAGCATGAAGAAGAGGCAGGAGCAGCTGCCCTGGGAGCTAGGTTTGTTAATGTAAGGCATTCCTGGGGCTTCTGTGCAGCCCAGGCTGTGCTCCTCTATCCCCCGCTTCTCTGGCCCCTGCCATCGGGAGCCGCCAGGCCCTCATTAAGGGATTAGCAACATCAGCCATTCAATGCCTTGGCTGTGGACGCGAGAAATGCTGGGCCCTCTGCTCTGTTCTCTCTGCCCCTTATCAGTGGTCCCTGAGCCATGTTTGTGCTGCGGAAATCAAAGCAGGGCTTGGGCGGAAATTATGGACCACTGGTGTCACACACTAATTAAAGACACTGGGGTCAAGCTTCAGGGAGGGGACCGGACTTCTTCCATCCTCGGTCCCTCTGCTAATGGGATGTCGAAAAACACAGCTGGGGCTGCAGGCTGAGAAAGCCCACTGTGCCAAGGCCCGTGAGAGAGAGATAAAAGGGTGATGCAGTCTGCTGTGCCTCAGGAAAGATGACTGGTCTTCCTTAACCAAGTACAGAAGAGGGGCGCTCCTATCTGGGCCCAGCGCCTGGGCCACAAAGTGTCTCCCTGCCAGAGACTGGCCACGTGCTGTGAACACCCCCAGCAGTGGTCCATCTTCAAGGGCCCTCTGCTTTCAGTGCAGGAGGGCGGGAGGAGCCCTGGGGGGATATTCTTATGTTGATCACAACACATTTATGACCCGGTAGGATGTCTGGGACAATTCTGAGCGTCTATACCTCTGTCATTAAAAAAAAAGATAGATTAAGATTCAAGGACAATTCTGAATAATGAAAAGTAGCCAAACATACTATAGGGGAAAAAACAAAATGTAACCCTGAAAAGCTTCTCCTATTGTTCTCTGGTTCTCAGGCTCTCAGCCCACTAGACTGTGAACAGCTCCATCAATATGATCCTTCGCTGCTCCTGTTCCCAAGAAGGCAGATGCAAGGTGAGAGCCTGGGGCCGAGTCAGTGGCTGAGCCCTTGCACGAGGGGTGAATAACACCCCTAGGTATCAATCCCATCTCCCTCTACCTCCCCTACTCACTCAGTCCTTCTTGCGACTGGAGCCCTTTCTCTAGCCTCATCCTAGCTCCCAGCCCTTGCCCTCAGCCTCGCCCCAGATCCCAGCCACAGACAGATGGACAGGAGACTCTTCCTGCTGACTCCGAAGCAAAGGCTGTAAATATGAAACCACTAAGGTCAAGGCCTGGCGATTTCAGCCTAGATGAGAGAGCTGGCATGAGTTCCTGCACAGAAAGCGTTCATATGTTCCGGGACTATCTCCAAAACTTCTCATGGACCAGGAAAAGGTCCACATGGGCATAACCCCACCTGAGTAAGCATGATCACTGCCAGGACCAGGTAGTACTGCAAGGGTCCAGCTCAGAGCCAGTGCCCCACCCACTGTCCTCTGGTCAGTACTCCCAGTGGTGGCACCTGCCATCCAGTTTGTAGTGATAGTTAATCACTGCCCAAGACTATCCCCATTCAATGAACCCATGTGGCCAGCCCCCATCTAGTGGCCCAGGACACTCTCCAGCCTCTTTCTAGACCCCTGCAGGAGATGCAGTGCTCAAGGCAGGCCCGCCCATGACTGGTGTGTTGTGTTGGGGCAGATGCCCTATGGTGTAATCCAGTAATTCTTGAGGAAAACTTCTGAGACCCTTTCTCTTCCTCCTGCCTGTTCTCAAGCCCCACTTTTGTTGAACATGTTTTTCAACTTCTTTATGACCCAGTCGAGCTTCTTCTGACAGAAGTGGCCTCACCTTTATTGAGCACATACTATTTTCTAGGACCATTTCCGCCAACTAGGCCTGCAGGCCAAATCCAGCCCATTGTCTGTCGATAAAGTTTTATTGGAACACAACCAGGTCAATTTATTTATGCTTTTTTTACTTCCTTATTTATTTTTTTAAAACATTTTATTTTATATTGAAGTATAGTTGTCTAACAATGCTGTGATGGTTTCAGGTGTACAGCAAAGTGATTCAGTTATACATAGACATGTATATCTATTCTTTTTCAAATTCTTTTCCCATTTAGGTTGTTACATAATATTGAGCAGAGTTCCTTGTGCTATACAGTATATTTATGTATGCTCTTAGGCTACAGCAGCCAAGCTGAAAATTTGCAACAAAGACCATATGACCCACAAAGCCTAAAATATTTACTATCTGGCCCTTTACAGAGAAAATTTGCCAACTTTTGTTCCAGGAGGTTTGCAACAATGGTTTTAGTGTACCTTCATAGTGCCCCTGGGCACTACACCCTGACTTCCATTTGGAGAGAAGCCGCTGAAGCCTGGCAAAGTCAAGTAGAACCCATAGCTGGTAAGGAGGGGAGGCAGACCTCAAACCCACCACACTTTTGGCACTTGGCATTTCTTTTGCATCTTTGGTAGAATAAGCTGAGGGTGAATAGTTGCCTTTGTCCTGTTGTTTGGGTGGCTAGAACTATGGCTCCCAAACCAGCAGGATGTCTAGTAACTGATTCCAGCTTTTCTCCCTGGAAATCCTGATTAGAAACAAAAGATAGGGCTTCCCTGGTGGCGCAGTGGTTGAGAGTCCGCCTGCCGATGCAGGGGACACGGGTTCGTGCCCCGGTCCGGGAAGATCCCACATGCCGCAGAGCGACTGGGCCCGTGATCCATGGCCGCTGAGCCTGCGCGTCCAGAGCCTGTGCTCCGCAATGGGAGAGGCCACAACAGTGAGAGGCCCGCGTATAGCAAAAAACAAATCAAAACAAAACAAAAGAAAAGATAAGTGACCTTCTCCCAATTATCTCCGAAGATGCCCAAATTAATCACCCAGGCAACCAAGTCCCTCCTCTTCCCCTTGGGTTTGTGACATAAAAGTCAGTCAATCAATCAGCCTCTTCCTCTTCCCTCTCATTCAGGATTAGGCATTCAGACCCTGAACCAAGTGGGTAAGACTAGGCCAAATGCCCCTCAGGGTCTTCTCTGGGAAAATCAGAGGACTCTCCGTGGGCCCTGAGACTCAGCATGAGGAAGTTGATGGAGAAAGGGCCTTATGGGCATCCGGAACTCAGCAGACCTTATCTTTAATCCCTAGGGTTCCCAGGAAAGCGCATGAATTGGCACTAAGCTGCTTCTCATTCTCTCTGTTGGCTGCCAAGCCTCTGAATGTCCTTTCATGCTTGGAGAGCTGGCCTTTGCATGAGTCTTGGGGGACACAGAGCACTGCCACTGCTATAGAAACTGAGCAGGGTAGGCATGGCTTTTCAATCTTTCTTCTCCCTGTGCCCACCAGGCCATGTCCCCTACACTCCTCAATCCAGGAGTGACCTTCACCAAGGTTCAAGGGCCGAGGTGGTAGCACAGGGCAGTGGTGCCAGCGTGGCAGCAACAGTGGCCTGGACCCACACCCTCCCAGCTGACCTTGGCCTTGGTGGCTACGCCTGCCTTGATTCCTGCCTGTTCTCCAAGTCTGTGCACGAGGCTTCTTTGTCACTGGCCTGATCTCTTCCAATAAATTCAATTTCTACTGAAGTTGACTCAGGTCTGTGAAGAAATGGAGCTTGGAGAGATTAGATGGCTTGTCCAGAGCGACACTAATAGTAACAGGCAGATCTGGGATTCATTCCTAGCTCCTCTGGACTGAACAGACAGTGCCTTTCCACTAGCCCACACTTCCTCTCAAGGAGTGACACCACTTGTTCTAGAACCTCAGAAATTGGCCACCACCCAGATGTGGCTGGAACTGTCCTATGCCCACCCTCACTCAGCTCCCAGCCGGGGCCTCCCTAGTGACTTCTCAGGCCCAGGGCAGCCTCTTGACTTAAGTCCTGGCTTCTTGGGAAGCACAGTCAAATTCCTGGGCTACCAAGTGAGTTTCAGAAGTGAAAGTAGAATTTTCAATCATATGTGGAATGATGAGGGGAGGGATGGACTTGGAAGGTACCAGTCAGCTTGGAGATGAGCAGCGTCACCCATGGGTACCAGCCACAGGAGGAGATGGGTGGGAGGCCCACATCCCTGGAGGGCCTGAGACCAAGTCTAGGAACCAAGAAAGCGAGCCTGTGGTGGCTTGTCATTGTCCCAGAGCAGGATGAACAGGAGTTGCCCACTGGGTGGGGTTGTGCAGGTGTGGAACTGAGACTGACCTGGGCAGAAGGGTGGCTGCATAGGGCAGTGTCGCTCGCCTGCACCCCTGCAGGGCTCCCATACACCTGCCAGTCCTACAGGAGTCTTGAGGCCTCAGATATATTTCCTAATTCCTGAGGCTTAACTCTCTGAGCCTAAGGATGTGTGGACAGGACAGATCTGGGCCTTACCTCCTTCCTCTTGCTCCTGTCCAGACATGGCTGGATGATGGGCCAGACATTGCGGGGAGGTTCTGGCTTCTAAGTTTGGGGACCTACAGGTCCTGATTTTCCTGTTCAAGCCCAGGGATCTACATCCCTTGGCTTTTGACTATGTTCACTTGGGGTACTCCCTCAAAAGGTGAGCATTACAGCCCCGTGCTAAGTACTTCACATATTTGTGTGACATGGGCCATCGTGAGGATGAGACAGACATATTTGCTGATCTTCTAATCATCTCATTTTTAAATCACAAAAGTGAAAATAAATAAGCTTTATTTCTGTTTATTTATTTATTATTTATTTATTTTTGGCTGCGTTGGGTCTTCATTGCTGCACGGCGGGCTTTTTCTAGTTGCAGCGAGCAGGGGCTACTCTTCGTTGTGGTGCGCGGGCTTCTCACTGTGGTGGTTTCTCTTGTTGCAGAGCACGAGCTCTAGGCACGCAGGCTTCAGTATTTGTGGCACACGGGCTTAGTTGCTCCGCAGCATGTGGGATCTTCCCGGACCAGGGCTCGAACCCGTGTCCCCTGCACTGGCAGGAGGATTCTTAACTACTGCACCACCAGGGAAGCCCCAAAATAAATAAGCTTTAGAAACAAGAATTCCTTTTACTTGTCTTTGCAGAGAAACTTAAGAAATTATCACACTTCCTCAGGCCTCCAAGTTGCCTTCAGAATTCTGTTGAAAACTTGGACAGGGGCTTGTAACATCCTTGTCGACTGTCCTTATTGACTCAACATTTTATTTAAATTGCACTTAGCACCTGCTTGCAATTACTCACCTCTGGCAGAGAGCAGAACTCTGGTTAAATGCTTGTCCCGCTTTCGCACAGCATTACCCCAGGCGAAAGCCGGGCCGAGCAGGCATCATCTATCTTCATCAAGCCTCCGCTCCCAGCTCTGACAGCAGCTGCTCAGGAGGTAATGAGGACAGTTACCGCTGGGAGGCCAAGATGCTAACGACATCCTCTTCAGTGTCCGGGGAGTGATTTGTATTCATTACTGTTCCTCCCAATCACTGTCCCCGGGTTTACACGGAGAGCAGGCATGGACAGCCTGGCCAGGCTGCGAAGGCAAGGAGGCGGGGAGGTTAATGATGGCCATGATGCTGACGACAGTGATGATGAGAGAAGGTGGCGGTCGCTGATGCCGATGCTGATGAACCCGGCCGCTTTGGGAGCACCTGCCGTGTCAGGTATCTTGCCAACCGTGCAGCCCAATCTTTCCCATTTCACACCCACGCCGACTCTGCGAGATTGGTGTTCTCGGGTTCTCCCTCCACTTTATGGCCGAGGAAATGGAGATGGGCACACGATCATTTACCCAGACAAACTCAGCCATGAAGCCCACCTGCAGCCTCCTCGAAGGGGTGAGCACATGACCCTGCCCCTCACCTTTCCGTGCCAGGAGATGCTCCCTGGGCCAGTGGGGCTGGCTTCCTGTGGCCACAGGGAGGCATGTGTACTGGGTGACTCTGTGGTCACGAGCTGTCCCCTCAACCAAGTCCATCACTGATGGGTCTCCTGGTTCAGACAGAGCTCATTGTTAAACATATTAAATGTAGCGTGTGTGTGTGTGTGTAAAGCTGTGTTTTAGAGCTAGAACATGGGGAGGATTGTGGAATGAGTGGAAAACGTCATGATTCATGGGATCAGTGACATCCAGGTTGGAGTCACAGCTCTACTTTCAACACTGTGACCTTGGGCAACTCACTCATTGGCTAACATCTGCCTCAGAGTCATACCCGGGGATGGAGCCCCAGGGCTCACCTCTACCACTGAGGGAGTGGAGTTCTCTAAGCTTCCAGGCCCGTTTATTTACATGAGATGCTTTCACCATTCAGCTCCAGAGTCCCACTGGCCCTACCTCCTATCTCGCTGGCCATCCTCTCAGCTCCCAACCCATTTCCACCGGCCTAATCATACCTTTAGCACACATCATCCAGACCACTGCTACTGAAGCCGTCTTGCCAAAATGCATACGGCACCTCTTCCCTGTGTAAAGTCATTTAAGGGCTCTTGTCTCCAGCCAGGTAGAGCGAAGCCCCTCAGGGCACCATGCAAGTCCCTTTGGCTTGGCCCTTGCTTAGTCCCAGCCTATCTCCCACCCCTCCTGGCCTCCCCTTTGCTACTCCAGTCATGATGAACCACTGGAAACTCCTCGAACCTGCAAGAGGGCTCCGCCACCTCCACGTCTCAACACCATCTGCTTTGTGGCTTGGAAGGTTCTTCCCTCCTTTATTTATTCATCAATTATCAGACAACATTCAGAGAGCCGTCCTGAACGCCGCACCTACTTTCTGTGCCCACCCCACCCATCCACCGCACCAACACTAATACCACACTTTCTGCCTTCCCATGTCCATCTGTCTCTCATCACCACCAGACTATAGGTGCCAAATATGGGAACTGTGACACATGCGCATCTTCATGTCTGCCCAGCACCTGCCCTACCAGGGCTCCAGGCTCCTGACTTGCCCTGGACCATCCTTGTATCACATGCTGTCACTTAGCACGCTCACCTCAAAGTTGTATGAATGACTTTGGCATTGCCTGTGCCCACCCTCTTCATCCTCAAAATAGTCACAGGAGGCTTACCTCCCAGCTTCTGATTTCCTTTTAATAAAAAGACCCACCCTCCCAAGAACCAGAACCATTACAAAAAGGCAGATGAATGAAAGGAATATAGAAGCAAGTCTGAAACCCTCACCACCCTCCATCCAGGGAAAGATGTCTCAAGGTGTCCTCTCAGCCAAGTGGCCTGTCCATGACCTCCATGACCAAGGCCATGACCTGTCCGCCTCACCGACTAATACCCAGTACAGTTGCCTGGAGAATGAGTCACAGAATCACCCCCATCTCAGTCCTGTGGGGATTTTCAAGGTCCATCAGACTCAGCTCCCATGGGAAGGGCCCCTTCTGCATTATCCCCCAAATGAAGTCCAGTTTCCCAAGACATCCCTCGGGGAGGGGCTTCTGGGAGGAGCTGCAGCTCTGAAGTCAGAAATCCCCTTCTAAGCCTTGGCAGCCCCCTCCTCTGGCTCTCTCTCTCTCCGGGAGCTATAGAGCTGCCCAGATGAGGTGCCACCAGGAAACAAATGCACCTGTTCCCTCCCTGCACCCCCGCTCTGCAGGCAGAATGATCCACCCAAACACTACCACCGGACGGGTTCCAGGCCCTTCTCTTTTCCTCTCAGGCTCTTCTAGAGGCACCGCCTCTGTGGGGCCTGAGCAGCCCGGAGGAGACCCGGTGCCCTCGTTCTAGTGGTTCTACCTCTGTGGATACAGGGAGCAGCGGCAGTGGGCTTCTGGCAGCCCCGCTGCCCTGACTCACACTGAGCCTTGCCTTCCCCCTGGCTCCACCCAACCAGAGCAGCAGAGCCTTGCTCCCTAGCCTCCACGCATGACGTCCCTGATCATTTTCCATCGTTGAACTCAAGCCAGAGTCAATTCAGTGACGTGCAATGGTCTCAGGGGCTGTGCTTACATTAAGGCCCAGCCTGGGTTCCCACTCTGCCTATCCCTGAGCCTCCGCAGGGAGTCCTTCCCACCTCCCTCTACATCTCCAGCCCCATCTCCTCTGGCGCCAGACCTGCATTTCAATCTGAAAGTTCCAAGGGCAGCTCAAACTCACCATGTCCCAAACTGAACTCATTACTGATTCTTCCAAACTCACTCCTGTTCCGTGCTCCAAAAAATGACATCACCACCACCCGGTCCCCACGCCAGAAACCTGGGACTCATTTGAAATGTCTACCCCACCAGTGAGTACGCATTTACCTAGTTTTTCTCAAATCCAGCCCCACCCCTGGCCTTCCCACCGTGCTTTCCCTGATTCAGACTCTCACCATCTTTTGTCTGGACTATTACTGCACCAGCCTCCTAACTGGTCTAATTCTAACCTGGATTCCTTCCAATCCACCCTTAACACAGTTCTCAAGAAGCTCTTTCTAAATGTCCAACATATACATTTCAAGGAAGACAAACTTGCTAACCCGGCTTATGCCTGCTTTGCTACCTTGTTACCTTTTCTTTCTTGCCCTTTCAATTCTCTTTTTATTCCCCTGTGATCCCCTTTGTCCTCCATCCCCAGCGCTGAGCATGCTGTAGGGCAGTGGCTGTCAAACTTAAGCCTGCATCAGAATCAGCTGTAAGGGTCCGTTAAAGCACAGTGCTAGAGACCCCCTATCCAGGGTCTCTGATGAGGGAATCTGGGTGGGACCTGAGAATTTGCATTTCCAACTTCAAATCTTCATAGAGGTGATGTTGCTGGTCTGGTGGCCACATTTAGAGAAGCGCTGGTACAGGGCTTCAATGAGTACCCAGAAAGGACTCAGTGAATGTCAGCTGAATGAATGAGCTGCATACATGCTGACCAACTGAAGTTTTGCAGCCCGTCATGAGGACTCATTATTCACGTGTATGCGTAATCTCGGGTGGAATTTCTGAATAAGTTAAAAGAGACAAAATTACATCACGCCCTCTGCACAGTCTGGAGGACCCATCTGAGTTTCTCCCCATAATCAGGGCCTCGCTGTGTGCTTGGAGGAGCCAGTATCTTTCCCAGGCACAGAGGAGGGAATTGGAGGGTCTGGGCCTGGGATCCATGATGGCATTCCCGGTCACATCATTTGGAATTCTTTATAGAGTGGAGAGCTTACAATGTCATCAAAACATGTTTTTGCGATTTTCCAATAACGCTGATTCCCGCTAACATGTCCTGTTCCCAAGCCACTGCCAAGCTCAGCGGACAAAAGCCAGCAAGCCCCAGAGCTCTCAAATGCTCATAGCATGTCCCTTCTCACGGAGGGGGTTTGGAGAATAGAAAACAGGATGCGAAAGACCCAGAAAACACTAGAGAAGGTTTTGCAGTGAGCTGGCCTATACCTGGACAAGTAGTAATTGTGGAGACTCCATGCCTTCCAGAGTCATGATCAGTATAAAGAAGACCCCAGTGCCCAGCACAGCCATGCCAGCCACCAAAGTCCCCCTGCTTCACCCATTTTGCGTCCTGAGCCCCAGGCTGGTCCACTCTGATCTTGGAAACAGTAGAACTAAGTGGAGCAGCATCCATTACACCATTTCCTCAGTTCATCCTAACTCCACGTGCTGCCAGCTCCCCTGGGACTTCACAGAGGGTGTGCAGGGGATGGATGCTGTACCCACAGCTGCAAGCCCCTGGGGTGATACGCGGCAACCACTGCGAGAGTCCTTTCCCTGGCCTGAGATTTAGTGCTGAGCCTTGGGTAAGGGAAGTCCTCCCCAAGGGACTGTCAGGCCACTGTCCCTCCTCGTGGTGACTCCAGGTGACTCTGCCCCAGAGAGGTGTGCTGCCCTCGTGCTTCTCGCTTCTTCCGCAGGGCTCAGGAGTTCACTGTGCCTCAGGACGGCACCTGCAGCACACACCGGTGTGCCTGGAACATTGTCGTGAAGGGGACGAACGTAGGAGGTGAGGGTGGAGGAGAAGGCTGCGGGCCTGCCGCGCCAACACCAGCCCTCCACACAGTGGGGCGCCCTACGTTCCTGATGCTAACCGCCTGGGGTCAGAGCAGCCCGCGCAGGGCAAGGGCGTAGCGCCACAGCACTGCCTCCATCGCAGACACTGGCCCCCAGTTGGCAGGTGTCCCCAGGCTACCCACACTTCCGCTCAGCCAACTACACAGTCAGGGTCCCCACGAACCACCCCCAGGTTTGATAGTTTTCTAGGCCAACACACAGAACTTGGGAAAAGCCTATACTCACTACAACGGTTTATCATAAAGAACACAAATGAACAACCAGATTGAAGAGAGTAGGACAAGGTGAGGGGTGGGATGGGAGCGCAGGGCTTCCGGGGCTCCCTCCCAGCACACCCACGTATTCACCAAACCAGATGCCTTGCTTCAAGATCTTTTCTTGGGGTTTCATCACCTAGGCAGGATTGAGTAAATCATTACTGGTCACATGACTGGGTGCAATCTCCAGTCCCTCCCGCCCCACAGGGGGCCAGGAGTCAGGAACCGGTGGGGCTGAAAGTTGCCACCTCCAACCTCATGCTCTTTCTGGTGGCCACACCCTGCCTTGAAACTCCCTGAGGGCCTGCCACGATACACGTGTGCCTGTGAGACATAACGTCAGGTATGGTCAAGGGGCTCTTTATGAATGACAAAAGACACTCTTACCACTCAGGAAATTCCAAGGGTTTTAGGAGCTCTGTGCCAAGAACTGGGGGCAAAGGCCAAATAAGATGTTTTATTACACCTGAGGCCCCAAAGACAAATATAGGGGCCTTCCTTCCCTTGCAGTGTGACCTCCCAGGTCCTACCCACAGCCTGCAGGTTCCGACCCCTTCTCCTGCTGGCAAGGCGTGTCCTGAGCAGAAGTGGGAGCCCCACTGAGGCTCAGACACAGGCCGCCCAGGCTGCTGGGATGCTGGGCTGGGGCACAGGCTGCAGAAGCAGGCAGGGGCCAAAGGGCTTGGGCCTTCGGGACCTGGGGAGTCGTGCTAAGAGCCCCCGATCTAGATTCTAAGCGACTGGGAGCCCTGGGAGCAGGGATGGCACTGATGGAGAAAGGCCGCTTTGCTGCTGTGTGGGAAACGTTCCCTGTGGGAATGCAGAGCACAACCCCAGGAAATGTTCTAAACATTTCTTGAGTGGACTTCAGCGGGTGAAGCCTGAGGCAGGTGACCCTGGAGGCAGGAGGCTGACTGGGGAGGCTCCCCCCAGTTCAGGCAGAGTGGTGGGGAGCCGAGGGGAGTCACTGCACGTTTCAGACAGAAAACCAGGCAGAGCTGGACCAACGGCTGGCGGGGGTGGGCGGGCGGAGGGCACTCCAGGCATCCAGTGTGGGGCTGTGTGACTGGCCTCGGGGACGCAGAAGGGTGGAGGGAGGGTGGCAGTGGCAGCTTCCTGGTGGACAGGCTGAGGATGAGGAAACTGGACACTGAGTATGGGCAGCCGGGGCGGGGGGGAAGGAGACCCTCCCACGGAGGCCTGAGCCCGGCTCTCACCTTCCCCCAGGGCAGGGTGCAATCACACGTGGGTCCCACGAGCCTGGGTGGCACCCTCACCGTCCTGCTTGCGCTGTCCCTTCTTGGGCTGGAGGGAGCCTGAGACAGCTCCATCAGCAGCTTTCTCATAGGAGTTAACCAGGCAACCTGCCCAGCACACCTGGCTCAGAGGTGCATGCAAATCAGGTGTTCCCTCTCCTTCCCTGGTCATCCATCCCCATCTGGCCACCTTTGCTCATCTCAGGCAATGTAGGAAAGACTTGGATTCCCTGATTGAGGGACTGCAGAGTCTTCACAAGTACAGGGTGACCAGCCTGCCCCTCCCCCTCCCCCAGCCCCACTCCAACTCCCCAAGGGCTTCCTTCCCAGCTCCATTGCCTCTGCACCCCAGTCTGCCCAGATGCGCCCCATTGGGAAAGCTCCTCCTTCGGCCCAGGGCCCTAGAATTGTACGTCAGGTACAGGTGGGGACAGCCGATGTGAGGGAACCTGGCAGCTGTGGAATCAAGCTGGGCAGTCCCAGGCCTGCCCATGGCTTTTTCTCCTTATAGAAAGAGGTCATTAATGCCCTCCTTGGTGGCCCATACTGCTCTGCGCCACAAGCCCTACAGTCACTCTCACCCCAGCAGACAGGAAAGGAGCAAAGCCCCAATTACAGAAGTCCCACCCCATCTGGCCTCAGTCTTCTCTGGGTCCATTCCCTGATGTACCCACAAGTCCCCTGCCCTATGCCCAGCGCAGCCTCCTCCACCAAACCCGGGGCAGGGCCCAGGTGGGGGCACATGAAGACAGGTAGTTCTGGAGGTAGTTCTGGTTTCCTTCGCCTCCAGGCTGTGTGACCCTGGGCCGTTGCTGAACCTCTCTGAACCTCCGTTTCCTCACTTGACAGGTGGTTGCAAAGATCCAAAGCAGTAATGTATGTAAAGTGCTTTTTGCATGGGGCAAATGAAGGCTTCCCTTCCTCCCTGAAACTAACAACTGCAGCCCTGGGAAGTGGAATGTTAAGTCCATCCTCAAACAGGATTCGGGGCTGATGGCAACAATTTCCAGCTGAGGCTCATCTGTTGGCCACAGGCTTCTGACTGGAACGGAGCAGGGGACAGAGATTGGGTGCGCGGGAGTCGGGGGAGCCTGCCTCCCAAGACCCACCGCTTTCTGGCACTGACGTGCAGCTGCACAGGCAGGCAGCGCCACCTAGTGGATGTCGTTGGGACCATGAATCAGGAGGCCGATTTACGGGGTGGGCGTCTTCTCCTCTCTCCTGCCGCGCCTCTCTCACACAGACACGCAGACGGACACACACACACCATCAGGAACACTTACCACAGCCCCTACCCACACCTGCGCCCACACACAGATATTTCCCAGCCTCCTCCCCGCTGGGTCTCGCTTTGGAGCTGTCCATCGGCAGCCATAAAACAATGCTTCCTTTCTCTTTCCAAAAACTGATTCTGTGACGACTGTGTGAGGACAGCAAAATTGTCTGAAAAGGAAACAGGGTGAGGTCACATTTGCTAAGGGCCTAGTACTGCCAGGCTTCAAGCCGTGAGGTAGATGTCACCGTCACACAGAAAGGGCGACGTATCCAGGCCCACCCAGCCAGGAAGGGGCTCCAAACTCCAGGCTGTGCAGCTGAGGCCTCCGCTCCTCTGAGCTCCACCAACCGTTCCATTTTCTAAAGTGGTTGCTATGGACCCTGTAACTTCCTTCTTGAACTAGGATTTTATTTCAATCAGAATCGGCTTGGCCCAGAATTCTATTTTTGGTTCTAAGATGATTTTCTAAGTGGCACTAGAACCTCAACTCTCAATAGCCAGTGTCGTACCTACCCTGTCCTCAGCCTCCTCCCAGCAATGGAGTGTGTGTGTACATCCGCGTGTATGTGGTTTGGTGTGTGTGTGTATGTTTTATGAGTGTCTGTGAATGTATATATCTGTATGTGCAGTATTGGGATATGTGCGTGGTGGGTGAGGTTTGTGGCACAGATACCGCAGTCAGAGACGGGGGGCGGTCAAACCCCAGTTCTGCCCCCTGCTATTCTGGGTGTGAGCCCACCTCCTGGGCTTGTGTAATCCCCCCCAACCTTGAATGTAGGCTGCCCCTAGTGACTTGCTTCTAATAAATATGGCAAACGTGATGTGATGTCACTTCCAAAATTAGGTCACGGAAAAGACTCTGAGTTCCGTCCCAGCTGCCCTCTCAGCCACCGGTTCTGAAGGAAGCCAGCTACCATGCCCTGAGCTGCCCTATGGAGAAGCCCACGTGACAAGAAACCTCATGAGAGAGGCTTCAGTCAACAAATAGCAAGTAAGTGAATGGCACCAACATCACTGGGCAAGATTGGAAGCAGGCCCTCCCCAGTCGAGGCTTGAGATGAGACCACAGCCCCAGCTGACACCCGGATGGAGCCTGTGAGAGACCCGAGCCAGGGGACCAGCTGAGCCACACCTGGATTCTTGTCCCACAGAAACTGTGAGGTGATAAATGTTTAAGCCACCAAATTTGGAGTAATTTGCTATGCAGCCATAGATGACACCCTGGGCCTTTCCTTTGCTTTTCCTGAGTCCCAGGTTCCCTGCTATAAAACAGGGATTGGATCCTAGGACATGCCTAGCACAGTGCCTGGCGCAAAAGAGAGACAAGAAAAGTTTCCTTTCTCCTTTCCATGCTGAAGGCTGCCTTGGTGGGGGTATTGCCCTCCCAAACAGCATGGTGTAATGGAAAACCCTAAGTCAGGCTCTGTTTGGAGGCGGAGGCTGACGGAGAGCCCACCCCTTCCCAGCCCATGACTGAGATGGGCTGTTGCCTCTAGAGAATCAGGAGCCAGCAGCCCAGACATGCGTAGAGCAGATGTGATGGCGTCAGCTTGGGCCTCCCTCCATTGCGCAGGGGGTGGGGTGATCACCTCCAGCCACAGATGCCCTTGACCTCTGTCCTTACTGGAGGGAGCAAGACCCTCTCCAGGACCAGGACGGTCTGCTGGGTGTTCACTGGACCAGAGGCTAACAGCCCTAACAGCAAGCTGACTCTGCCTTTGCCACAGTGAGCCCAGGGAGGCACCCGGCCACCACCCACAGCTGTGGGGAGGAGCACCTGCCCAGCGCTTGCTGCCCCAGCTGCACCCAAGCACCCCAAGTCCCTCTGTCTATCCTCCTGGCTAAAGAGTGGGAGGCAGCCCCCCAGCTCCCTCCCCTGCTGCTGCCCCAGGGCCCCCCACTGGCATGCTATCTCACTGCGAGGATTCCAGGGGTGGCTCTCCAAGGCAAGCCCCGGGAGTCGCGTTCGAGGTTGGGTCTCCCTCCGGTGAGGCCGGCTGAGCCCCTCTTCTGCTGACCCTTGAGTCAGGCACACTGGCCCCCGACCCTGCAAAGTGCAGAGAACTCACCTCTGAAACCCGGGCTCCCAGACTGGGCTTCTACCTGCTTTATCCTCCCTCCCAGCAAGGAAAGAGTTTGTCCTACTTTCCAGATGAGGTTCAGAGTCTTTGGCAAGGTCACACAGCACGGGTGGCGGTTCTTAAACACTCTTTGTTCCCCGAATTCTTTGACATTCCTGGCACTGAGAGGGGGGGTTTCTGCCCTCTCTCTTTGAATCTGGGCCTGGGACTGCTTGGCCAAGAGAACACGGCAGAAGCAACACCGTGACAGTTCCTGTGGTGGGCTGCGTGGAGCTGGCAGCCTCCACTTCCGGTCTCTTGGGACGTTGCTCTTGGAACTCAGTCACCATTCTGTGAGGAAGCCTGTGTGGAGGGGCTGCATGGAGAGGAACTGAGACCCCGGCCCTCAGTTCCAGCCAAGCCCCTGCCGCCGGCCAGCACCCCCTCATCAGCCATGAAGTGAGACTTCTTCAAAGCAGACCTTCGGCCCCTAGTCGAGCTGCCCCAGCTGACGCCTCTCTGCTGAGTCCTCTTCCAGCCCACACTGTCGTGTCCTGAGATAAACGCTGGTCTTCAAGCCAGTAGGTTTGGGATGACCTTAAGTTTAAGTAACTGATACAGCAAGAAGTGATGAGCACAGCTCAACTGACAGCAAGGTCCATGCTCTCCGAGACTCCCAGTGGGGCAGGAATACCCCCAAATCAAACTCCCCATCTCACCAGGGGCCAGGAAATTCCTTTGAGGCCTAGCCTGACTGCATTTCACCTCCCAGCCCCGTGGCAGGGTTAGAAGGCCAAGATGAGCCTGAAGCCCCTCGCCTTTGTACAACCTCTTTCCTTGATTGTGGCTAAGACTTGTGAATATGGTGAGATATCACTCCCTTGATGAAGTTACTTATATGGCAAAGGGACTTTGCAGATGGCATTCAGGATACTTACCAGGTGACCTTAAGATAGGGAGACTTTTGGAGGGGCCTCATCAAACCTAACCTGATCACCTGGGACCTCTAAACTGAGGAGTTTTCTCTGGTTGGTGGAAGACAAGGTAGTCGGAGGGGATTGATGTGTGTGCTTGAGCATGAAGGAGGGGCTCCCTTGCTGAGGTGGAGGGGCAGGGGGTCCGGACCTGAGAGTGGTCACTGGGAGCTAAGAGCAGCCTCCAGATATCAGCCAGCAAGAAAGTGGGGACCTCAGTCCCCAATCCACAAAGACCTGAATCCTGCCGGCAACCTGAGGGAGATGGGAAGCAGATTTCCCCCAGAGCCTCCAGATAAGATCCTGGCCCAGTGATTTCAGTCCCATGGGACCCTAGGCAGATGGCCCAGTGGAGCCCACCTAGACCTCTGACCTACAGAACTGCGACATGATAATTGGGTGTTGTCGGTAAATTTGTTACACAGCAATAGATAATTAATACGACCCCATTACTTTTGCTTCTGGACTCTTCCTTCCCTGCAAGTATCCTTTCTTTCTTCATTGCAAATGGGGTGACACGTAGGCCTTCAAGCACAGGCTGGGGTGGGGATCTACAGCCTGGGCCAGGGCCCCTGAACCAGCTCTCAGGAGTAAGCGGCTCCACCCATCGGTGGGTCCAAGCGTGGGCCCAGGAGGGAGGTCCTTAGCATCCCCCTGCCAAGCCTCTGTGGCCTGGCAGAGCCTTCAGGACTCCGGGTCCAGGGGATGGTAGCATCAAGTCCGCTGGCTATCAGGCTATCAGACTCCCAGAATTCTTGTTAGGGTGACTAAGCCTAGCCTTAATTAGCTGGGCTCTGATGACCTGGACACTTCCAATTCCCTCATTTCCAGGACAATAATAGCTCCCTGTTCAGACCAGATTTCCTCCCGAAGGACCAGTTTCAAACTCTTCATATAGCTGATTTAACCTGCTCCCTGTCTAACTAAGCCATGATTTGTCTCGTACCTTCTCTGAACCCATCAGCATTCTGGTCTGGATCCACAGGGATACCTCACAGTGTGGGGACGCTGGGGTATGGATGGCACTTAATGGGCTCAACGCCCCTTCACCTCCTCCCCCTCCCCGTGCCAGGCCATACTCCCAGGAAGCAGACCACACCGAAATTCCCATGCCCGTTTTCCAGATGGGAATCCCGAGGCCCAGAGCACTAACACAGAACGTGGCACTTAGCATGCCACTTGAAGGGGTTTCTAGTTACTTCATGTCATTGCAATTACTTCTTAGGTTTTGAAGGACAATGCTTTTTGTCTTCTATGACCAAGGAAGATGTCCCCATCAGAAAGAAGCACCAGCCTGGATATACAGCGAATGATTGAGAAAACGGCCCTGATGATTGCCAGGTGGTATATATTTACTTATCAGATCAAGCAGGGGGGTGTTGTTTGGATTTTCCATTTCCTTACTAATTGTCTTACCTGTTTATATAGAAGTAAATTAAAATCTCCCATTTTGGGTTACAGCTTTGCAATTTCTTATCATTCTGTTGGGTTTTGCTTTATGCATGTTGAGACAATATTGTTTTTGATATTGCAGGGCTACATTATTTAAGAACATACAGCTCATAATTGTCCCACATGACCCCCAAAATGCTACTTGCCTTAAATTCTATTTTATCTGTTATTAATATTGCTTCACCATCATTATTTAGGTTGGCATGTGCCTGATATATATTTTTTCTCTCCCTTGATTTTTCTGCATGATTTTCTTTCAGTTCTGTCACTTGTAGCAGCATATGGATGGATTTAAAACTTTTTTAATCTGCTGATATCTATCTTTTAATAAGCAAGGTAATCTGCTTACTTTTTTGTGATTACTGATATAACCTGGACTTACTTCAGCTATTTTGTTTCTCTTTTCCATACCTTTCCATTGCTTCTCTTTTTATTTACATTTTTCCTGCACAGGCAAATTTTGCTTCTTTGATGGTTTCGAAGTGATTATATTTTTCTGTTCTTGCGGTTGTTACCCTGATCTTTTCAACCTACATCCCTAACTTTACCTTTTCCTCTGAGCTGAGAATAATGTACATTATTATTCATCATCTCTATCCCCCCTCCCAAGTATGACAAGGACCTTGCCAAACTTAACCACCCAGCCATGGAGCCCTTGTCCTTCATTTCTTATTTTTGTCTGAAGTCAGTTTTACCTCTTATCTTTAGATATAAAATATTACCTTTAATTTTCACAATCAAAAGTGTATTATAGTTTCTGACATACTTTATAGATTCCATGCTAAATGGCTGATGTATTGTTTAAGTTATTACCAGTTTCCTGCCCCAACAGATATTCTTTGTACTACATGTTTACATTTTCCTAATCATTAACTCTTGAACCTTTTCAGACTCAGGGAAGGCCTGAAGCAAAGGCTTTTACTTCAAGAGATGGGGGAGATGGTTGGGGGGGTCCTTATACCCAAGAGGGTCCCAAAGGGTCCTGTTCGATTTCAAAATGAACACATCTGAAAACTAAAGGAAAGGAAAAATCTTGAAAGCAGGGTAACTGACATTCATGCATATCAGACCGATGCAAATTGAGGGCTACCTGCACTTTCATAGAACGAAATCAGCCTGAGGGGGACCCTTGGGATAGACGAAACTAAGGTGAGCACAGAATCTCAAATATCCCTCAAGAATCACTCCATCGCCAGTCCCTCTGATGTTACCCTCGTGGACCCCAGTCTCCCCCTACATCCGTCTCTCCCCAGCCCTTGTTCACCTGCTATTTATCCCCTAAAGATCACCCATTTTCTCATCCTGCAAGTTCCTCCTGAAATCACTTCGAACTTTAAGCTCACATACAACTCCAAATCCCTGGCCCTCCTGGCATTTTTCCATTCCTGCTCCAGCACTGGAGAAGGCAGCACCTGGCTTCCCTTCTCCCCTCCCCGCCGTGCAGCCTGGATCCAGAGGCTGTGGAACTGTGGGCCTCGGCTCCTGGACAAGCCCCTTGAGGCTGCTGCATAACCCAGTTCTTCATCCCTTGCTGGCCTCCGGCATATTCCCCCAGCAGCTGTTCCCAATCTTTCTCCTCTCCCCAAGCCCACGCACCCACCCCTACTTCCTGAACTTGTAGGGGATGAATGCGCTTCATAATTTATTGAGAATTTCATCTGATAATGACACTCTCACCTTCTCTCCCCTTTGCCTCAGAATGTCTCTATCTTCCCCCAGTGGGTCTTTATTGAGAAACAGCCTTCCTCTTTCAAGACAAACGTTTCCCCCTGGACTCTGGATCCCACGCCTTCCTGATTTCTTCTTGACCTCTTTCCATGTTTCTGTCTCATAAATTCTTTTTATTTTTTAGATTTATTGAGATAGAATTGATACAAAAGCACATATTTAATTTATACATCTTGATGAATTTGGACATGTGCATACACCTGTGATACCATCACCACAACCATGGCACCAAGGCACTAAAAATAGACATCACTTTCAAGAAAACTTCCTTGCGTTCTACTTTTTTCAATAAGAACATAACGTGTGATCAATCCTCTTAACATATTTTAAAGAGTACAATACGGTACTGTTAACTACAGGTACTATGTTGTGTAACAAAATCTCTAGAACTTATTCATCTTGCATAATAGATTCTATACCCATTGAAAAACAATTCCTAGTTCCCCCCTACACCCCAGCGCCTGGCAACAACCATTCTATTCTCTGCTTCTAGGAGGTTTAATATTTTAGATGTCTCATGCGGTATTTGTCCTGTGAGTGGTTTATTTCACTGGGCATAATTTCCTCAAGGTTCATCCATGTTGTCACAAATGGCAGAATTTCCCCTTTTAAGGATTCAATTATATATATATATATACACACACACACATATATATACATGCATGTATATATGATATATATTATCTTTGTCCTTTAATCTGTTGATGAAAATTTGGTTTGTTTCCATATCATGACTATTGTGAATAATGCTGTAATGAACTTGGGGATACAGATACCTCTTAGAGATCTTGATTTCAATTTTTTTGGATATACACCCAGAAGTGGGATTGCTGGATCATTTAGTAGTTGTATTTTTAATTTTTTGACGAACCTCCATACTGTTCTCCATAGTGGCTGTATCATTCTACATTCCTACCAACAGTGTATAAGGGTTCTAATTTCTCCACATTCTTGCCAACACTTATCCTTTGTTTTTGATAACTGCCATCCTAACTGGCCTAAGGTAATATCCCACTATGGTTTTGATCTTCATTTCCTTGATGGTTAGGGATGTTGAGCACCTTTTCATATACCTGCTGGCCATCTGTATGTATTATTTGGAGAAATGTCTATACAAGTCCTTTGCCCATTTTCTAATTGGATTATTTGTTTTGGGGGTTTTTTTTTGCTATTGAGTTGAAGGAGATACTTATATATTTGGAATATTTTCCCCTTATTAGATGGATGGTTTGCAAATTTTCTCTAATTCTATAGGATGCCTTTTTACTGTTGATTGTTTGCTGTTTCCTTTCCTTTTTAGTTTGATATAGTCTCACTTGTCTATCTTTGGTTTTGTTTCCTGTGCTTTTGGTATCAAATCCAAGAAGTCATTGCCATGACCAGTGTCAAGAAGTTCCCCAACCCTGCCCCATGTTTTCTTTGAGGAGTTTTATAGTTTCAGGTCTTAATCTAAGTCTTTAATCCATTTTGAGTTGATTTTTATTTATGATGTAAAATAGAGGGGTCCAATTTCATTCTTTTGCATGTGGATATCCAGTTTTCCCAACACCATTTGTTGAAGAGACTATCCTTTCCCCATGTGTTTTCTGTCTTGTGACTTCTCTTCATCCACATAACTCATGAAAACTGAGTTTATCAATTTAAAACAAACCATATCCTCAGGCTTGTTGCCTTTCAGATTCCTGCCCATCTCGTTCCCTGCTTCTTTTCATGATTGTAAACCTGAGTAGTGAACTGTGCAGTCACTACTTCCCACCTTGTCCTCCATCCACCCCTGGCCCGCAGGCATTGTGCCCCTGCCCTCCACACCCACGGAAGACCACGTGCAGTGGCTCCTTCATGGTTCTCATTCCCTTTGCCTTCTCCACAACCTGTTACCCTTGTGACTTCCCAAGTCTCAGTTTCTCTAATGTGATAAGTGCAAGCTCTCCTCCCACTTCGTATCAGTCCTCAGTTTCCTTACCACAAATCTATAGGATTCTGCCCTTGACCCTCCTCTCTTGCTATATTTCACCTGTGTTTCTTAACAGGAACGTACGGCACTTTAAAACTTATCATCCAAACTGGGACACTTTAGAGAATGAAAGCTGTATCATTAATAATTATGTAGAGCAACTGGTGTCAGGCAGGACAGTCCTGATCAGCCTACCCATAGGGCTGTTGTAAGGGTTCCTAGGATTTGTTTTAATCAGGTATAATAAGACATGCAGTCATGGAAATGATTGTCATGAAAGAAAAAGTTGTTATATCCACAGATCCCTGGAAACAGGAGGCACAGCCTGCCATGTAGGGCCACAAGGGGAAGCACCAGAGTCGATCAGGAGGCAGAGAAAGAGGGGAAAACATGGGCAAAGCATTTATTGTGGTTTTCATGGGAATGATTAGGCAAGGCAGGGTGAGGTTGCTTAGGATTGGCTAGTCTGAACAACTTTAGTAGCTCTGGGGCACGTTTCTGGTATGTGGCCCTGGGTGATTAGGGCAGGTTGATAGTGGCCCAAAGTGTGACAGCCAATAAAGGAGGTAGTTGGGGTGTGGGCCCTGGACTGGTTGCAGTTGAAAAGCATACTTTCAGATGAGTTGTTTACTATCTTCAGGAATTGGCCGACCCTGGGAGGGGCAACAAAGCCCCGAGGTGTCAAAGCATCAGAATACAGAAAACAAAAGACATGATCAATACGAGGGTCTATGAGGGTCACTGAAGAGACTTTTCCAAGACTGACAGGAAGAGGAAGATGCACTACTCCCACCCTCTACTTACTTCCCCAGGTAAGAATATATCAGTGAGCCAGAGGTACTGATGCACGTGCCATATTTCTCAGGTTTGTGAGAACAGGAAACGTGAGAACCACTGCTTTGCAGGTTGCCACCACTTATGCTGACTCGACACACCTAATGCCTTGATTCCAAACCTGTATCCTTAACTTCAGGCTCCCCTTTACTCCTGAACTCTGCCTGCTACTGCATTTACTCCCATCCTTTCCTTCACCTGGAGCCCTTTCTTCCCCAGTCCCACCTATCAAAGCCCAGCTCAAGGCCCCGTTACAATGCTGTCGCTGGAAACACCTTAGTCACCCTCTACCAGGCTGGGGCCCTGCAGAGTTTGCAGTGCCCCTACCCTCCAGCATTTCCTCAGCTGCCTTCAGCCTTATACATCTCTCCCGTCTTCTTTTCTGGTTCAGCTGCGGGAGCAGAGGATGGGGGCAACCTCTCTGCTGAACATGGATGCTCTTAGACTGAATTCTGTTGCATCCCTCCAGAGTAATAAATGTGTGTTAATGTACCAATGTGTTACTCCCTGGCAACATGTTTAAATGAGAACAGAAGCTTCTGGGAAACATGATATTTTGGCTAGTGTTTGCCATAATACGGGAACACAAGCTTCCTGGGATGCTAATAGGTAATATGCAGAACAAACAAGTATGACTCTGGGTTTAACAGTTACAGTGTTGCAGAACTGCAGTACTTCTCACAGCTTTAGATACCCAGGAGCCTCTAATAAAGACAGTCCTTCCAAGGAGAGGAAAAGGGAGTCTGGAGGTTGTTTTTGTTTGTTTTTTTGTAATTTACTTGGCCTTTTTTTCTCAGACTCAGGAAATTGATGGTTACGAAGAACACTTTAGTCTAAGAGCAATGCTCTCAAGAGGCTGTGGGGCCGTGCATAAGCAGGTGGGTCCTCCTGCATCCTGCAAGTTACATCAGCTCACATCAGCAGGACCAGCACCTATTTCACTAGCATGCAATCATCCCCAGCCCCCAATTAAGGTGACATTTGTCCAGAGAAGCTAATATGTCCCATTGGTTCCTTCTCTTTAGTCACCCCCAGGGACATAAGCTAAGCCAGCCCTTCCCCCTCACCTTTGGCTCCAGTCAAGCTGATCAGCTTGCAGTTTCCTGAACGCGACACAACGTTTCTCTCCTCTGCACCTTTTCTCACACTACTTGCATCAAATAAAAAATTATATATATATGAAGATCATAATCCTAATATATATAAAACCTAATATGTATAACCATATATGTACATCTGTACATAGAACCATATATATATGAAGTTTGAGATGCACATATATATGGAGATGTATATAAAGGAAAGGGAAACAAAGTGGACTCCGCTATGGACCCACATTTCAGTATCTCAAATGTCCTATATTTCACACCTACCATGTCTTTCTTGTCAGCTTGCTCTCCTGCCCTCCAAAATGACTATTGCTAACCTCTCTTCTCCTAAACTCTCCCATTGCGCACACTCCCCTTCTCTCCAAGCAGGTGACCCTGCCTCTACTTTCCAGGGGAACCCTTGTCTGGTATACAGTCCGCAGCTGAGCCCCTGAGCCCAGCCCCTGCCCGCCCTCAGCTCTCACCCTCCACCCTCGCTTGACCATGAGCACTGGTCTTTCAGTTTCCCGGACACAGCCTGCTCCCCCTGCAAGGGCCCATTGCAGGTGGCTCTGTCTCTGCTGTTTGGCACGCCTGGTGGCACACTCAGCAAGGTATCTCTCACTCGCCCTGCAGATCTCAGCTCAAACATCACTCCCCCCCATGGCACTGGCCCTGAACTTTGAAAACAGGTCCACTTCCTCTGCCATATGTTCTCCTGACACCCACTTCCTTTCATACCTTTAATCATCTCCTCAAATAGTCATCATGACAAGATGTTTAAATTATAGACACTGTAATCTTCCAGAAGGGTTTGAAAACACCATGAGGACAGGCACCTACTTGCTTCTGATTCTTAGGTTGCCCCTGACACTTCGGAAATGCTCAATGATATTTACTACATGAAAGTAAAAAAGGGAAAAGAGAGTAAGTCAGTGAATGAATGAATGAAAGTAAAGTCTTCAGTTACCCATACTGGAGAATCTTGATCTGATAAGAAATAGAAGTTGTGGCTTGGCCAAGACTCCCTCCTTGACCAAACTTTAGGCAGGGCCCTCTGAGCCCTCCTCTGGACTTGGCCTTGTCTTCGGCCGGCTGAGCCCAGGGTCACGTGCCGACAGGTTCTGAATGGGATGAGGAGACTCCGGACTGAATTCCGGGACAAACTTACACTCGACTACAGCAAGCCCACCTGTCACAAACCCAAGATGGCCCTGGAGGGAGTGCCAGGCCCTCTTTCTGCCCTAGGCCTGGCTGGCCCTGGTCAAGCAGCCAGCCTGCTGTTCAGAAGGCGCCTGGGGACCCGGGGAACTGGTTGTTCCTGTGCTTGTTGGTGAGGCTGACGTATCAGACTCCAAACCTCACCTTCCAAGCTTTCTTAGGACCAGAGCCTCTGAGGCAAAAATACCTCCTGGTTGTTCTCATTCCCTAAACGGCTGTGTTTTATGATGTGTTAAAGTTGGGGGAAAAAAGAAAGTTCCTCCAGCTGTGGAGCTATCCCAGCTGAAAGCCTTGCGGGACGGTGATTTATGACCTGCTGAGTGCCAGCAGCGCGCTCAGCTCCATGAGAGGGCCGAGAGGGGAGATCCGGCCAGGGCACCGCACCGCACCCCAGGCAGCAGGTACGACCTCCATGGAGACCCTCCAGGTTGAAGTGCCCCTGTGGGCTCAGGGCTGCCGTCGTGCTGGATCTGTCTCCAAGCCTTGGAAGCTATTGGCCTGCTGTTCCTGTCGCCCTGAGAGTCCAAGCATGGCCTTGGGTCATGGAGATTCTTTGGCTTGAGCAACTGCCTCGTAAGCTGGAGATCCCGTGGGCAGCTGTTTCTGGCCTGCAGCCCCTGCAGACTTGCCCCCGCCTTGGTGCCTGGGCTCAGGGTAAGCAGGGCCTGTTTGTCCTGGAGGCTGACCCAGTGGCCTCAAAGCAGACTTTGTTTGCCAGCTTACCCCTTCCAGACCTAGATGTGAGGGCTGCTCTCCACTGGTTTCCTTCCCCGGGAGGCACAAGGCCATGCACAGTTGGCCTACCCAGGAGGTTTGAACTTACTGGTTACGTGGCATGGAGCCATGCCAAACTTTGAGCAGAGTGACCTCATTAGAGGTGCAGGCTCCCCAAGACAGGCACACACAATGACTGCTGGCGTGGGCGTGTGGGTACCATGTGGTGGTGAGGGGGCTGACAAAGATGGGACAGGCTTTAGTGGCAGGAAACCATTTAGAGGTGGTGATAAAGGATCCAGGCAAGCCCTGATCGATGGCCTCCCACCTTCCCTCTTTGATAGAGCACGTCCCACCCTCTCAAAACTCACTGCAGATTTCCCTCACTGCAGAAGCTGCCTGTAACTCCAGGCCAGTCTTGACCAGGGACGGGGATGAGCAGCCTGGAGGGGTGAGAACTTGGGGATTCCGGCCCCATAGAAGCCACCTTGAGCCAACACCAGTAGGTGCTCTGGGCTCCGTGGGCTCTGGGGGCCAGTGCTGCTGGCAGGTGGAGAATCGGCACACACAGGAAGTGCCAGGGCGGCTGTGTTTCTGTCCAGCAGGAGGCTCACCGTCAGCTCCAAATCCGAGCAGAAAAGCAGGGGAACCCTGAGCCCCACCAGACAGCGGAGGGAGCGTGGAGGGATGGAGAACCGCAGCAGCCAGCTCTGGCTGTAGGTACATGTGACTTAGAGTCCTCATCTCCAACAAGGACCACTAACCCTCTCCCTCGGTGGTTCCTGTGAGCTTCAGATGGGGTAATGGATGAGAGTATCCGCTGTGCTGAGATGTTGCTCAGCAGGAAGCCACAGCCCTCATGTCCCGAGGTGGCTGGCACTGCTCTCCCCAACGGGTCACGCAAAGAACAGGCGTTCAACTAATACTTAGAATTAGGATTAACTCGCCCTGCTGCCTGCTCTTATGTCATTTATATAGCCACTTATTTAATTAATGTTACTGGGTGCCAGAAAATACATTAAGCACTGACAATACAGAATGAATGCAGTCAAGTTGGAAATACGTTACACCAGGGTGAGTAGTACATTAATCCAGAGGTGAGTAGTGAAACTCCCATTCCAACAGTAAACTTTTAATATTGTGGTCTGTTTTGTTTTTTCTTTTCTCAGGTGGGATGGATTGGTTTGTAAGAGGAAAATCACATGGAAAATGTGACTTGCCCTGTCTGAAGGGACTCTGGGTAAGAAAGAAGTTGGCATACGACTGAGAAAGAGACAAATGAAAGCTATTCCTGGTAACCAGGTCCCACCGAGCCTGGTACCCACCCTTCCTTCTCAACAGCCTAGAACACAAGGATGGCTTATCCTCTGGGTGGATCAAAGTGTCTCTGGCCCAGGGAAAGTCATTACAAGGAATGGGCCTCAGAGTCTCACTATTGTCTGTGGAAAGATGAACAACCACTTCTACTTAAGGAATGGCCATGATCCTACTTCCCATTACAGGAGGGACACACACACAGACCACAACCACACAAGAGGACACTGTGTACTGAGCCCATGTAAGGCCAAGTATGCAAAAGCCAGGCCAATGTGGACAGTGTCCTACACCTGGCAACAGTATTATGAAGGGGCATGGTGAGCCCCTGTGTTGACTCAAGGACTGTCACTTTCTCTCCTTGTTCTCCCTCTGATCGTTCTCAGTGAGTGAGTCATGTCTGCTCAGGTTCCAGCCTGAGCAGGGCTCTGAATCGGATATTCACCTTCCACTCTCAGCTCTGGGACACACAGGGCGAGGCACTTTGACATATCCGGGCAACTACACACATGGAGTACAGAACCCAGGGTTGACCTACGTTGTGACTTTTTCAATTTTTAGCCAGCCACCTCTGGTTCACCTGTTATCAACAGAAAAAGCTAAGCAAAAGAGAATTTCCAAGTTCAGAAGGATTTGCTTAACAGAGATTTCCCAAAATGCCTTATACCAACAGCAACAGCAGTCAAGATGGTCAACATTGTTACCATCTTAACAGTCAACATTGTTACCAGCTTGCCTCTCTTGGGAGATGGTCTGCAAGAGAATGTCAAATGCTATCTACCTAACAACTCTAGTCGTTGGCATTGCATCGTGAGAATGCAAAGCATCTCTTTTCACTCCACGATAAAGGAGAACTCCTAAGGGCCTCTGTGACAATACTAAGCTACTAGTTCACTCAGTTTCTCTAACAGCAAACGAGCATTTGTGGTGACCTGGTTCACCGAAACACTAGGAAAATGCACCCTGAAAATAAGGTATTGACATTCATTCACTCATTCAAAAAGATGAACTATTTGAAATTGACGAGCAGGGCCACAGAGGACAGCATTGGTGAGGACATGCTTAGAGACAGCAGAGTGAAGTCCAAACAGCCAGCCCTGACAACACCAACACCACCCTTCAGTGCTCACTGTAGAGAGAAGGGCTTCCTGTCAGAGTGGAAAGCAACGACCATGGATACCATTCAGACACCAGAGGAGAGGAAACAGGCAACCAGCAGCTGAAGAATACTCACTAGATGAGAATTATGATTCCACAAAATAAGAACTAAAGGAGAGGCCAACAGAAGAAGAAGAAGAGGAGGAGGAGGAGGAGAAGAAGGAGAAGAAAAAGGTAATAGGGGGATAAAAGCAGTTTAAACGTGAGTTGGGGGCTTCCCTGGTGGTGCAGTGGTTGAGAGTCCGCCTGCCGATGCAGGGGACACGGGTTCGTGCCCCGGTCCGGGAAGATCCCACATGCCGCGGAGCGGCTGGGCCCATGAGCCATGGCCGCTGAGCCTGCGCGTCCGGAGCCTGTGCTCCGCAACGGGAGAGGCCACAGCAGTGAGAGGCCTGCGTACCGCAAAAAATAAATAAATAAAAATTTAAAAAGTGAGTTGGTGGTGCTTGGGGAAATAATCCCACCCAGACCTTTGGTCTTCCTGCTGGTTCAGCCATTAATGAGGTAAATGAAACAATGAGTTGTGCTCCCTGTCTATTTGTATGAGAATTATGTTTCAACACAACAAGTTCCTCCATAACAACATTCAATGCTATGAGAAGGTAAGTGAATGTCTACAAAATGTCTACAGTGTCTGCAAAACCCTCCGAGTGAGAAAAGAATAACACATGAATTATATACAGAGTCAAATGTCATGCATGATAAAGACATTTTCAAATACACCAGACATCAGAGAATACAGACCTCATGAGCTCATCTTGGAAAAACTACTGGAGGATGAACTCTAATCAATGTAGTGGAATTTCTATATATCCACTAAAGAGACGAAAGCAAGTTTGCTATTACATTCCAATATTTAATTCACTCATCCTTCTTCCTAGAGTCATAATTTCATACCAGAGGCTGAGAGAGGCATGGTATTTTCTACATGCAAGTCCTCCTCCTGGTCTGTCTGATGCTAGTATACTAATGTGCACTATGGAACTCCAACAGAAGCACGTGGAATGCAGTATTTCCCAAGAACCCTTCTCTTACCGACTCTCATGGGACTGGTTTCTGCGGAATATGACTAAGCATTTCGGGAGAGTATGCTCATGTCATAAACCAATCCCTACGATATGAACAACACTCCAAAATATTGACATTGCATGATGAGTAAGTCATCGGTTTCTCTGTTCATTCATTCTCCATTCATCTAGCTTTTACTGAGGACTTACTCTGTTTAGGCATCCTGCTAGGTAATGGTGACTCAAAGCAGAGTAAAGCACAGGCAAGCCACGAGAGCTCACAGGAAAGTCATCAATGAATAATTATATAATGTTGTGTTTGCTGTAGTATTACTGGTACAAACAGTCAAAGAGTCTAGGGGTGAGAGTGAAAAAAAAGTGTCTTATGCTTCACAGACCTGCACCTATTTCAAGGAGAGGGCTGTAAGTGGAATACGACACTGGCCCCTCCTGCCCTGCTCAGAAGAAAGGTGTGTGGTAGGGAAAGCAGAGAAGTGCCAGGAGATCACACCTGCGTGACTGTCCACGCATCTGGGTGTCGGCAACCAGGGAGCGCATGAGTGAGACTAAAGGGTGAGGGCACTAGAAGTGTATGTTTGTGATTCTCCAGGAGCAGACGTCTCAATCAAACCAGCCTCCTCAGCCCAGGGTGCCCCCCCTGCCCACAGACCTATGCAGGATCTCCCAGCCTGTGTCCCAGCATTACCCCTCAGGGTCCTGCCCTCCTCACACTCTCCCCCGGGGAAGGACACCCTCCTGGGCACAGGTGCAGATCCAGCCCTGGCCTTGTCATTACCGCGATGAGCGGAGGCCTCTTTTCTTCTCACTAAAACCACTGATGAACCCCAACAAAAGTGTATTCCCAGATTATTTGTTCTTATTGCTGCTTTATATGACTTACTTTTACAGCTTACTGTTCCATCAACCCTCCCTCAACCTGACATATGTTCCCAGAAGGTCAACAGCCAGAGGAAACGTGAGCAACCCTGGTTAACCCCAAGCCTCCCTTACTCATGGTTCCTGCAGGAGCCTTTACCTCCTGGACAACTCTTTTCCACAGAACTTGACCTGAGAAGCTAGGGGATGGCCATTGTGCCCAAATGCCATCACTTAGCTCTGGAGGCAGCTGTCAGTGCCAGCAGGCACAGACATTAACTCCCCTGACAGGTCATTAGAAGTCTTATAAAAATAAGCTGCTCCCATAAGCATGTCAGCCCAGGCATCCTGGGCAGGCCCCAACATGCCCTGGTGCTCAGTGGCAGTCCAGCTTGGACAGTCACTAAGGGACCCAGACACCATTTTGTTTCGTAGAGCCGGTAACACTCAGACTCTGGAATGCTGTGTCTCTTTATTTTGGCCCTTTGTTGCAAAGAGCTTTAATACTCTGCTTTGCTTTCAGCTTCACACAGGCAGAATTCCCTGTAAACAAGCACCTTAACACTAGAGTACTGGGCTCTTCAGATGTACTTTCCTAGAGAATAAAATACTGCTAACATAGGCATTTCTATTTGACCTGTGAAGTACCTTTTCTACATTGGGTTTGTGAGAGGATTGGTTCTGGATTGCTGACATCACAGTGGTGATCCTGAGCAGAAAGGATACTGTTGGAGAATACTGAAGGTGCTCTATGGTGTAAAATTAACCAAATCCACTCCCTCTATATCTGAGAAAGAACTTAAGAATCATCACCAGTGAGGAAGGCATGATCTTTTGCATCAAGGGACATTTAGTTGTTTCCTTGGGGCTTCTATCCAAGCCTGACTGTGTAGTGGACTCTGTTTTCCCAGTTCCATGCCTACCCATTTTTCAGAAGACAAGTCCAAGACAGCACTTGATTTGTAGGAGGGAACAATGTCTTACTATTAAATGAACATCACCTGTAAATGTGCTGCAGCTATCCTTTAGCAGATTGAAGCAATTCCCTTCTGTTCCTAGTTTGCTAAGAATTTTCTTTTTCAAAATCAGAAATGGATATCAAATTTCATCAGAATTTTTCTGCATCTATTGAGCTGTCTGTAGGATGTTCTCTTTTAATCCATTAGTGTGATGAATCACATTCATTGATTTTACATTGTTAAATCAATTTGGTATTCCTAGAATAAATGCAATTTGATCATGATATCTTATCCTTTTTATATTGCCAGGAAAAACTGTAAACAGCTTTGAAATGGACCGAAAAGATTACCTGGTGTTCTCAATGGAAAAGTAGGAATTTTTTAATTTTAGGTTTTCTGATTTTTATGGGCACTGTACCTTTCCTAGTCTTTGAGCTATTTTACAACTCTGTAATTGCAGATAATTGATAGCAATGCAAATGATTCTGATCCATAGACATGTAAATTAAATCTGCCCAGTGGAGAGACAGCTCATTCTTCTTCTTCTCACCCATTATGGTAAAAGCCAGTTTAACATCTATTTGTAAACTTCAGCATTTATGTGTAATTTTAAAAATTGTTATTAATTGTATTAATTTTTAATTAATTATGTATTTTTAATATTAATTTTTAAGTTACATGTGTACAATATGGTGATTCACAATTTTAAAGGCTATACTCCATTTATAATTACTGTAAAGTATTAGCTATATTCCCTGTGCTGTACAATATATCCTTGTAGCTTACTGTATACCTAATTATGTGTGACATTTTAAAATTTTCCTGAGAACTAGCTTATGGGTTCCCTCATTAACTGATGAATTAAATACAAATTTTGACTTGTGTATATATAATATTATGAAAGTAATAATTATGCTTTCTTTAAAAATTATCTCCTAACAGTTCATTTCTAGGTTCAATTTGTTACTACTTTGTTTAGGATATATGCATACATGTTCATGAGTCAAAATTGACCTGATGTGTTCTCATAGTTTCCTTTTTGGGTTTTGGTATCAATGCTATGCTAACCTTTTTCTTTTCTATCGAAGAACTGTATAAGATTGGAGACATTTCTAATTATTTTTTAGAAGTTGCCAGTGAAGCCACCTACTTTAAGTTTTTATTGTGGAATGGTTTTAATTATGAATCAGTTTCTTTGAAATTTTAGACCTACCTATTATGATTTTCTATTTTGATTGTTAGTTTTTCTAGGGATCTGTTCATTTCAAGTGTGTTGGCATAACTTATTGATATTCTCTCACTTTTTTTTTCAGCTTTTTTATTGAGGTATAATTGACATATAACATTATATTAGTTTCAGGTATACAACATAGCGGTTCGATATTTGTATATCTTGCAAAATGATCACCAGAATAAGTCTAGTTAACATCCTTTACCATACAAGTTAAAAAAATTTTTTTTCTTGTGATGAGGACTTTTAAAATCTACTCTCTTAGCAATTTTCAAATATGCAATAAAGTATTATTAACTATGGTCACCATGCTGTATGTTACATCCCCATGACTTATTTTATAACTGGAAGTTTGTACCTTTTGACCCCCTTCACTCATTTCATCCAGCCCCAACTCCTGCCTCTAGTAGCCACAAATCTGTTTTCTGTATCCATGAGCTTGGTTTTTATTTTGTTTTGTTTTGTTTCTTAGATTCCACATATGAGGTCATATAGTATTTGTCTTTCTCTGTCTGACTTGTTTCACTTAGCATAATGCCCTCAAGGTCCAACCATGTTGTTGCAAATGGCATGATTTCATTCTTTTTTTGCTCCTGAATAGCATTCCATTGTATACATATATACCACACCTTCTATATCCATTCATCCATCGATGGACACTTAGGTTGTTTTCATATCTTGGCTATTGTAAATAATGCTGCAGTGAACATGGGGGTACATATATCTTTTCAAATTAGTGTTTTCATTTTCTTTGGATAAACACCCAGAAGTGAAATTACTGGATCATATGGTAGTTCTATTTTTAATTTTTAAGGAAACTCCATACTGTTCTCTGTGATGGCTGCACCAATTTACATTCCCACCAACAGTGCATGTGGGTTCCCTTTTATCCACATCCTTGCCAACACTTGTTATTTCTTGTCTTTTTGATAACTGCCATTCTAACAGGTGTGAGTGTTATCTCACTGTGGTTTTGATTTGCATTTCCCTGATGATTAGTAATGTTGAGCATCTTTTCTTGTACCTGTTGGACATCTGTATCTTCTTTGGGAAAATGTCTATTCAAATCATCTGCCCATTTTTTAAATTAGCTTTCTTGTTTATCATTTGTTTGTATTTGTTGTTTGCTATTGAGTGGTATGAGTTCTTTATATATTTGGATATTAACCCATTATCGAATATATGATTTACAAATATTTTACCTCATCCAGTAGGTTGCCTTTTTCATTTTGTTGATGGTTTCCTTTGCTGTACAGAAGCTTTTTAGTTTGATATACTCACACTTATTTATTTTTTCTTTTGTCACCTTTGCTTATAGAGCCTGCCTTGTTTTTTTTTTTGTTTTTTTTTTTTTTTTGCGGCACACGGGCCTCTCACTGCTGTGGCCTCTCCCGTCGCGGAGCACAGGCTCCAGACGCGCAGGCTCAGCGGCCACAGCTCACGGGCCCAGCCGCTCCACAGCATGTGGGATCTTCCCAGACTGGGGCACGAACCCGTGTCCCCTGCATCGGCAGGCGGACTCTCAACCACTGCGCCACCAGGGAAGCCCTGCATTTTCTTTTTTTAAAGTCTCCAGATTCTATAATGAAACACCTTTTTTTCCATTCCTGCTTTTTGTTATTTGTGCCTTCTCTCATTTTTCTGGATCAGTCTTACTAGAACCAGTTTTGATCAAGCTATGTTGATTCCCCTTATCATATATTTGTTTTCTATGTCATTCATTTCTAGTCTAAACTTCCTTCTACTTTACTTTGGTTAATTTTGCTGTCCTTTAACTTCTTGAGATCAATGCTTATTTAGCTTACTAATTTTGTCCTTTCTTTCCTAATATATGTATTTAAGGCTATAGATTCTCCTCTAAATATTGCTTTATTCTCTCACAAAAGTTTTTAAATGTACTAATTTCATTATCAGTTCAAACTTATTTCGATTATGATTTTTCCTTTGTCCCATTATTTATTTAAAAGTACATTTCTTAAGTTTCAGATATATGTGGCTTTTCCAGTTACCATTCTGTTACTAATTTCTAGCATAATTGCCTTCGGTTTAGAAAACACACTGCTTATGATTTTAATTATTTTGAAATAAACTGAAATTTGCTTTTTGGCCCAGGGTCATTTTTGGTATAAGTGTCACGACAGCTTGACAAAAAGTATATTTGGCAGTCTTGGGTACAACGTTTTATATATGTTCTTTGGTCAACTGGGTACATCATGTTCTTCTATAGTCTCACTGATTTTTTTTTTTTTTTTTGGTTTATACAGCAGAAATTTATTTTATTAAAATTCTGAAGGGTAGAAGTCCAAGATCAAGGTGTTGGTAGGGTTGGTTTCTTCTGAGGCCTATAGATGGCTGTCTTCTTCCTATAGTCTCACTGATTTTTGTCCGCTTGTTTTATTAATTACTAAGAGAGGTTTAAACCCCTCACTATTATTTTGTAGTTGTCTCTCTCTTTATAGTTTTTTTATTTTATATATATGCTTCATTTATTTTGTATATATATTTTAATGCCCTGTTATTAGGTGCATGCAAATTTAGAGTGGTCATATATTTCCAGAGAACCGCTCTAGTAACGCTTTTTGCTAAAATTCTATTTTGTCTAAAAGTAATATACCATGCCAGCTTTCTTTTGCCTAGTGTTTGCATCCTTTTTTTACACCCTTTTATTTTAAGCCTTTTTGTATCCTTATGTTTTAAATTTGTTTCTTGATATTTTTCATCATTCACCTTGAGCATTTCATCCACTTATCACTTATTATAATTACTGATATCTTTGGGCTTCAGTCTACTCTTTTTATATGCTTTTTATTTGCACCACATTCTGTTTCTTTTTCTGTCCTGTCTTGCCTATATTTTACCTTCTCTTAATTTGGAACTTATACACTTTTCCTGTTCTTTTAGTAGTTACAACAGAAATTATAAGAAGCATTTTAAAGTTATCAAAATCTAATATTAATTGAAAAATTTACCCTTCTCTTGAATAGTCCAAGAACCTCAGAACATTTTAAATCTATTTATATCTCTCCCAACCAGTATGTTAGTGTCGTAATGTATTTTTTTAAATTAATTAATTAATTTATTTTGGCTGCATTGGGTCTTTGTTGCTGCACATGGGCTTTCTCTAGCTGCGGCGAGCGGGGGCTACTCTTCGTTGTGGTGCGCGGGCTTCTCATCACAGTGGCTTCTTTGTTGCGGAGCACGGGCTCTAGGCACACAGGCTTCAGTAGTTGTGGCATGTGGACTCAGTAGTTGTGGCTCACGGGCTCTAGAGCGCACGCTCAGTAGTTGTGGTGCACAGGATTCATTGCTCTGCGGTATGCAGGATCTTCCCAGACCAGGGCTCGAACCTGTGTCCCCCGCACTGGCAGGCAGATTCCCAACAACTGTGCCACCAGGGAAGTCCCTGTATTTTAATTCAATATGTGTATTTTAAACCCAACAAAACATTTAACCCATTCTCTCCTCTTAATTCCATCTTTAACTCATCTGGGATAATTTTCTGGCATTTTAACTTTTAGAATTTCCTTTAGGGTACTCTGCTGGAAGCAAACTCAGTTTTGTTGTGTCTGAAAATGTCTATGTCACTTTCATTCTTGCAAGATTTAGAAATCAAAATCTGGGCACTAGGGATGCTCATTTTTACTAAGTTAGTCACTGTTTCTAGGTCATTTACGTTGACAAGGCATCTGTCTTTCTATCTATCTATCTAGCAGCTAAATACTTCCTGGGTTCATATTGTTATTTTCAATTGAGAACTATAGGTTTTTACTTAACTTCTGTATTACACCTATATCTTTTTTCTTCTACATCTAGAGTCCTCATTCACAATGACACAGAGGATAACTGAATTCAAACATCACATAATTACTCATTTGCTTTACCCAGTATTACAATAGGCTAAAAATAATAATCCAATACTACTTTACCAGTTATTACCAAAATCACTTAAACAATTTTTGCCTATAGTATACCCATTCTTCCCCCATTTTAAGTGACTATATCTACCTTGTTAGGTCATATAGTCATTTGCATACTGTAGTTTCTCTCTTGTAACATTTTTATATTTCAAAACATTAAAAAGGTTTTCCAGCTCTGTTCCCCTCACTCACTTTTATATGGACTTTCTCTTTTCTTCATCCCTATTATCCCTGTTCTGCTCAATTTTGATTCTACAGTTTCTCCTCAGTGTAGTACTCTGTCCTGGAAAAGAGTCTTGGCTGGTCTGCTTTTAGAGTAGATAAGAACTAGACTGCTCCAACCGCTTTAGGTCTTACCAAGTGCTGCTTGCACTACTCACTTTTGAAGTGGACAGTAGTGATACTCATCCAGTTTCAATTGCTGTTAACCCACCGCACTTTCCAGTAAATATCTGTTGGCTATTTTGGCTGTTTGGGGGTCCATCTGTTTGTAAATAAAACAGGTCTTTCACCACAGACTTTGAAAAGCACTGAGGAAAGAATCAGAGGAGGGAGAGATGAGTGTTAGGAGGCTTCATGAAAGAAGAACCATGGCTCTTAGGCTGGGCCATGAAGGGCACTCAAAGTGGGAATGAATGTTGACATTCCCCAGGGCTCTGCCCTTGGCCTCCATCTCACTTCCTTTAGGGAGCTCATCCATTCCCATGCCTTCAAACATCACCTTCAAGGCAAACACTCTCTAAGATCTTCAGCTCAGGAATTCTTTTAACATTAGACTTGCAGAGACACTTGGAGGTCCCACAGACATAACAAATTCAGCATAGCCCAACCAAGAATATGACTTTCCCCCTAAACTTTGTCACTGCATCTCACAAGTTATATGTTGTGTTTTCATTTATTTCAAAGTATCTTCTAATTTCTCTTTTTTTCTTTGACCCATAAGTTATTTAGAAGTACACTGTTAAATTTCTAGATACTTCGGAATTTTTGAAATATTTTTATATTATTGATTTCTACTTAATTCCATAAGCATACGCACATAGTTCCTTTCCTTTGAGTTATATTGAGACTTTTTGAACCCCCAATATAATTTCTCTTGGTGAATGTTTCACGTGCACTTGAAAGAGTGTATATTCTGCTGTAGTTTGGTGAAGTACTCTCTACAAATGTCAATTAGATCAAGCAGGTTGATAGTGTTATACAAATCTTTTATATCCTTACTGACTTTCTTTCTACTTATTCTATTAACTATTAAGAGGTGAAATCTCTAACTATAATTGCAGATTTTTCTATCTTTCCAGTTTTATCAGTTCTATCAGTTTTTGCCTCATATATTTTGAAGCTCTGGATTTGGAATGCTACCTTTAGCATACAATATACATTAAATATTCACAAGTATATATGAGTCTGTGGAGTCTACTTCTTGACTATTTTGTTCCATTGAACCATTTATGTATCCCTGTACCAGTTTCACATTGTTTTAATTACTGTGACTTTAGACAATACTTTGATTATTGCTAAGGCAAACCCTCTTCCTTCCTCACAATTAATTTTTCTTTTCAAAAATATCATCGTTCTTTTCATGCATTTACTATTCATTCAGAATATGAACTGGTCAAGTTCTTGGTAAGTTTAATCTTAAGTATTTTATACATTTTATGAAATATATATGGTACATATCCCTATTGCTCAGAGATATTTTTCCTATTAAAAAGATATATAAAAGGGGTTGGCCAACTTTCTCTTCGAAGGGCCAGATAATAAATATTTTAGGCATTATGGGCCATGTGATCTCTGCCACTTTGCCATTGCCATTGTAGCACAAAAGCACCTACAGACAATATATAAAGAAATGGCCATAGAACTCTATTTATAAAAACAGGCAATAGGTCAGATTTGGCCTGTGGGCCATAGTTTGCTGACCACTGATATAAAGATTTTTGGTGCATAGATATCTTTTATCCATACTTCATAATAAATCTTCTAATACTATACTTTAGTTGAGTCTACTATTTCTATGTGGGCAAAATATCCAAACTAAAGATTACTGTGGGGCTTCCCTGGTGGCGCAGTGGTTGAGAGTCCACCTGCCGATGCAGGGGACACAGGTTCATGCCCCGGTCCAGGAAGATCCCACATGCGGCGGAGCGGCTGGGCCCGTGAGCCATGGCCGCCGAGCCTGTGCATCCGGAGCCTGTGCTCCACAACGGGAGAGGCCAAAACAGTGAGAGGCCTGCGTACCGCAAAAAAAAAAAAAAAAATTCAAGATACAGATTAATATTAGAAACTTTCCCAATATAATGCATAGACTATTCTGATCTCCATTGAATTACATCATACAGAGACATGTATCACTTGCTTTATAGTTTATAATCAAGAATAATTGGTCACTGAAATCTCTTGACAAAAATGTCACTGTAATTGTGTGAGGCAAAGTCCTATAATAAGATGAATATAATAATGGCCATATCTTTTCAAAAACAGAATATGGACATTTTCATTTTCACAACTATGAATTTGGTTTTCCAAAATCTGGTTCCCAAAGCCAACTTCTAAATGTTACAGTGGAGGTGGGGCAGTTATTGAAATAAATGATTTAATGAAACTCTGAAGAAAAAAATAATTATCATAGATTTTAGTTTGAAAAATATATCTGCTGTAAGAGATACTCAGAAGTACGTAATACAGATTATATAAAAGTTTATTGGTTAGCTAAAGGGCAGAGAGTAAGAGGCAAGTAGAATGTAATATTTGCTTTTAACAAAGCAGACTGAGTAATATGTTAAGTGTTCGGGTGGGATAGGAAAGAACTCAAGACGGGCAAAAATTTCCTCTTGGATTTTCTATATAAACATCTGTTTTAGTTTTGGACCGTTCACCAAAGTGCTCATGTGATGGAGAGGAGGAACTCTGCCCACCCATGAAAATGCTTCCCAGACCAACAGGTCCTTGTCCAGCTGCTCTAGAAAGGCAGCTTGTCCTCCGAGGTCCCTGGGGCCCCAGAGGAGTGTAGAAGTATAGGAAAATGGAAGCCAATTTGCATAGACAGTTAACCCATCCTAATTGGACTCTTCAGTGACCTAAGTTTTTCAAACACCACCTACAAGTACAGACTCTAGCTAAAAAACATGGATACGTATCTGTCTTGAAGATGCCTGTAAGAGGTCATGATATATGATCTTGCGATCTTGTGATCCGCAGAATCCTCAGCTCCCTTCAGCTGTCTTTCCAAATAAAATCTTAAATAATACAGTTTAAGTCCTTTATTGGGTTCTGTACCCCCTTCAACCAAATAGGCTGCAGTTGTTTTATGTAACTTTCATTTCATTGGAATATGTGGGAGGGTACTTGATATTACCTAAGTAAGATCAGTGGGTAAACACCGTCCACCCCAAACCAAATGATGCTGCCTTCAGGGAGTTGTCAGAAAGAAAGTCAAATGATACACCAAGACAGCACATTTGCATAAGCAAAGCCCTTCAGCACAGCTCGAACATGTTCTTTTTGAGGAGGCTCCAAGACACTTGGTAATTTCAAGCGTGAAGCAACAGAAGTCTTTCTTACTTTAAAGTCAGAAGCTTCTGAAGAACTTCAAGCACAATTTTATAACAAAGGATATACTGCTCCTAAAAACATATATATATGAAAAACAATGGAATGTTAATTGAATATCAATATCCACTTTCAGAAAACACATTTGTACTTTTCAACCACAAAGAAAAGTGCTTAAAAAGCAAACATTTAACCAAGAACTTCTTTATGTAAATACATTTTTAAAAATATCAGGAAGATAAATGTTAATAATATAGTTCTTGGTCTAGAACTAGTTAACTGAAGCTTAACTGAACAGAAGGGAAACTGACTCGATCTCAATCTCTTTATATCTTCACTGGATAAATCAAATTTAAACTTTTTTTTAACCGTAGCCTAGTTCAAGTGAAACACTTCATATCATTGAACATTGCCTTAAAAAACCCTAAAAAAGATTTAGGGGTACCTGTTTATTTTCATTATCCATATTCTCTTGATCCCCCAATGATTAATGTAACTAATCTGTGACATAAATGATTGCCTTTTTATGACATGTCAGTGACTTTGATATTTTAGTTGCAAATAAATATCCCAAAATTGCCATCCAGAAATTTATGGAAAATAACTTTAGAGATGTTACTTAAAATGGCATTATGGACTAAGCATGTGTGTGGGCATTAGCGGACTTCAGTTTCAGTCTTGGCTCCTCTACTTGCTGTCTGAATGACATTATGGAACAAACTTCATTGCTCTGAACTTGAAGTATTTCATCAGTAATATCAGAGCATAACTAATGTCTACCTCAAACGGTGAGAATTCAATGAAACTGTGTAGACAAAAGAGCTTTACAAATTGTAATGTGCTATACAATGTTCATCTTTATATTCATTATTGTTCTTATTAGAATTTATGTGGTGAGACTTACCTTGTTTGGATCATTCCATAACGTTGTTCTCTCATTTGGCCCACTATATTCATGATGTTGAACTGTAACAGGATGACAGTAATTTTGTATTATCCACAGAGGGGGAAAACACAAAACCCACAGATGCCAAAGGAGTACGCCATACTTCTTTCCAGTAAAAGATATCTCAAGATTTAACCAGAAAGTTCTCATTTTCAGTCATAAGAAAATGTACTATGTTTAACCTTGTCTAATGGATAAGGAAGACTTGTTTAAATGGGTTTCCAGGAAAAAGCAGGAAGCAATCATTTATAATAAGAAATGTTCTCCAAAAGAAATAACAACAAATTTGCCCCTGTGTATACTTTTCTGTTCTCAGAAGGGAGAACTTAAAGCAGCACTGTGATTCTGCAAAAGTCTGAAGCATAGAAGACTTTTTCTGGCCACAACAGTAACACAGCTGTTTCTCATATAAAGAGCCCTCTCAACTCAAATGGAGACCCTGAGCAACAGTTGGCCCAACACCAGATTCTGCACCTGTGCACGGAGACCAGCACTACCCAGTGTGGTCACTAAGCTGGTGCAGGTCTGCAAGGGGATGTTGCTAGACCACAATGAGATGAGTCCAGAAACTGGTACTAAGTGTTTAGAAACTCTTACGGCAATCTGACAGTGGTGTAACACTGAGCAGCCTCATCAGTGGAACAAGATCTAGACCAGCTCAGGTGTTGCTGAACTTGCCTGAAAAGTCACATGTGGTGTAAGCTGAGGACGAGTCATGTGCAGCAAGACCACATGAAATTTAAGGTTTGTCAACTGTCAGCTATAATCCAAAAGTACATAAAATCAGAGAAAATGTAAACATTACTTTATTTCTATAATTTGTCATTTCTATAATAATTTTAAATGTTAATTAAGCCTTTAAAAATTTTTATACTGAAATAATTATAGATACATAATAAGTTGCAAAAAATGTACAGAGAGAGTCTGTGTATCCTTCACCTAGTTTCTTCCAATTACACCATCCTCTACAACTAGAGTATAATATCAAAACCAAAAAATTGACATTGGTACAATCTACAGAGCTTATTCAGATTTTGCCAGTTTAACACGCAATCTTGCGAGAGTGGGCATGTATGTGTATGTATAGTTCTATAAAATATTATCACATGTGAAAATTCATGCAACTGCAACCACGATCAAGGTGCATAACAGTTCCACCACAAGACTTCCTCCTGTTATCCATTAGAACTACCCACCCACCCCAACCCCCAACCCTTGGCAACCAGTAAACTGTTCTCCATCTCTATAGTTTTGTTATTTCAAGGGGATTACATAATGGAATCATGTAATATCTAACTTTTCGAGACTAACTTTTTTTTCATTTAGTCTAATTGCCTCATGATTCATCCAAATTGAGTGTATCAGTAGTTCATTCCTCTTTATTGCTAAATAGTATTCCACAGTATGGACAGGTACCAATTTTTTAACCATTAAACTTGTTGAAGAACATCTAGGTTGTTTCCCAGTTTTTGGCTATTATAAATAGATCTGCTATGAACATTTACATACAGGTTTATGTGTGAACATAAGTTTTCATTTCTATGGAATAAATACCCGAGTGTTATTCCTAAGGTTATACGGTAAGTTTAGTTTAGTTCTGCTTTTGTTTTTTTCAAAGAAAATTTAAAACTATTTTCCAGACTGGATATACCATTTTACATTCATTCCTATAAGCAACATATGAGTAATCTAGTTTTTTCAAACATTCACCAGCATTTGTTGTTGTCATTATTTTTTATATTAGCCTTTCTGATGGACGTCTAGTGATATTTTATTATGGTTTTTTCTTTAACATCTTTATTGGAGTATAATTGCTTTACAATGGTATGTTAGTTTCTCCTTTATAACAAAGTGAATCAGTTATACGTATACATATGTCCCCATATCTCTTCCCTCTTGCGTCTCCCTCCCTCCCACCCTCCCTATCCCACCCCTCTAGGCGGCTACAAAGCACCGAACTGATTTCCCTGTGCTATGTGGCTGCTTCCCACTAGTTATCTATTTTACGTTTGGTAGTATATATATGTCCATGCCACTCTCTCACTTTGTCACAGCTTACCCTTCCCCCTCCCCATATCCTCAAGTTCATTCTCTAGTAGGTCTGTGTCTTTATTCCCATCTTGCCCCTAGGTACTTCATGACAATTTTTTTTTTTAAGATTCCATATATATATGTGTTCGCATATGGTATTTGTTTTTCTCTTTCTGACTTACTTCACGCTGTACGACAGACTCTAGGTCCATCCACCTCACTACAAATAGTTTCGTTTCTTTTTTATGGCTGAGTAATATTGCACTGTATATATGTGTCACATCTTCTTTATCCATTCATCTGTCGATGGACACTTAGGTTGCTTCCATGTCCTGGCTATTGTAAATAGAGCTGCAATGAACATTGTGGTACATAACTCTTTGAATTATGGTTTTCTCAGGGTATATGCTCAGTAGTGGGATTGCTGGGTCATATGGTAGTTCTATTTTTAGTTTTTTAAGGAACCTACATACTGTTCTCCATAGCGGCTGTATCAATTTACATTCCCACCAACAGTGCAAGTGGGTTCCCTTTTCTCCACACCCTCTCCAGCATTTATCATTTGTAGATTTTTTGATGATGGCCATTCTGACCAGTGTGAGATGATATCTCATTGTAGTTTTGATTTGCATTTCTCTAATGATTAATGATGTTGAGCATTCTTTCATGTTTTTGTTGGCAATCTGTATATCTTCTTCGGAGAAATGTCTATTTAGATCTTCTGCCCATTTTTGGATTGGGTTGTTTGTTTTTTTGATATTGAGCTGCATGAACTGCTTGTAAAATTTGGAGATTAATCCTTTGTCACAAAAGACCCCGAATAGCCAAAGCAATCTTGAGAAAGAAAAAGGAGCTGGAGGAATCAGGCTCCCTGACTTCAGACTATACTACAGAGCTACAGTAATCAAGACAGTATGGTACTGGCACCAAAACAGAAATATAGGTCAGTGAAACAGGAGAGAAAGCCCAGAGATAAACCCACGCACATATGGTCACCTTACCTTTGATAAAGGAGGCAAGAATATACAGTGGAGAAAAGACAGCCTCTTCAGTAAGTGGTGCTGGGAAAACTGGACAGCTACATGTAAAAGGATGAAATTAGAACACTCCCTAACACTATACACAAAAATAAACTCAAAATGGATTAAAGACCTAAAGGTAAGGGCAGACACTATCAAACTCTTAGAGGAAAACATAGGCAGAACACTCTATGACATAAATCACAGCAAGATCCTTTTTGACCCACCTCCTAGAGAAATGGAAATAAAAACAAAAATTAAAAATGGGACCTAATGAAACTTCAAAGCTTTTGCACAGCAAAGGAAACCATAAACAAGACGAAAAGACAACCCTCAGAATGGGAGAAAATATTTGCAAATGAAGCAACTGACAAAGGATTAATCTACAAAATTTACAAGCAGCTCATGCAGCTGAATATCATGGTTTTAATTTCATTTCCCTAAAGGTTAATGAAGCTGAGCATCTTTTCATGTGCTTATTTATCATCAATACATCCTCATTGTTGAAATGTCATGTCTTTTACCCATTTTCTAACTGAATTACTTGCCTATTTATTTATTTATTTTACTATTGAGTTTTGAGGGTTCTTTATATACTCTAGATGTGAGACCTTTGTTGGATATGTGGATTGCAAACAGTTTCTCCAAGTCTATAGCTTGTCCTTTCATCCACTTCATAGCATCTTTCATAGAACAAATAATTTTAATTTGCTTTCCCCCTAATATTAGTGATGGCAAGAATGTCTGCTCTCACCATCTGTTTTCAACACACTTGAAGTTCTAGGTAGCGCAATAAGACCAGAAAAAAGAAATATGAGGCAAATGAATTGGAAAGGAAGAGGTAAGTGTGTCCCTACTTGCAGATGGAATGACTGTCTATGCAGAAACTCTCAAGGAATCTGGAAACAAAACAAAACAGGACAAAAAAACCTCTTAGAACTAATAAGTGAGTTCAACAAGATCATAGGATACAAGATCAACATGCAAAAATCAACTGCATTTAGGGACTTCCCTGGTGGCACAGTGGTTAAGACTCCATGCTCCCAATGCAGGGGGCCCAGGTTCAATTCCTGGTCAGGGAACTAGATCCCACATACATCCTGCAACTAAGAGTTCACATGCCACAACTAAGGAGCCCGCCTGCTGCAACTAAGGAGCCCACGTGCTGTAACTAAGACCCGGCACAACCAAATAAATAAATATTTTTTAAAAACACAAAAATCAACTTATTTGTACATATGTGTACACACAATGAACATGGTAGTAAAAACACAATACCATTTACAATAAAATAAATCCAACAAAACACGTACAGAAGCTATATGCTGAAAATGACAAAATGCTGATGAAAGAAATCAAAGAAGACCTAAATAAATTGAGAGGCATACCACATTCATATTGGAAGATCCAACATAGTAAAAATGTCAATTCATCCTATCAAAATCCCTCAAGCTTTTCTGTAAACACAGACAAGCTAATTTTAAAATTTATATGGAAAGGCACAGACCTATAATTGTTAAAACAATTTTGCAAGAGAAGGAATCACTCTCCCTGATATTAAGACTTCCTATATAGCTATAGGAATCCAAAGTGTGGTAATGGCGAAAGGATAGACACATAGATCAATGAAACAGAATATAGAACTAGAAATAGGCCCCATAAAAATATTCCCAATGATTTCTGACAGAGATGTAAAAACAATTCAGTGGAGGAAGAATAGCAAGTGAACCTTGACTTAAACCTTGCCCCTTATAAAAAAATTAACTCAAAATGGACTATGGACTTAAATGTAAAACATAAGACTACAGAACTTTAGAAAAGGACATAGGAAAAATTCTTTAGGACCTAAAAATTCTTTAGGCTAGGTGAGGAGTTTTTAAACTTGACACCAAAAGCATGATCCTTAAAAGGAAATATTGATAAAATGGAACTTCAATGAATTTAAAAACCATTGTTTCTTGAAAGTCTGTTAATTTGTAATTTAAGATTAGGCAAATTATGAAAATATATTTGTATTATTCATTTTTAACCTTAATTTACTGATGGCAAAAGCTGCTGCCCTGGATTGTCTTGACAAGAAAAGGCACAGCTTTTCTGAATATAGCTGTAGTGGTTAACCAAATGATAATAGTGTAAGTAACTACAAAGAAATGAAGACCAAAGGAGTTCATGTTAATTTTACCTAGCATTATGATTCCTCATACATTGAGTTTTATAGCCATTATTAATTGTGAATTGCTAAAACCACACTTGTATTAATTGCAAAGATGTACTTGCTAACAAAGCAAAGAAACCATTAAAATGTACTTGTCACTTACAGAACAAAAGCTCCAAGACAAAAGAATTATTTTAAAAATACTAAAATAAAAAGCTCATGTTCAACATTTCACATGTAACATTAATACTCTGCAGACTTACAAAATAGCACTTTGAATTGCTAAGACTAAAAACCCTTACACGATTGCCAGATAATGGTGACAGACTGTACTGAAGGTGCTGTATTGAAAATCTGAGCTGAAGGTATGGCAGAAAAAGATAGTTAAAGTACCATTTTCTAATGAAGCCACAGCTTGACGAATTCAGGGACTGGCTAGTGATGCGAAGTGGTACCAACTCACAAAACAAAAGTAGCAAAGTATTTACCATTGCAACTTACTGACTGCACAGCTATTGCTAACACAGTGATTCAGTATATGTGTGATTTGAAAATGATGTGATAAGAAGGAAGAATTCTTCCTTTTCTCAGTTTGATTACTGATAAACACAACTAACTAGTCTTAAATTGCATAAGAATGCAAAGTACTACACGGTCATCAAATGTAATTTGTAAGTTTTGTGTAGGATTATGTTCTGGTAGTAGAGCTGCAATGACAACAAAACAAGTCTGAGGTAGTTATACAGATTAAAGAATTTATCCCCAAAGATAAACCAACACACTGCTTCATCAAGAAAGTCTTGCTACCAAAAAAAAAAAAAAAAGAACTCTGCCAGATGAACTGGACAGTGTGTTTAGTGATGTGGTAAGAATTTTTGATTTCATAAAGGTTAATGTGTTAAATTTTGGATTACTCACTTCATTATGTGATAATATGGTAACTGATAATTAACAACTGTTATTGCATGTTGAAGACGGTTAGAGGGGAAAGTTCTATCGAGAATGTTTCAACTACAGAGCAATACCAGTGCTGGCAAGAGAAGAGCCAGTTTGCTCCCAATGTTTTAAGGATTTTTAAGCAGGCTTACTTAAAAATAAAAATGACTATAAAATAACAATAAAAAGAAAGAAATGGTTACATATTCTCAGATTTTCATATCCTTTAGAGTTATAATTGATAAACTAATCTTAAAATGTTAGCCACACAAAGCTGGTATACAGCTTGCAGCATGTAAGACTCCCTGTGTGATTTCCACAATGCACAAACTGATCTACATCCTGTTCACCAAGGCCAACCCACTGTCATGCTCTTGGATGTCACAGCAAGATATCAAACTGCTTTGAAAGTTTCTAAATGCTTACTCTCAATTTCAGAAAACTTATCTTGCTGCAAATAACACAGATTGTTGCTGGTCCAAGACCATACTTTAAGTAGCTCTGGTGGACAAAATTTCTGAAAAGAGTAGAGAGGGGCATAAATAAGAACATTTGACAGCTCAAGGCTCTATGAAAAGCCAATAAGGCAACAATGGATGCATTTCCTTTTTTTTTTTGAACCACTATTTTCCATCAAATCTAAGCATCCTTAATTGTAAAATACATCACTATTTTACATAATGCTAAGAAAAACACTGTCAATTAAGCTGACAGATGACTTATTATAAAACACATTTTGAGTTTAAAGAAGGTATAATGATGGGGGAAAAAAAAGTGCTCCTCAGAATCACAAAATACAATACTTATAGTTTTTATAGTTTCTATAAGGAATATAAAATAAGAACAAATATAAACAAATTAATTATGATGAAGAATATATAAAATAAAACTATGCTAATGCATTTTCTGTTAAAAGGATAAAAAAACATTAATTATAGGAACAGGTAACATCAGATTCATACTACTTAAATTTTCAGCATTTTGGGGACATTTGTCATTTTTTTTTTTTTTTTTTTTTTACCACCCAGTTTATATTCATTCTTTATTTTAAAAAACAAAACAAAACTCTCAGTTTGCTTTGGAAAACCATTCGTCTCTCATTCTCAGCTGTATGGCCTGGAGTAGTCCTGACAGACCTTAATGGACCAGCATCTCCCACAGTGATCAGTTTAGGGAAAGGGCTATAACTGAAGTGGAAACAGTGAAATGCTAGGAGATATTGGCTCAAGCTTCTGAGAAAAATAAACTCCCTCTGTCCTCCAGGGAGTTTCTGGGAGAGGACATTTTTCTACCCGCCGACGTAATACTACCTTAGAATGGAGAGTTGTAGAACCCATGCAGCCAATTTGCTATCACAAGGGAGAGTTTGTCACTCTTGGGGTATAACTACATAAAGCCTAAGAGAGCAGAGATTTAACATTTGTCCTGATAACAAGATAACTCTGCAAAATTTGCCTACCAGGACAAATGCCTCGTATCCCCTGTTGTCTTACGACCGAGGTGTGGATTTTCATATTCCTTGTGGACATGGTGAGAGCCGCTTTCCCCTGCCACCCTGCAGTGCCTGCTAACTAATGTCTTCCCCTCCTCACTTCTGCAGCACAGGAAAGCAGTTCAGTAAAAGTAGGCCTTTTGGGGCACAGATTTAAAGTCACATTCCCTAATTAATCAGTAATAAAGATCATAGTAGAATCACCATATGTCTAATTCTTGTGTTTCTCCCTTAGCTGGTTCCAAATTTGGGAGGAAAATAAAGAATTGTTAACAGTTGACTCAAACCCAACAATATTATTAGCCTTATTTTACATAGGAGAAAACTAGGTTTCAGAGAAGATGAGCAATTTGCAGAAAGTCACCAAAATCTAAAATGTGTGGCAAAACTGGCAGTCAAACCCAGGGACCTCTCATTAATTCTGAAGTCTACTTTTTTTCCCAATGTGCTCACATGCATGTATTTCTGTTCATTAAAAATAGGCACACATCATCAACATTCTCTAACAAGATTCTAAAAACTGTATGTGTGGGTGGAGGGAAAGAAAAGGAAGATGAACTCATGTTTACGATGCACCTACCACGCTCCAGACACTGTCCGAAGCCATTCATTTGCATTGCGTACTTTAATTCTCACAACCACCTCCAATAACCTGCAGCAGTTAAGTGAGAAGCAGGTATCCAAAGCTCACAGGCTCTCTATTTACTCGGCTGCTCTTGAAGGCCAAATATTAGTCTTCAGTTATTAGAAGGCTGTTAAAAGTATAGTGTTTACTAACAGCATCATTTTCTCTGCTTAATTCACACACTTACTGAAAAGTTCTTTTCAATGGCACAGAACACAACATCCACACATAGGAACACCCCTGTCCGGCCCACGTCAGCACTGCAGTGAACAATGATGGGTCCTGTAAGGTGGCTCTTCCTCACTTAACGAACATACTATATAAAACCTTCTGCTGAGGCAGGAGTGCCATGGTCTGGCCACTTGGTGAACTGCAAGCGTTTTACAAAGTGACTAGCTCCTGTCTGTGGGGGTGGGGTGGGGAGGGAGAGAGAGAGAAAGGGAAAGAGAGAGGGTGGGAGAGAGGGAGAGAGAGAAGGAGGGAGGGAGGGAGAGGAAGGCGGAGAGAGAGGAGAGATTTATCAACGTCTTATAGTAGAGATCTTCTTTTAATTTCTAATATGCCAGAAATAGTAATACTAATTGCTATATGGTAACAGGATAATAAAAATAAAAATACTAACAGGTGACCGGAATTTAGCCCTTACTCTGTGCCAGGTACTGTGCTAAGGACTCCACACGCATGATCTCATTTAATCCTCACATCAACCCTGGGGAGGCAAGCACTGTGATATCCTCAGCCTACAGATGAAAAGTAAGCATTTGATTGACTGATAGATGTATGCTAGGTCAGAAGGCTCATATGTTTAGAGCTGGGACAATAGTGTAGTCCTCCCAAATCTAACTCTACCATCTTTCTTCTGCACCATGAGAATGTAGAAGAGTCCAAACAAACCAAGAATCCCAAACACTTAGGATGAAAGATGAGCTAACATGTTAGGAATAAGATAGAAAAGCAATCTATCTCGGCTTAAATATTATGATACTAAATTTAATTAAAACAATAAGTGCTGTCAAGCTGCTTGACCGGGATTTGGTGGGGGGCAACCTCCTCCGGTGATGAGAATTGGGCAGTTAATGACCATGTGAGTAGACTCTGGTCCCCACTCTTGTGCTGAACCCCCTGAAAGTGGAGCCATGGAACTCTCCTCAGGGTTGACAGATAAAGCACTTTGAGTTTACTGATCATCCCTTCCAGAGGGTTCACCCTTTCCCCAATGTGGAGCCCTCATTTTACTTCACTGGGCACCCTCGTAAAAAAACTCAGGAAGGGTTTCTCACTGCTCCTCTGCTTCTCCCTAATGTACCACTTTTTTCTGCGTTCCAAATAGAGATACAATTTTCCTAAATTCCAAACAGAAAACCTCAATTTTGAATCATTGGCACATGAAATTGGATGAGGAAAACGACACTTGAAAACCTTGTGAAGGCACCAAATTGAGGATAGCTCTCACTCCATCACATATCTTAGGGATTAAATCTTTCATGCACTGTTGACCACTGAGAACCTGCACGAAGGTGGGCCTATTCTCCAAACATCAACCCCATGGTCTTGAGGCTTGTGGGCCTCAGCCCAAAGGCCACCATCCTAGACGCCCTTGTCAAGGGTGCACAGGTGGAACCGAGCATTTGAATCCTTGCAGACAGATCATCCCTCTGGGCCTCTCACCTGGCCTGTATTCTCCAAGCATGCTGTCCTTCTCCTGCCATAGCAAGTATCACATATTATTTGGAACTGGTGTTTTCCTCTCCCACTAGCCTGTAAGCACTCTAAGAGTTGAGGCTGTTTCTGTTTTCTGTCTCCAGCATCTGGCACAATACTTGGTTAATAGGAGGGAATCAACAAGTCTTAGGAGAGTGAAGGATCAGGCAAATCCTCAGGTGTACAGAACAAGCACAGAGCCTAGCACACAGCCAGCAAGCTCTCCGTCAATGTCAGCCATTATTACTATTCTTGGCCTCCTTTGTCACCACTCTATGCTCCGATCCTCATGCTCTTCAATTCTATCTTTTCCCCTCCCTCCCCGCTTCTCTAGCTCTTCAACATCTCCCTTTGCACTCAGGCCCCCATCCCACAGTAAACTCGTGGAAACCATCATCACTTCCCTAAATGCTTCTTCCACTTCCTGGCCTTGCCTCCCATGGGCACAGCACTCCGCAGCCCTCTCTAATCAAGGCCACCTATTTTCCTGTGTACTCCAGGTACCACAGAGCCTAGAGATTAGGTTGCATACCGCTTGCTGCCCAATGCTATTTCCAATTCATTATTCCTTCTCTTTGTACAAAAACCTCTCTTCCTTTTGAGTTTCATACCTCTTAGCTTCACCTTCTCATCGCTATCACCCTACCACAGACTCTGACCAGGCAAATTTGGGAGCTCAACAACCAAACAGACACTCTAACCTCACATTTTTATTTCTCTCTTGCAGAGGAGACCATTTCTTTCTTCTAGTCCTCACAATGTGATCACTCCTTGGACTCACCATCACCTATAATGTCCAATACCAAAAATCTTCCAGTTCTTAGATTCCAACATCATTTTCTGAGCAGAAGCTGTTACGCTACCACCTCATTTGTGCTTCACTTCAACTCCAACAATGTAACTGAACGGAGCTCTCCTGTCCTTGTTGTCCTCCATTTCCTCCTAGCCCGATTCCATCCATCTCCCTAAATTTAGACTTCATGGCTGATTACCTAAATCATTCTCTTACCAAACTGTCAACTCCTTTCATCCTTTGAATCCTGCCACATATACTAAGCAACATCCCTCCCTGGGTAAGTCTCATAACCTGTGTTCAGGAATCCCATGGTTAGGAAAAAAATTAATCACATAGTTGCATATTTTATTGTTATTGCAAATTCTGGGTTCCAACCTCGGCACCTCCAGCAACCCTTTTCCTGATCACTGCCTGTGCTCCAATCAACTTCTTTGATGATGACTCCAAATCTCATCACTCTTTTCAAGTTTCTGGTTTAACTCCCATCCCCTTCACTCCTATAGGACACATGTATCACCTACCTGCTAATCAAATCCACTTAGAGCAATGTAACATCGCTTTCTCCTATAAATCATTCCTTTTCTATTTTCTGAGTCTGTTAGAGCAAGAAATGAATTATTCTATGAATTATTCTAGACCAATACTTCCCAACAGAACTTTCTACAATGATGCAGACGCTCTATATCTTTGCTGCCCATATGGTAGCCACTAGTAACATGTGATTAAATACTAGAAGTGTGGATACTATAAATGAGAAACTGAATTTGTTATTTTATGTGAGTTTAAATAATTTAACTATAAAATAGCCAAATGTGGCTATCGCATTTGACAGCGTAATTTTTGAACGCTCCTTATAAGTCATAAGTCACATAAAGTCTGCCAATTTTATCTGAAAAACACCAGAGTCTTTGCTTTCTATCTAATTGTTAACTGCCCTAGTTGATCATGGACGCTTCTTACTAAAATTGTTCAATGTCTCCCAATTATCTTCATAATGAAGTTCATGTTCCTTAGCTGAAATCCAAGACATTTCATGTTCTGGCTTTCTCTACTTATTTTCTATAGCCTCATCCCACCTCTCACTACTCCCTGGCATTGAACTTTTACATTCCAGAAACACTTAACTACTTGTATCTCTCTATACATATCCCATGCTATTTTATACCTTGATCATCTACTTCCTCTTTCCATCTTTCTCATTTGGGTTATTCTCAATCCAGATGTCACCTCCTCTAGCAAATCTTCCCCCCAAGCCCAAGGAGAGCTAAGTACTTCCCTTCTGAGCTCCCAAAGCATCCCATACAAATCTCAATATTACCACATTCATTGAGCACAGTAACTGGAGGTACCAGTAAGCGCACTGAACTCTTTGCTACTCAGTAAGGAGCAACAGTGCCTGGCACAGTGATTATCAGGATATCGTAAGGACTCCATACACATCTGTCACTCCCACCAGAAGAGCCGAAGTACATCCCAGGATTAGGCAGTTTCCAACACTCACTCTCAACCGCCCCAACTCACCTCTTCAATTATTTTGTCTCTCCAGTCAGAGTTTGGTTAGGCGGAAGTAGAGGTGGTGTTGTCTTAGTTTCTGGTACCAGGGAGAAGTAAAAACAAGTTACTTTAAAAAGTATCCCCAGCTATGTCCCATCTTACCCCTAACTTCCCATCCTGACACGTGTGCTTATATAATGAAATATATATCTAACACTGATTTTTTTTTAACTTACGGACTTCTTGACAACTTGAAATATTCGAATGATGAAATATTGAAGTATCTGGTAGTTCTCCAGGAAGATATGACAATTTTTCAGTTCCAAAGGTTTCTTCATAGAAACAGGCCAGTAATGGTGGCATTTGATAACTCCACCTTCTACCTCTCTGGTTATCATGACAATAACATTAGAGTTATTTTCCAAAACTATTTGCCAAAAGTCATTTGCGGTAGTTGGCAGTGGTCCTTGGGTAGCAATATAATAATACTTCTCCAGAATTGACTATTTTAATATAACTAGCGTTGATGTAGTCCTTGTTTTCTCCAAGAGGAACACATGTTGAATCATCTATTACAAACACAGAAACATAGGGTAGACAAAGGAAAAGCAGGAGATGCAATACACCCAGATTTCATGAAACCCTTTCACACAGGTAAATCCATTTATCTCTGACCAACAGAGAAGGTGGCATAGGAATTTCTTTTCAAAGGGTTATTTCAGTCCATGAATTTAAATTTTTCCCTCCCCAAAATCTACTGGCATGACCTAAGAAATATACAATTAGGTTAAGGTAGCTTTTTAAAAAATCAGTTTCTGAACAGAGAAGGATGCCATCGGTATCCAGACATTTTGAGAGATTTCTGTTACATGTGGCACAGGTAGGAATAGGCCAAGGGAGGTACCTCCTAGCCTGTGACTGAACACAGCAAAGGAGGAGGCCTCTGAGGGAGCAAGTGAATGAATGACATTCTCCTACAAATCCGGAAAACCTGCAAGCCCAGAGCAGCAGAGCCAGGAGGGAGAAAAAAAAAAAAAAAAGATTGGGGTACTTGGGCAGATACAAATCCCAGGATTACTGTAATTCTACCAATGCCCCCCACACAAGGCAGCCATATTTTATGTCCATTCCCAGCCTTCATGTGGTGAAGTGGCATGCTAATCAAAGGTATTGTGGCAAAAGGATGCTACAAAGGGGATTTGCTCCAAGTAACATGGGACTCGCCCAACATGGACTATTATAACAAATATGAGAGGGGAAAATCCAACTAATTGGCTCACTAATAAACTCCACTGGCCCAGGAACTCTCTTCACTTTACACAGACATCTGGAGCTCTGGTTCCACCACTGCTCCCACAGACAGACAGAATAAAAGGAGGGTCCTTCCCTGCCATGCAGTGGTCTCACCAATAGTTCCTCTCCATTACTCAAGGTCACGTGACCTACTTGTCTTCCAAAAACACTATGACCAAGATCACTGAAGAGGGCTTACACAATTTCTGACAGAACTTTTCTCAAATTCCAAAATAGCAGACATAAATCTCTCCTTGTAAATATGAATAAATAGAAAAAACAATCACTAGATAAAGATATCTAGTACTTCACAAAAGTATATCATGCTGAGAAATCACAGCAAATGTTTTCCTTTCCATAAGAGAGAAGAATACTTTAAAAACTCCTGTTTGTATTTTAAATAAAATTTGAGCAAACATTATTTTATTATTTAAAAGAATGATGTATATCTGTTTATTGACATAAATTTGTTATATTATTAAATTATAAAGGAGGTGAAAGAACATTAAAGTGAGATCTTTCATCATATATATGTATGTATACATATATATCATATATAAACATATGATTAAAAAACGTGGCAAGTATTCATCAAAATGCTAGCAGTGACTATTATCTAAATTTTTATAGTGAATACATACGTACCATTTTGCAGAAGAAAATAAATTTTTATTTTCAAAAGGGAGATTTAACATGTAAAAATGAAACAATCTAAAGTAATAAAAGCTTGCTTTCAAATAAAAACCACAATTACTCAATTAAAATCCCGAAAATGAGAAGCGAACAGAAAAACAAATTAGTGATTTAGAAAACCAGCTTAAGGAATTTTCCCAGAACTCAAAAAAAAAAAAAAAGTGAAAAAAATGACAATAATTATTAAAATACTAAAGGATGCAGAGCATATAAAAGGAAGGAGTTTCAGAAACAAACTATGGAACACAAGCATACCTCAGAGATATGGTGGGTTTGGTTCCGGACCACCACGATAAAGGTACTATCGCAATAAGCAAGTCACATGAATTGTTTTGTTCCCCAGTGCATATAAAAGTTATGCTTCCACTATACTGTAGTCTACTAAATGTGCAATAACATTATGTCTATAAAACAATATACGTATTTTAATTAAAAAATACTTTACTGCTAAAAAATGCTAACCATTATCTGAGCCTGCAGCAGGTTGTAATCTTTTTGCAACAGTAACATCAAAGGTCACTGATCATATCACTATAACAAACATAATCATAATGAAAAAGTTTGACCTATTGCGAAAATTACCAAAATGTGACACAGAGACATGAAGTGAGGCAATGCTGTTGGGAAAATGTACTCAACACAGGGTTGCCACAAACTTTCAATTTGTAAAAAACACAGTATCTGCAAAGTACAATAAAGTGTAGGGCTATAAAACCAGGTATGCCTGTACTTAGCAAGAAAGAAATAACTCAAGTAGTCATAGGAGAAAAGTTCCCCTCAAAAAGGAGACAGTAAGAGATGATCACGAGCCCACTGCCACAAATAATTTGCCTCCAAGTGAGTTCCTTGATCAGAAGCAAGGCTGTGTGGACTACCATGATGGTGGATAAGGCATCCTGCAGGTCCAGATGGTAGATCTGCTAGAAGCTTGTTGCGAGGAAGGCAAATCCATATCTAGTGTCTATTTTAGTATGAAAAAAAGCACCGTTCTTTCTATGACAGAAGCAGTCCAATGTAATCAACCTGCCATCAAGTAGCTAGCTGGCTGATCACCCTGGGAAATGGTGCCATATTGGGGCCTCAGTGTTGGTCTCTGCTGCTGGCAGATTGGGCACTCAGCAGTGACCATAGCAAGGTCAGCCTTGGTGAGTGGAATTCCATGTTGATGAGGAGCCCATGCACAGCTTCTATTCCTGCCAGCATGTCTACTTTGTTCATAAATCCACTGGGTAATGACAGGAGTGACTAGGAAAGAGGCTGACCAGTATCTACAGAATAGGTCATCCTATCCACCTGATTATTAAAACCTCTTCTTAAATCACCCTTTGATGAGCATTCACAAAGGACACAAATATATTCATGTTTTTGGCCCTTTCAGAGAGATCTATACACATTTCTCTCTCCCAGATTTCCTTGTGACCAATTTTCCAGTTATGTTTCTTCCAAGTCCTTTTGACCATCCAGCTAAACAATTGGCTACAGGCCATGAATTAGTAAAGATTTGTACCTCTGGCCATTTCTGCTTCCAAGCAAAATGAACAACCAAGCGCACTGCTCAGAGTTCTACCAATGGGGAAGACTTCCCTTCACTACTGTCCTTCAGGCATGTCCCCAAAACAGCACTGTAGTGCAGCTGCTGTCCACTTCCAGGTGGTGCCTGCATATGGTGCAGAACCATCTGTAAACCAGGTCCCAGTTTTCTCTTCCTCAGTCAATTGATCATAGGGAACTCATCATGAAGCCACAGGTACAGGCTGAGAAAGAGGAGGTAATGGGGACCATGGGCATTTTAGCCACTTCATATAACTTATTTGTGCCTTCAGAGCCTGCTCGAGCCCGACCTTGTATACACCACTTCCATTTGATAATGGAATGCTGCTGTGCACGCCCAACTTCCAGGCTCATGGTTAAGTGTTCAGTCTCTACTAAGGCCCAGTGGCTGGTCAAAAGCTGTTTCTCCAAAGGAGTAGAGATTGAGTTCCACGGATATTTATCATATCACTGTACATTATAATGTTTTTAAAAGAACTACCCTAGGTGACCAACCAGAAGAGATCGACTATACAGATAATTGTGTAGTCATACAATGGAACACTATTTAGCTTTTAAAAAGTGAGATGTAAATATATATTCATTAAAAAGACATGTTTACAAAGGAATATGCTCTCGTTTTTATTTTTTAAATACATTTATATTCAAAATTCCACTTCTGCCTAAAACGTAGAAAGGTAGTATGAGCATCACTCACGCACTAACAACGTATAAAAGTTGAAAAAAACAAAATAAAAAAATTTTGAACCCATCAGAGAGCTGTGGTTACAGGCCAATGAAGTATTCTGAAATCTAAGGAAAGACAGCCTCCTAAGGAGAGACAGGTCACTTGTGGTGGTCACAGTGTGTGTAGGGCACACTGGCTCACTTGTGGAGCTGAGGGGTGAACGAGATACAGAAAGCATTCAGATAAGAAAAAGCCCAATACATTGCTAAAGGCTGAATGAGCAGCTCAGCCTAGTGTGAGCATATAGAACCCCAGGAAGCCATAGATACAGAGAGTGTGCACACCTCACAGACGCAACAGACCTCCGTAAGTGCGCATAAGAAGGACTGGAGACAGGATAGGAAATGGAAGGAACCCTTCTCTCAGTGGCATAGGCTTAGAGGCTTACTGCCACTGCTGTAAATGTCGAAAAGCCCCGCTTGGACCTACCTCCCCAACAGAACAAAAGTCTTCAACTGCAGGGGGAATAGCAGCAAACCCTGTTGTACACAGGTGAATACAGTACAGTTGGAAAAAGGGCAGAAGAAAAACCCTCCACTCCTGGAGGAGGGCCGGAAACATCCCTGATCCGAGGATCCTATACCAATACTATTATGAGTCTCCTACCACTAAGCAAGGGACAGGAAACCCTCTCCCACACTAGACCTACCAAAAATATAAGGCAGAGTTTGAATGCCATAGAGAAGAGAGGCAGCTCCACCTGCTTAGATCCCACCGCTTAGATCCAGGGATAGAGGACCGCCAGGCTGAGACTGGGCTACAACAACGAGCACCAGGCTACTGCTGGAGGGAGGGCAAGGGTAGGGAGATGACTCCTAAAGCACAGGCACACGGGAAAGACCTAAAGTTAAGGATGGAATAGAAATGGTAAAAGAAACTCTCTAACATTCCAGTTGCCACCCAAGTACAAGTTAAACCTTGAGAAATTTTAAGTCAATAGTTCACTACAGTTCAAAATCCAGTTCATGTCCTCAACATGCTGAATCAATGACCTAACGACCTAGCAGAGCAACAGGCACAACTATTTCCAACTGTATTGTATTCACCTGTGCACAAACACCAACACTGTCAAAATTTATGAGACACACAAAGAAGCAGCAGCAGCAACAGCAGCAAAAATCACTGTCAAAGAACAAAACAATCAACAGGAAAACAAAAAAACTCAGAAATAACCCATCTATTAGAATTATCAGAGAGGGAATTTGAAATAACTATAGTTAATATGTTTAAACTCTTGTGGAATGTGGAAAAGGTGGACAACATGCATGAACTGATACAGAATTTTTTTAACATCTTTATTGGAGTATAATTGCTTTACAATGGTGTATTAGTTGCTGCTGTATAATAAAGTGAGTCAGCTATATGTATACGTATATCCCCGTATCTCTTCCTCTTGCGTCTCCCTCCCTCTCACCCTCCCCTGATACAGAATTTGAACAGAGATGAAAACTATAAGTCAAATGGAAGTGTTAACAATAAAAAAATTACATTATAAAAGAGCTAAAAAAATGCTTTCAATGGGTTCATTAGTAGAGTCAGCACAGCTGAGGAAAGAGTTAATAAGCTTGAAGACAGGTTAATAAAAAGTGCCTTAACTGAAACACAAAGAGAAAAAAGAGTAGGATGAAAAGAAAGTAAAAAGCATATTGGTACAGCCTCTTTGGAAAACAGTTTGTCATTTATATACTTATGACTCCGAAATCCCATTCCTAGATATTTACCTTAAAGAAATGGAAACTTAGGTTTACACAAAACCGGTGTGTGAATATTTGTAATGCTTTTATCCATAATTGCCAAATCTGGAAACGACTCAAATGTCCTTCAAACTGTAAACGGCTAAACAAACTGGTGTAGCCATATAATAGAATACTACTCAGCAAATTTTTAAAAATTAAATACTGGTAAATGTAATGGTGTGGAGAGCTTTACACTAAGTGCAAAATACTCAAAATGCAACGTATTTATGATTCCATCCCCATGACACTTTGAAAAAGACAAAAGTAAAGAGAATGAAAACAGATTACAGGTAGCCAGGTGTTGGTGGTGGAGTTAGGAGCTGACTACACAAGAGCACAAGAGAAATTTGAGGGGTGAAGGAAATGTACTGTATCTTGACAGTAGTGGTAGACCTTTGTCTAACCTTATAGAACTGTATGCTAAAAGGGTGATTTTACAGTATATAAGTTATACTTCAGTATTTAAAAAGTATTTTCTTGTAAACTATTTTTGTGTGAGACCTGTACTTTAATAATTATATAGTGTGATATTGCCTTAGATTCGACATGCCTCAAATAAAAAAAAGTCCTCAGAGAAGATGATTCTGGCACTTGACGAGAGGCTGAAAGGTGATCTCTAAGATCTTCTCTGACTCCAAGGTTTCTGAGGTACGTATGTGATTCTTCAACCTTATACACAATAATTATATATGTATATTTTTCTCCATGGTTGTATTTATATTATATACAAATGTAAATACACATACACAGAAAAAATTTGGTATATTCCTCAGTATTATGACTTATTTTATTATATATGCCTGTATTTTCTTTTTCCCCACAACACGTGATAATGTACAATCCAAAAACAAGTTATTATTTTACTTACAAAGTATATACTGTGCAACAAATTAAAATTAAGAAAATGAAGAAGCAGGTCATATTCAAGGCTATACAAATCATTAAGAAATACAAACAGATCATTTTATTAAATTGACATGTTTGCTATACTAAAATATTTAAAGAAAGGGTAGAAATGTGCCCTTTATGAATGTGAGGTGTGGAGTATTTTCTTCATTTTTAAAGGAAAATCCTAGAAAATCATGTTTTCCCCATTTGAAAAAGTTTTTCCTAGCTCAGGACCTGCATTTATATTAGAAATTTCTTTGTGCATACCCCTGAAATATAGCCTCTTCAAGAATCTGCTAATAAAATGGGATGAGGTCATACCCTGAAGTTTAGGGGTGTCAGTATGGGAAGGCCCTGCAAGCTCTTCATCCTCACTGCTCGACTTCTTTTTAGAAAGAAGTTACTGGTTGTCCACAAGCTGGGGTCACTCTCACTAGAAAAGAAATTTATATTTGTTCATTGGTTTCAGAGAATGTATATATTTAAGAAAGAATCTCTGATAATCTATATTAATTATTCAATTGACATTCACCTCCATTTCAGTTCAGCCACACATTTCCATTGTCAGCCCCTGGAACTGGCCCACTTTCAAAGAGAGAATTCCAAAGTTCGAATGCCTGATCACAAACTCCAACTCCTCTCCCTTTCACCTGGCTTGCAAACTAGCCGCCTTGGATCAAGCCACCTATTCACTTTCTTTCCTCCTTTATCCAGGCTGTGGTGGAAGAAGATTACTGGAGTCCTGGGTTTTCTAGTATCAGCAGAGAGCCATTTGGAAAACACTGGTACATCTCTATTGCATTTCCTCTACCCTTCCTAATTGCCGTATTACCACCCTCATGTAGTCCCCTTCTCAATTCTCTGCTTTAGTAAAAATGTAGTCCCTTCTATAAAATGTAAGCCAGAAAGCAAGAACTCTTTCAACTTACTCTCTTTAAAAATGCATCAACATTCTTCATTACTCCTTACTTTCTCCACGTTCAGAATTAATCCTTCCATGTTCTCTACAATATGCCTTCTGTCTCCTCTGACAGATTTTTCTAAAATTATCTTTTCTTATATATAACTAATTTCTCCCTATCTACAAATTCTTTCTTTCTACAATATCATAAGAATACTTGATTCTCTCTCACTTTAAAAACAGAAGACCCTTTAATCTATCTCTGTCTAAATAACTGCTCTATATACTCTAAAAGATTTCTCAGATTATGAGCCCACACTCCCTTTCTGTTTCCTCTCCAACTTCTCACTACTCAGCTTACTCACTTATGCTATCTGCTTGGCTCTCTTTGCGCTTTCATTTGCAACTCCACGTAGCAAAAGGCTCCTAATTTGATTTCTGGGTCTAATCTCCAATTTCTAGAGAAAATTATCCCCAAAATTCAAATTTAATTGTTATACCTGTTCACCAACGTCAGGATAAACTCAGGCTCCTTACTGGACTCATAAATTGGGGATGCTGGTGGTCTGGCCCCTGCCTACTTTTTCATCCTTATCTCTATTAATTTCCTTTATGCCCTTTATGCCTCAGCCTTAACAAAGTAAATGCCTTTTCCTTTTGTTTCTGTGGGTAATTTCAGGTTTCTTGCTCTTTCCTCCTTCCCACTTTTTCTTGGGTTACTGTAAACATCAACTTGCTCTCCATTTCCTGTCAGCCAGCTATCTTTCACCTCATTACCAGCAATCCTCCTTCCAGATAGGTGATTGACAGACAGACAGGAAAATGCAAAAAAGACTCCATCTGTGCCTCATTTTCATTCTAACAGACTGAATAAAATGTGTACTCCTTGGTTTCAGTTTATTGAGTTCCTTCACACTCTGGCCCACATTATATTTTTTGCTCTGTCTCTCATCTTCTCAAGCCTCCTGGCGTTCCAATTCACGTATACCTTATAACTCCTGACACATTACATTTCTCACCATTAATAAGATATTTTCACAGCTCCTTACCTTTGCTCAAACTTCTCCCCACAGCTTGAAACTTTCTTCCCTCCCTTTCCACCTGCTGAATTTCTATTTATTTAAGATCCGATCCTAAATCCAACCAAAATATCTTTTCTTCAAAGAAGGTGGTGGGGAACTCTCCCCCTTGCATAGTCCTGTCTTCTGCACCCACAATCCTTGGACTCTGCCTCTATAATAATATTTACTACACTGTATTTAAATTTGTCTTTTACATGTCTGTGTCCCCAATTAAACTATAAACTAGAGAGCAAGAACTATTAATACTTTGTATTTGTATACAGTGCTTAGTATATAATTAGTATCTACTAATTAGTATATATTAGTAGCATATAATATTATCTCATAACACCTTTTGAATTAATATTATTTGTTCATTTAATGCACTTGTGAAAGTTGTTTATACAAGTTGCATACTATACACATTATTATGCAGTGCTCTTCCAGTGACTGTAGCTAACATTACTTATAAATCTCTAAGAAAATACGGCTCAAAAAAATGTTTCCTTATTTGATGTTTTTGCATGCAACACCTAAATTTGAACATTTTATAAGCATGAAAGCTGCTGTTTCTTTTGTTTTTCTAATGGAAATTTACATTTCTCCCAGTTTTTAACTTTTTTTTCATTTATAGAACCAAGTATTCGCCATGCTAATAATTCCATTTCTAGTACATTATTTTCTTTCTGGAAGCATATAATGTCTCAAAATTTAGTTGTGTACTGAGCTTTACCTTACCTCAAGTACAGTGCCCCCTCCAAGAGCTCCAAAAACATTTACAAAGGCTTTGGAACTGGGTAGTTGTTGATATGACAGAGAAATTTAATTCTTTAGGAATATCTTTTCTTGTGTTAATACCATATTTATGGGATCATAAATACGCCCTATTTTTAGACAAATCAGGTTGTACTTACTACAAAGAGCTATATTTTTAAAACTTATCAAACATCTGAGGGCCATCATTCACTGTCTCCACTCAGAGGGCTAGCTATGAATATGAATAAGCAAAACCTCACTAAATAAGCATATTAGTTATACCTTTCTGTCTTCTTTTTAAACTGATCCTCAAAACCATCACTATGTTGAAAATCCTGAAGAAACAATTTTACTTCCCCTGAGTTAACTTCATTTTCAAAAACCTACAGGCATAAGAAAGGAAAAAATTATGACTATGATTTTAAGAATATATAGTTTAAAGAAAATGACTTCTATAGCTTCTCAAGAAGAGCAATAAGGTATTCAATAATAGAATTAAAACCACAATTACAGTGTGATTTCTACTCCTAGAAAATCATTTGAAATGAATATCTCCCTATTAAATATTTTCCAATCTGTCAAAACAGAGTGTAGAGTACTATGCACATATAAATTATTTCTACTGAATCACCCAAGTTATTTTCCAAAAGTTCATAAAAATAAACTTTATTTTTCTTCAAAAACAAAAAAACAGATAAACACTATTACTATAGCCCAGAAGAGATTCTTATAATGAATGCTTATCACATTTAGTTTATTGTAAAAATAAAATTCCTAACACTTTATTTATCTTTATTTTAGTGCTTGTAATCTAATCCAGTAATTCTAGGTATGTCTCTGCCACAAGGTTTTGTTCTGCCCAATGGACTTTAGTCCACTTTGTTGCCTTTGCACCATCCTATACAGTACCTGGCCCACTGGTAAACAAAATTGAATATAATTAAAGGGAAAAATCACATTAAAATAAAGATTCAGTTACCAATATTTTAGCCCTCAATTCTGCTTCAATTAATCCTTTCATTTGACATTTCTTTTCTGGGGGTCCTAGTACATGCAGATACTGTTCTAAGTGCTATGGATAAAACACTGAATAAGAGGCATGTGTTCTGCCCTTGTGGAGCATATATATATTCTGATGGGGAGAGAGAAAATACACAAGCAAGCGTAGAAAAATTACAGCTGTGATAAATGTTAATGCAGTAACAGAGTATGGTGATACTTAACCACTATGTACCTAAAAGACAGAAGGAAGGGCTAGGCAAAGAGACAGGAAAGCATCCTGAGCGAAAGGAGCAACGAGCCCAAAGACTGGGAGGCCTGCCATGGTCTGGCCTCTGCCTAATTTCCCACCCTCAGCTCCCATCTGTTTCTCATGCAGCATCTCTAGCCACACCCTGTGTTATGTCTTTCCACACTCTGTGTTATGTCTTTTCATCTTTTTTGAAGCATCTTTTGATGATCCTTATTTTGTGGAACTTATTAATCCTTTCACTTCTTAACTACTGCATAATGAGTAAACCACAAGTTTTTATAGATAGTAATTTTGTTTTTATTATATTCTAAAATTTTAAACTTCCATTATGACTTCTTCTTTTACTCATGAGTTAGAAGTATGTGTCTTTAAGTTCCAAATGTATGCTTCATCTTTTTGTGGTTGACTTCTAACTGAATTTCTTTATATCAGAGACCACAGGCAGTACTATAAAGATTATTTGACATTTATTATGATATATTTTGATTTGGTACATGATAATTTTTTAGAAATGGTCCATGTATGCTTGAAAAAAATTTGTGTTCTCTAATTTTTGGATGCAATTCTATATTTATTCATTATATCTAGCTTGCTAATTGACTTTTTAAAAAATTTTTATACTCTTAACTAATTTTCTAATCTATTAATAAAGGAGATATTTTAAAATGGCCCACTATCATAGTGAGTTTATCAATAACTATTTGTAATTCTGATTTATATATTCTGAAGCTATTATTAGTTGCTTATAATTTTAGAATTTTATATCTTCCTTGTGAACTAAACCTTTCAGTATTATACAGTGACTTCTTAATGCCTAATGCTGTTTGCTTTTAAGTCTCTTCTTTCTGATCTCTCTATAGCTATACCAGCTCTCTTCTGTTAGTGTTGTTCTGTGTATTTTAATTTTTACTTTAAAATATCCAGGGAAAATGTTCCCAAAGATTCCTTCTCATTAAACTGCGTGGATGACCAATAAATTAAATGAAATGAGTTCTACAGAGTTGACCTAGTCCTGAAAAATAATTTATCAACACTAATTGGTAAAGCAAATCTCTAAAAATTAATTTCAGGTAATTACGGTAGGAATGTGGAGATTCTGAATGAAATGGAACAGAGAAAAAGAAATGGGGCAATGCTTATACACTGATACAATCCCTCCCATCTCCAACAAGACGTTAAAAAGCCATTTGCGCACAATTCATTTACTAAGAAAAAGTGACATCACCCAGTGAGAAGTCGTAGCATAATTTAAACCTGAGACATATTTCAAGTCATGCTTCCAAATAAACTTGATTATATTTATCAAAGAAGCAAACTGTTCTAGATAGTTGTAATTCAAATAAGGCTCACTTAGGACTCTAACATGTCTTTGATTGAATGAAATGTGATTTGGCTAACAATGTCAAGAAGGCACAAGGAGAAATATTCTAAATTATCAAGATACCAGGTCTTTTTGGAGAGTGCTCACTGAATCAAAGTAATGTCAAAGAAAAGGCTGGATAAAATTTTCCAAGGAGCCTAAGTTAACTTTTCTGCACTGCATATGCAAAGATTTATGAGGACAAAGTGTAAACAGTAATACTAAGAGATAGGAGCCTGGTTCCTGGTCTTTCCGCTGTGACTGAAGAGCTGTATGATCACAGACAAATCATTTCAGCTCTCTGGGAATTAGTTTCTTCACCTTTAAAATGAGGGTTGGAATAAAAATTAATTGATCTATCTTCTAAATCTAGTCATCTACATACAAGTCTATGAAGTCTAGACAATTCCTAGGGACAGCATCATAACTGAAAGGGCATCAAGCAACTATAACATCAAATTAATTCATGAAATATAAGCAAGGCAAATTCTAATAAAACTAGTGATTTTATTCTAAACAACATAGTCTAAAAAATACCCAGTTCTGTTCTAAGATACTCTTTTCTAGAAGTAAACTTTAAAGCATATCAAAACTCATCCTAGAAAAGTCAAGCCATAAAATATAAAGGAAAACACCCAAAACATAAAGTATACTCAGTTCTAGAAGGGAATCAGTATGGTTATATAAAGGATCTACTCAAGACATTCTGTGAAGTTTCTCACTTCCAAATATCTCTCCAAGTAGAAAATCATTCTGATCAGAGAAAAGTATCAACAGTGGAACTGAGAACCCTGGATTACACTAAGAGAGACTGCCAGCCAGAAATGTGATGGTGGTCTTGATATGGCCACCTTACATGTCACGGAGGAATGCACAGACTCCTACATGAGAGAACAACCAAACTACAATGTTGTTTTTCAAAGCAGCAGCATAACTGTCAGCCTTGGGTAGTGGTGGCAGCCAAATTGGGAAAGTAAGGGAGGCAGTGCCTATTCTTGGTACTGATTTCTATCTCTATTATTGCTGGAACCTACAGAGAGTGAGTATGAGGACAATAACATGATGGAAGTCCCAAAGCTCCAATAGATTAGATAAGAAAAAATAAATGCAAGGCACCCATAAGATGAAAATATATTTCCCTTTTTGTGCTCTAACACTGGCAGTATCTTCACAAGGAAAGTAATATATTAAGGTGAGGATTTTGCCCCAGATTTTTTCACAGCCATCTACTATTCCATAGTTTGGAGACACTGCACCCTGCTGTCCCTATCAATTAAAAGTTCTATCATCAATATATCTAAAGGTGCTTCAAATTTTATGTGAAATTTATTTTGTGTCTCTATTAGTAGCACAAAATAAAATAGATGCTAAAATAAGTAAAATTTCCAAAAGAACAGTGAAAGGGGTTTTCTTCAGTTGCAAAAGTCCCACTCTTCCAAATCCCTGTTTTGGTCATCTTCAATATCAGAGTGACACAGAATTGAGAAATCATTGCAGCAAGGAGAATAAATTAGATATTTATTCTTTAGAGAGTTTAGTCAGTGATTTAGGTATCAGCCATAGTTAATTAGCAGAGATCTCTCTTCTAATTTTACCTCACAATTCACTGATATAGGGGTCGTTTCCTGACTTGATGAAGGCAAGTTGTCATGATACGATGTAGGCAAACATAGATCCAGGTTTTTCATATCAGAGTCCTCTCCCTTCTGATCTTTTCCTGAATAAAGAAAAGGAAAGAACTGATCAAATGCAAAGGGCGACAGAGAAGGACATTTTGAGCCTTAGTGAGAAAAGCCAAGCTACATGAGGGGAATTTTCACCTACTTTTCCTGTTTTAGTCATCTCATCTTTATCTCCTATATTAATCATTGTTCTCCCTGCTTTGAAAAATAACATAGCAAACATGATCCTTCTTCTAGGATCATCCTCAGAAAGTAGATTTTTGAGCAGTCCGTTTGTTCCTACTTCCATATTATTCAAGAAAGTACCCTTGGGCTTCCCTGGTGGCGCAGTGGTTAAGAATCCGCCTGCCAATGCAGGGGACATGGATTCAAGCCCTAGTCGGGGAAGATCCCACATTCCGTGGAGCAACTAAGCCCATGCATCACAACTACTGAGCCCGTGCTCTAGAGCCCGCGAGCCACAACTACTGAAGCCTGTGCACCTAGAGCCCGTGCTCTGCAACAAGAGAAACCACCGCAGTGAAAAGCCCACGCACCGCAACGAAGAGTAGCCCCCACTCCTGCTACTAGAGGAAGCCCACGCGCAGCAACAAAGACCCCAATGCAGCCAAAAATAAATAACTAAAATAAATATTTATTTTTTAAAAAAAGTATCCTTCAAGTAAATTCTAAATATATACCACCTATAGAACCTATGCATTGGGATCTAAAGAATTCAATTCTCCTGTATTTCAGAGTCTCCTTCTTGGATAAAGAATAGTATGCTATGTGTCTCATTTTTACATCTTGCATTGTTAATAATAAATTAGTAATATGTTAATGTACATCGAAAGTTGTTTTAGACTTTATTGAAGAATATAATATGAAATCATCCCATGGAAACTCTTTGTTGGTTTTATTTTAAGATTTTTGTTAATTACTCTGTTAATTTTACTGCACAGAATCTTTCATATAGTAGCCAAGGGAGATAGTTTTCTCTAATCTTAGAATTGAGCACTCAGAGTACTGTTTCTTATATCGTGGCAGCCTTAAATATTATGATTTAGAAATTTATGACATAGCATATTAAAAAATCAACAATAAAAAGTATAGTAAAAATATAGTAAACAAGTGCTTTAGAAACTAAAAACTGCATTTCTTAATGTGCCAAAAAGGAAATCAAATAGAAATTATGAACTATTACAACATATGAATTAATTTTCTAAGTATATAGTAAGAAATATCAATGAAAGGACAACATATCAAAACTAACGTGAAGTAGCTAAAGCAGTGTTTAAAGGGGAAATGTATAGTTTTAAAAACATTTTTAAAAAGACAAAAAAAAATGACAAAAACTAGTTTTGTATTCAATCACAAAGGCCAAGAATAACTGAGGAAACCCCCCAAAATAGAAAGAAAGAGATCATAAAGAAAAACAGCAAATAGAAAATAAGATAAAACAACAGAATAATCAACAAAATCAAAGACTGGTTCTTTGAAATCAAAGACTTAAAAATATACAAAACTCTTTCACTACTCAATAATATCAAAATGAAAAAAAGGCACAACCACAAATTCAGCTATCATTTTAAGAACTAATATGAAATTACAATTAGACAAATGTGATAAAATGGAAACCTTTATAGAATTATAAATTATCAAAATCTACTCAAGAATATACAGAAAGCCTGAATAGTATAATAACTATTTAAAAGGTTAAACCAATAATCAAAAGTCTCACACCAAGGAGGAAAAAAGCATCTGGACCCAAACAGACTTCCAGATGAGATTTTACCAAACTTCCAACGAACAAAAATCTCTTCCTTATGCAAACTGTTTTAGAGAATTTTTTTTTAAGTAAAGGTGTTTAATTTATATTAAAAGGTTAGTAAATCCTCACATGAAAACCAAACATGTAAAATACGAGTAAGAAAAACTGTAAGCCAAACTCAAAAATGAACACACATGCAAAAGTCCTAAATAAAATATTACTAAATGGTACAGTCGAAAAAATGTGTACACTAAGATTTATCTCAAGAATTCAAAGTATACTCAGTTTCATAAAAATCTATCAATGTAAATTGGCATATTAACAAATGTTAACAGAATAAGAGACAGAAATCATATTATCATCTGAACATATAAAGAAAAATCATCTGAAAAATTCAATAATCTTTCAAGGTAGAAATAGAAGAAAGCTTCTTTAACTTATAGTCAAGGTTATCTAATCAAAATATTGAGCCAACATTATCCTTAATGGTAAAACTTTAGAAACATTCTCACTGTTTTAAAGAAAATACAGGAAAGCCTACTACTTATTTAACATTGTATAAAATACAGGGTCCAAGCAATGAAAAGAAAGAAGAAAGAAAAATAAAAGCCATAAGGATTGGGAAAAAAGCAAGTTAACTGTTATTTGCAAATATTGTAATTGTCTACATAGAAAATTAAAGAGACTCCATGGTCAAACACTAGAAATAATAAAAAAGTCTGATAGAACAGATGACACAAGATCAATAAATTAGAAACATTCCATAGGCCAACAATAACCAGCCAGATACTGCAACAAAAGAAAATATGTCATTCACAATAGAAATAAAAATATAAGGTAACTAGAAATAAATCGAGCCAAATATATACTGAAAATTGCAAAATTTTGGTGAAAGCTACAATAAATAGAATAAATAACCTATATGCATATAGGCAAAAACTCCTATCATAATAATGGTAAGTATCTTCTAAATTAATCCACAGATTCAATGAAAATCTACTCAAAATTCAAGCAGGATGTGTGGGTGTATTTGTGTGTATGTATGTATGTGTATAGAACACTAGAAAACAGAAATCTAAGAACAGGAAAGGCAACTCTGGAAGAGTAGAACAGAGAGGGGGCATTTGCCCTATAAGATATCAATACTTATTATAAGCTAGAGTAATCAAAACAGTGTGAATTGGTGTAGGGATGGAAAAGTAGATCAATAAAAGAGAACTGGGATTCAAAAACAGTCTCAATCAAGCACATAAGAGCACCTGCCATTTGATAATGATGGCAATGCAAATCAGAGTGGGGAAAGTACTAAAATAAGTGGGGTTGGGACAATTGGCTTTCCTACCAGAAAAAAAAGATCATATCCCTTTCTCACAGCATAAGATCAAAGACCAAAATATGCAAAATAAAAGAGGCTATTTTTGTTATCTCAGGTTAGGGATGGATTCTGGAATTATGAAAGCACAATTTATGGTATAAAAAATATTGATACGTTTGAATATTCAATTAAAAGACACTATCAATAAAAAATAAGCATTTACCAGGAAAAAGTGATACAAGAGATGACAGAATTTATCTAGGATATATAGAGAATTCTTAAAATTCAATATGAAAAGCAACCAACTATCTCTGATTGAAGAATAAAGAAAATTTACCACACGTCCTCTGGGAAACTCCTTTAACCACCAAAAATGCTGAGTGATAAGATATTGTCCTCTGAATGCTGTGGGGTGCACGTCGAACACTCCTGATGCTGAATGCTAAAACTACACCATATCTTCCTAAAGTCCTTGACTTTGGATATCACTGCCAATATTGCCTCACACCAAGATTTAAAGGACAGGGAGCTCTCCAAACCTAAGAAGGAGCTTCAAATATAGGGAGGCCAGTTACAAGGGTGAAAAAATGTCTAGAAGAACTATAAACAAGCAACTCATAGAAGAAGAAAACTTAAAGGCCAACAAAGGTATGAAAAAAATGTCCACTATCACCTAATAAACAAAGAAATGAAAATTAGAATAACCTACCACTGACTTTCACTTCTGCCCATGAGGGATTTACTGGTGCAAAATTTATTCACAACCAGAAAATAGGACAAAATACACGTGATGACAATTTTCAGATGTTGTACAACAGACTTTGATCTCTGAAAGAGGGAAAACAAATGATGTGAGCCTTATGATTACCCCAGATTAAGGCCTCAAGGAGTTTCCAGGCTAGAGATCAGGGAAAGAAACCTTGAGAGTCTGATCTTTCTTTCACTGAGTTAAGAAGAAAGAGGTCAAACTTCAGAAGATTAGGGCAGATAGAATTTGTAGGGCAGAATATCAGAGAGAAGGGAGCTAGCTGCACAAAACAAGAGAAGTCTGAATATTGGCAAAGAAATCCTCTCATGTCCTTTACAGAATATGGATCTGCTTTTATGTAGAGGACAATCCCTGACACCCAGGAAGAGTCACTGGAAAGCAGCAAACCAGACAATTCCTAGAGATTAGTAAGGGCTAGGAACAGTGTATATTCTCACAGCCAGAATAAGAACTTGTAAAACATGGGGGCACTGGAGAGAGTGCACAAAAAGGATACGTCCTAGTAGTAAAACTAAGTTATCCTCAGAATAAAAGCTACTCTGGACCACCTACAAAAAGTTTAACAGCAAGCCTCAAAAAGGATCAAGTTACCCAAACTTCAAGTAACATAACTACAAGGCAGAAAATACTTAACTTTTTTATAGGAATACAAAAAAAAAATTCAGAACCCCAAACTGTATAATTCACAATGTCCATCATCTTGTCAACAGTTAACAGGCATATAAAGAAACAGGAAAATATGGCCCAGAACCAGATAAGTCAATTAATAGAAATACACTTAGAAATGACAGATGATGAAATTTGTAAACAAGAACCTTTAACAAGCTATTATAACTTTTATAAAGGTGTTCAAGGAAGTAAAGAAAACATCATGTAATGAGAAGAGAAATGTAAAGTGTAAAAATGAGATCCAAATGGAACTTCTAGAAATGAAATGAACAATATATGAACTGAATGGAATTAATAGCAGATAAGCAGAGAAGAAAAGATAAGTGTATACCAACAGATAGCAATAGAAACTACCCAAAAATGAAGTATGGGAGGCTGGTGGGGGGAGGAGACTGAACAGAGATTCAGCAAACTTTTAAAGAAGAAAAAGGGGAAAGAGATACCATGTTAACAATAGTAAAAGAAAGTTGGAATGGCTAGATTATTATAAAAATAGACTTCAGAACAAAGAATGTTACCAGGGATAAAGAGGGACATAACATAATGATAAAGAAGTTAATTCAAAAAAAAAGAAGAAGTTAATTCATTAGAAATATAACAATTCAAAATATGTATATAACTCATAGCAAAACTTCAAATTACATGAAGTAAATACCAACAGAATTGAAAGGAGAAAGACACATATACACAAAATTCTCTCTCAGCAACTGACATAACAAATAGAAAAAAATATTAGTAAAGACACAGAAGACTTGAAACACCCTGTAATTCACATTGTCCTAATTTAAAAGAATAGACACTTCACCCTAAAACAACAGAATACCCATTCAAGCACACATGGAACATTCTCGAAGATCACCTACTGGGTCATAAAACAATTTTTAATAAATTTATAAGCTATTAAATAATATAGAGTTTATCATATAAATTATAAAATATATCATGTAAATATCCTCAAATCACAATGAAATTAGAAACCAGTAATAATAAGATATATGGTAAATCTCCAAATATTTGGAGACTAAACAACAAATTTCTATTTAACCAATGAGTCAAAGAAGAAATCACAGGGAATCTAGAAAATATCTTAAACTTCATGAAGATGAATAAAACAGCACATTGAAATTTTAAAGAGGGAGCAAAAGTAATGTTTTTGTAAATGTACAGCACTGGATACTTCTATGAAAAAAATAGAAAGGCCTAAAATTCATGATCTAAACTTCCACCTTAAGAAGTTAGAAGAGGGCTTCCCTGGTGGCGCAGTGGTTGAGAGTCCGCCTGCCAATGCAGGGGACACAGGTTCGTGCCCCGGTCCAGGAAGATCCCACATGCCACAGAGCAGCTGGGCCCATGAGCCATGGCCGCTGAGCCTGCACATCTGGAGCCTGTGCTCTGCTACGGGAGAGGCCACAACAGTGAGAGGCCTGCATACAGCAAAAAAATAAATAAATAAAAAAAAAAAAAAAAAAAAAAAAAAAAAAAAAAAAGAAGTTAGAAGAAAAAATTAAATTCAAAGAAGCAGAAAAATGGATATGTTGGTAAGAACAGAAATCAATTAAATAAGGAGAAAAAGAAAATGGAACAAACATCTGGTTCATTGAAGAGATCAATAAAATTGGTAAGTATCTTGACAGATGAAGAAACAAACTAGCAATCTCAGGAATGAAAGGGAAGACCTCGTAATACTTTCAATAGAAATTTAAAGGATATTAAAGAAATATTATGAAAAACTTTAAGTTAGTAATTTTGACAACTTAGATGAAATGAACAAATAATTTGAAAGTCACAATCTACCATAGCTCACCCAAAAATAAACACATAATCTGAATAGCCCTATAGCTAGTAAAGAAGCTGAATTCATAATTTAAAACTCTCCCACAAAGAAAACACCAGGCCCAAAGAGTTTCACTGTCAAATCCAAAACATTTATGGAAAAAATACCAATTCTACATCAACTTTCAAAAAAATTGAAAAGAAGGAAACACTTCTCACCTTATTTTATGAGGTAAACACTACTGTATTCGTTTGTTAGGGCCGTCATAAAAAAATACCACAGGCTGGGTGGCTTAAACAATAGAAATTTATTTTGTCACAGTCCTGGAGGTTGGAAGTACAAAATCAAGGTTCCAGCAGGTTTGGTTTCTTCCAAAGCATCTCTCCTTGGCATGTAGATGGCCTTCCTCCTGTTGTGTCTGCTTTGATCCCAGTTCTGTCACTTGGTATGATCTAGGCCAAGTTCCCTATGATCTCTATTCCTCAGTTTCCTTATCTACAGAATAGAAATATTAACAGTACCTATGTCACAAGGATGTCACAATGATTAAACAAGATATACATGAAGTCCTCGGCACAGCACTTGACACAGGGTCAGCATTTAGTAAGTTGGTTACTACTATTTGAGTTTCCAGAAATAATTTCTTCATTTACATTTTTCAAGAAATATTTATTCCATTAAACCATGTGATTATTTTTCAATTTATTAAAAAAAAATATCGAGCCTAGAAACAATGATACTACATCAGCAACAAACATGCCCAGTGCCCATATCTTGGTTTCTAAATGCTATTATCCAATAAGAGAAAACTAAGCTCTTAGGAGAAATGGCTGCATCTAGGGCTGGGACAGAAGAAAATGCAAGATAAGCCTGGAGTATCTTGTAATGCAATAAAGTGCTCAAAAAACAAAAGGATGGGTTATGTCAAAGGGACCCAGGAGTCAACCTGAAAGAGCTCCCAAGGACCCAGACTAGAACAATTTGAACAAAGTAAATAACATAACAGCTAGATTATAATATAAAGTACAAAATACATATACTGAGTCCATATTGATATAAACAAATGACAATAAATAAATAAGTAGGGGAGTAGAAACAAATCTTCTTTATAGGGCAATCCCAAATAATGTACATATATTACTCCCTTGTCTAGGAAGCAGAGCTACCTCCCTTCCCCACCTATGAGAGCAACCATGTTGTTTTGACCTCTTGAATGTTACTCTCCTTTCCTAATTCCACAACCATTGTCCAATTTGTCACCATGTGTCTTAATTACTGCCACAGCCTCTTAACAAGCCTGCTATTTTCACTCTTACTATCCATCCAATACATCCTCAACACTGAAGCCAGAGAAATGACAGATAATAGAAACAGACAGACAGGAGTTCTAGATACTGGCATTAACAAATACAGACTTTAAATGTTCTATGTTTAAGGCATAAAAGATGAATGAAAATCTAGGAAAGAAACTGAAGAAAAACATCTATGGTTTGAAAGGAACACAATAGAAAGACTAATACTGAAACTAAGACATCAGTGGTGAATTTAACAGCAGATTGCATACAGCTAAACAGAATATTAGTTAACTGAAAACAAAGTCAGAAGAAACATTTCAATAAAAATACACACACACACAAAAAAGACAATCTAGAGCCTGGGAGAAGATCTTTGACTTACATATTAAAGATAAGATTGGCTATAATATATAAAACCTACAAACTAAAAAAAAAAAAAGCAACCCAGGACAGAAAGCCCAGAGATAAACCCATGCACCTATGGTCACCTAATCTATGACAAAGGAGGCAAGAATATACAATGGAGAAAAGACAGCCTCTTCAATAAGTGGTGCTGGAAAAACTGAACAGCTACATGTAAAAGAATGAAATTAGAGCACTCCCTAACACCATACACAAAAATAAATGCAAAATGGATTAAAGACCTAATGTAGGACCAGACACTCTAAAAACTCTTAGTGGAAAACATAGGAAGAACACTCTGACATAAATCACAGCAAGATCTTTTTTGACCACCTCCTTGAGTAATGAAAATAAAAACAAAAATAAACAAATGGGACCTAATTAAACTTAAAAGCTTTTGCACAGCAAAGGAAACCATAAACAAGACAAAAAGACAGTCCTCAGAATGGGAGAAAATATTTGCAGATGAAGCAACTGACAAGGGATTACTCTCCAAAATATACAAACAGTTCATGCAGCTCAATATCAAAAAAACAAACAACCCAATCAAAAAACGGGCACAAGATCTAAATAGACATTTCTCCAAAGAAGACATACAGGTGGCTAAAAAGCACATGATAAGATGCTCAACATCACTAATTATTAGAGAAATGCAAATCAAAGCTACAATGCAGTATCACCTTACACCAGTCAGAATGGCCATCACCAAAAAATCTATAAACAACAAATGCTGGAGAGGGTGTGGAAGAAAGGGAGCTCTCCTACACTGCTGGTAGGAATGTAAACTGGTACAGCCACTATGGAGAACAGTATGGAGGTTCCTTAAAAAACTAAAAATAGAGCTACCATATGATCCAGCAATCCCATTCCTGGGCATATATCCAGAGAAAACCATAATTTGGAAAGGTACATGCACCCCAATGTTCACTGCAGCACTACTTACAATAGCCAGGACATGGGAGCAGCCTAAATGTCCATCAACAGAGGAATGGACAAAGAAGATGTGGTACATATATACTATAGACTACTACTCAGCCATACAAAGAACAAAATAATGCCATCTGCAGCAACATGGATGGACCTAGAGATTGTCATACGGAGTGAAGTAAGTCAGACAGAGAAAGACATATCATATGATATCGCTTATATATGGAATCTTAGAAAAAGGTACAAATGAACTTATCTACAAAACAGAAGTAGAGTTACAGATGTAGAAAACAAACTTATGGTTACCAGGGGGTAAGGGGCGGGGGGAGGGATAAATTGGAAGGTTGGAATTGACATATACACAAAATAATATCCATATTAAGCTGATTAACATTTATTTCAGTTTTTGAGTTACAACCACTGTAGTAAATCAGTAATAGTGTAAGACTATAGAATTCATTTTACTTATACTAGATATCACTAATATCAGATATGAAAGAGAGGTCATCACTAATGAGTCCATGGACATTAAAAAGGATAATAAAGGAATATTATGATGCCCCCAAATTTGATAACTTAAAGAGACCAACTCCTTATAAAACAGAAACTACCAATACTCACAAAATACTCAAAAGGAAAAGTAAATCACCTGAAAAGGCCTATGTCTATTAAAGAACTTGAATCAATAACTAATAATCTTCCAATATTCCAGACCCAGAAGGTTTCACCAGTGAATTCTACCAAAAATTTAAGGAAGAAAAACTATACAAATTATCTCAGATCTCTTCCATAAAATAGGGCCATTGGGAACACTTCCGAACTCATCTATGAAGCCAGCACTGCCCTAACAGCAAAACCAAATATAAAGATATTAGAAGAAATAAAAACTACAGACCTACATCATTCATAAACATAGATACATAAATCCTCAACAAAATATTAGCAAATTGAATCCAACAATGTATAAAGAGCATTATACACCATGACCAGTGGAACTTATGCCAGGTATGCAAGTTTGGTTCAACATTTGAAAGTCAATTAACATAATGCGACAAAACAGGCTAAAGAAGAAAAATCATATTATGATATCAATATATGCAGAAAAAACATTTGACAAAATCCAAACTCCATTCATGATAAAAACCTCTCAGAAAACTAGGACTAGAGGAGGTGAACTCCCTCAACTTGATAAAGAACATCTACCAAATAATTTACAGGTAACTAAATGGTGAGAAGCTAGATGCTTTCCTCTAAGATGGTAAACAAGGCAAGAATGTCCTCTCTCACCACTCCTATTCAAGTTCATATTAGAAGTCCTAGCTAATGCAATTAGACAAGACAAGGAAATAAAAAATATACAGACTGGGACAGAAGCAATAAAACTGTTTTTCTTCTCAGATGACATGACTGTCTATGAAGAAAATCCCAAAGAATCAATAATAACAACAAAGAACTCCAAAAACTAATAAGCAATTATAGCAAGGTTGCAAGACACGAAGTTAGTTTACAAATGTCAATTCCCTTCCTGTATACCAGCAATGGTATACAACTGAAATTGTAAATACATAACATTATATTAGCTCCCCCCAATAAAATATATACATATAAATATAACAAAACATGTACAGGGTCTATATGAGGAACTCTACAAAACCAATGAAAGAAAGCAAAGATCTAAATAAATGGAGAGCTATTCCATGTTCATGGATAGAAAGAATCAATATTGTTAAGATCTCAGTTACTCCCAATGTGATCTATAGACTCAATTCAATCTCAATCAAAATACCCAGCAAATTATTTTGTGGTTATCAACAAACTCATTCTAAAGTGTATGTGGAAAGGCAAAAGATTCAGAATGGCCAACAAATACTGAAGAAGGATAAAGCTGGAACACCAATGCTACAGATTTCAAGACTTACTATAAAGCTACAGTAATCAAGACAGTATGGTACTGGTAAAGGAATAGACAAATTGATAAATGAAACAGATCCCCAAGTTAGGAGTATTCCCAAACTCAAACTAGACCAGTAGTAGGAACCTTAGAGAATGATTTTAGGGGAGTCAATCAATCAGTACACATACCACCATGGCTTCACTACCAGGTAGGTGGTAGTGCAGCATTTACATAACCAGGCATTAATTTAGGCTTATTAAGTATATTAATTCATGTGATCCTCACAAGAACCCTATCATCAGGTACGATTATTATTCCCATTTCATGGATAAAGAAACAAAGGCACACAGAGGTTAAATAATTTGTCCAAAGTCACAGAGCTAGTATGTGGCAGTTCTTGAACCCAGGCAATCTGCTTCAGTCCATTATCTTGCCTACTCCACTACAGTGTAGATGAGTGATGGCCAAGGTCTTTAAAAAAAAAAAGTTGAAGTATGCAGCAGAAACTGGAGATCAGACCATGTGTACCTTGGGCAAGTTACTTAACCCCTCGGAGCCTATTTTTGCATCTGAAAAATAGAGATAATAATAGTACCTGCCTCACTGAGTTGAGATGACAGTTAAACAAGATTATGCATATAATGTGCTTATAACAGTGCCTGGCACTTTTAAGACCTGTCAATGTCAGCCATTATTATTATTTGTACCATAAAACAGCCCAAGCGGTCACAGAAAAATTATAACCTATGAAACTGAAAATTTCCCCTGGTGATCTGAGATCATGCATAGATTCTGTAGATTGCCATTACATCAGAACCAATAAGACACGCAGTAATAAAAGATATTCATGAAAACTTATAAGAACTGCCACTGTGACAAACCCCCAGCCCCTCCAGTCCAAGGCTATGAGTTAGTCTGAAAATGGAAAGCTCTATTTGCTATAGTTTGTCTCTTTTTAGCAAACATACCCAATTATCAAGCTGTATAAATGTAACCACACCGGGAGTCAGACTTCCAAGTAGATGCAAACTGCGGTGGACTTTGGTGTGATTGGAGAACATGTCACAGGAGAAGATCCTCTCAGGTGGTAAATGTCAGCCTTCCTCAGTCACATTTGTATAAACAAAAGAAAAACAAAGTAAGAATTCAAACAGGTAACATTCATCATGTGCTTGCCACTGTATTAAATGTTTTCCATGTATTACCGCACCTAAACTTCACAACACCCTTCCCACCCATGGGAAGCCACACAACCCCACTAGGTTGATCCCACTCTAAGTTCACAACTACACATCTCAAACGGGCACTCAGCACTGCCTAGCAATCCAGTTCCATTTCCGTACTTAGTTCACTTCCCCGTTCTCCAGAAGGACTTCTCCTTTCCCCTGCTGCCCTTGCTCTCAGCCAGTGGTGACTGCCTTCACAGACAGATGATGCCTCTCACCACCTGTCCGCATCTGCATTTGTCTCGGCTTTCCCTCTAGATACAATGGAATATGTGTTCCTGTTCATTTCAAAGCCAACTGCTCACCTACTCTGGAGTCTCCTCCCCTCTCAGGTGTTCACATACCTCCCCTGCAGTGTTCCCCTTATCTGCATCGTTTCTCCCTTTCTATGAGTTCAATCCCACTGGCATATAAACGTATTCTAGTTTCCTCCATCTTAAAAACAAAATTCCACTTGACCTTAAGGTCCCTCTACTCCACTAAAGTTGTTCTTGTTAAAATGATTAAAATCCTCCTAATTGCCAAACAATCCTGCACAGTAGCACTCACCATGGTTGGCCACCACCTCCCTCTTTTTTTGGCTTCCTTCCTCTTCTCTATGTACACTCTCAACCTAGGTGGTTTCACCTAGTCCTTTAGTTTAAATACCACCTACGTGGTGATGATTCCAAAGACCAATTCTAGCCCTAACATCCCCTAGGACTTCAGACTCAAATTTCCAATGGCCTATTGGACATCTTAACTTAAAAACCTACTAGGTAATTTACGTTATGTGTATTTTACCACAATAAAAAAAAAAAAAACTACCAGGTGGTTAACAGATGGAGAGAGGGATGGTGAGATGAACAGGCATGTGAAAAAACAAGTGTAGCTACATATTAATGGTAGGGTCTAGGTGGTGGGTGTACGGAGTTTAGTGTAAAATTCTTTCCAAGTATATTGTTCATATGTTGCATGTTGGGAGAAAACGTTCTAGGCATCTCAACATAATAGATCCAAAACAATTTTTGATTCCAACCGTTCCAAAAATGAAACCTACCTTTCACCTACAGTTTTCCCCATCTCATTAAAGAGCAAGGCAAAAGTAGGCAAGGCAAAAACCCAGGACTCAGCCTTGAAAGGCTCTCTCCCACCTGGAATATAATTCCATGAAGGCAGGGACCCTGCCCATCTAGAACAGTCCTAGCACACAGGAGGTGTTCAAAAATAGCTGTGGAACTAATCATGGATTACTGCTCTGTTTCTCTCTAGGCCCTTCAGCCCTCACTGGTCCTTGAGTGAGAATGGAGCTCTTGGCCTCCAAACCTCCCCAGCCCAGGCAGCAGAGACTGTGTCTTAGTACCTGATTATGGCTTCTTACCAATCACAGCGGTTCCATGCTCCTCAGCGAGAGTTCAAGGCCTTTCTTTACCGCAGAGCCAGTGTTTCCTGTCCCAAACCTGTGACACACAGGACCCATGACACATGTCACAGCACAGCTGGGCATCTCACTGCCCAGGCTGTCTCCCTGCAAGGCTTCAGCGGGCCTCACTTTGCCCAGGGCCTGACCGAATCCAGCCCAGGAGGCCTCCCTAGGGTGGCTGGAGCCACAGTCCACTCCTTCAGTGGGCATCAAGGCATCTTCCTCTCAAGGCCATTGGGTGGGTCCAAGCCTGCTCTCTCACGCCCCACCGCAGCAGCCCCCTCTAACCTCCCCCACGTCCCGCCGGGGCCCTGCCACGTTTCCTCACCTGGACCTGCCCCGCCCCGCCCAGCCCAGCCCCGCCCAGCCCAGCCCAGCCCCGCCCAGCCCAGCTTGGCCCGCACCGACACACCTGCTCCCAGCCCCCTTGCCAGTTGGGTTCGCGCGGGAGTCCGCCGGCCCTGTGAGATCGGTGCCGTCCAATCCTGGAGGCTCCCATGAGCCTGCGCACTGGAGCCGCACCCTGCGCTGGCGCCCTCCGCTAGTAGGCTGGAGTCGGCAGTGCCTCCCCCTGCTGGCCTTCCGAAGCACTGCAGCAGTTACCGCGGACCCGGTGGTGGATGCCTTGTGGTCCCTGGTACACCTCCCTGTCCCTGTCCGTGCCTGGTCCCAAGCCAGGCTTATAATGCCAGCAACTCTCTGAGCCATGCCCACATCCTGAACCACTGAGGACTGTGTTCTCTAGGGGTGATGGCCTGGTTCACACCTGCCCCCTCAACTCCCTACTGAGTTGGAGAGGGGCCGGGGTAGAGGACTGGTTAGCAGTGTCAGAAAGGGGCAGGTAGTGTTTGGGCACTTTGGACAGGATAGACGATTGCGGAAGGAGTCATTAGACTGTACCAGAACGTGAGGTCAGTTACAGCTGCTAGGTCGGGTGAGACGGTTTCATCTAGGGTGGTCATTGTAAGGGGAATTCAGCGTGTAGACATTGCCTCAATACAGGAAGCCAGAATCTTTTTATCTTAACAAGTGCACCTCTCTCTGTTTGGTCCTGACCAGAGCCACTCCAGTGGATCCAATTCCCTTAAAGGCATGATGAGACCTGCCTCACTTAGCCCACAGCCTGGTCCAGGAGAGCCATATCCTTGAGCTGAGCTGGGACTGAGCCAAAACAGTCACCCTCTGTCCAGGCGTGGAGAGATCAACTTCCTGCTCCATGAGTCACTGACAGTAGATGCCTTTTCTCCACCAGAGGCCCTGCCTTTCCTCAGCAGCCAAGGCTCCCTCCCATCCCAAGGTACAGTTCCTCCTTAAAGATGGGCCCCCTTTAAGGGGATGCCTGTTGTTTCTCGTAGCATCTAAGGTCAGAACTTTGCATGCCATCACTATTTCACAAATCTGAGCAGCACGAATGAATCAGAATATTCTATTGTTGTGTTCCTACATAGATGGCTGTCATGGGGACACACACACAGAATTTTCACCCACGGCATCAGGAAATCACTAAATGGAGACTGAATGAATACTTGGTGGGAGTGAACCCCGAGGTCTCATCATGTTCCTCAACTTACTGTTAAACCACATCATATTCCCAGTGGCCACCAACCCAAAAGGCTGCTTCTGTTTTCACCAGTGAAAAATTCGAAGAATTATAAATGTTAGTTCTTTATCAAAATTTCTGCCATTCTTTGGAGGCCTTTTCAAATCCCTATGACTTGCTATTACCAGCAGTGCAAGGAGTCTTGCAGGCCTGGACTTAAGTCCCTGATCTGCTACTGAAAGGTCCCCTTTCTAGCCTGACTGAAGAGTAGCTCGGTTGTCCCCTCCCTGCTGCCCCCCAGACACCAACTTCTCATGTCCTACTTGGTCCCAGGCTCACTGCGGATCCCTGGGGTAGCAGCAGTGACCAGCACAGAGGGATGTAGATTCTGGAATCTCACAGTCTGCATTCCTGATCCTGGTCTGAGAACCCAGACTCCCTCAGGATGGACCCTGAGAGCCAGACATACCTCTGCTCTCCACTGAGCTGAGACCCATCTGTCCCTTTCAAGTGTAAGAATTTACTGCCCAAATGGCCCCTCATCCCAAGCTGTGTTCTCCAGACACAATCAGAGAGTCCCTTGAGGGCCTCCCAGACCCCAGTGGACAGCTTGTACCCAGGACCTCAGGACCCAAAGTCATTTCTTCACAGCCCCTAAAGCCTATGATCAAGTTCAGAGTTTTCTAAACCTGGCTTGGGGCCAGGGAAGAGCAAATAACTAAGAACAAGAAACGCTGACCAAAAAAAAAAAAAGAAGAATCATTTCAGCAGCGCTACCCTTCCACGGCCCCATCCTGGTACTGGCCTCTGCTTTGCAGCCCGTTTATTTTTGGATGGTGTTCTTCACACCCAGCACCATCAAGTGTGAGTCGATGAGGACTGTGGGCTTGGGAGAAGCTGTGAGACCTTGTCTGTGTGTTTCTTTCTCTCTGCTCAGCTTTGAGACACTTCACATAAAAGACTCTATAAAAATAAATTGTGGAAAGTACAAGGCCAGTAAAAATCCCAGTAGAGGCTGAACACTTTTTTATTTAGAAAGCAGAAGGACATGCACTTACCTCGTTCTGGATTCCCAGATGCCTAGTTCCTGAGCCTGGCACATGCGCAATGCCCAATAAATATCAGTTGATTGTGTATATGTCCATGACACACTAACAAACGTAGTAAGGTAGATAGCTAGGGGGAAGCAGCCGCAAGGCACAGGGATATTAGCTCGGGGCTTTGGGACAGCCTGGAGGGGTGGGGGGGGAGAGTGGGAGGGAGGGAGATGCAAGAGGGAAGACACATGGGAGCACATGTATATGTATGGCTGATTCACTTTGTTATAAATCAGAAACTAACACACCATTGTAAAGCAATTATACCCCAATAAAGATGTTAAAAAAAAAAATAAAAATAAAAAAAAATAAAAGATTCTCACTTGTCCAAAAAAAAAAAAAAAAAAAAAAAAAATCAGTTGATTGATCTGTTAGTTGGCTGCTCACCGGTTTGCAGAGCAATGACCAGCCCACCGCTCTGCCTGCACACACCACAAAGAGAGAGAATCCTTAGGCTTTGATGGGAGAGTTGTTAAGTTGGCAGGTGAGCCTGCTACAAACCCTTGCCTATAAGTGCCCTGCCTTCTACTTCCAGCTCTGCTTATTAACAGTAAAATAATGATGTAGCAGAAAGTGAACTGCAAACACTGCCAAATTCTAAGAGAGGAGCTGAATGCATGCCTTTTAGTCCTCATGTATTCAATCCTCTTGGTCTGTGTCAAGCCCTGTGCTTTACAGCAAGAATTCAGATGTCGCCATCTTACTGCATCTTATTAGCTGGACAGAATAGGGTTCACACAGAAGGCAACTTCTTTGTTTCTTTTCAGTGTCATTCAAACTCAGTGCCAAGATGCATTTTTCTCCTGGGTTCTTGAATATAAAATCTTGGGCAGGTCTATAACTTTGAGCAACCAGAACAGTCCCATTTCAGTGTAAGACTCCCTCTGACTTCTTATCTAACTCTTAGGCTCTCTCTGTCTCGAGGCCAGGACTGCTTTGGACTGGAAATAGGCATGGGAAATGGGAACGTCAGTTTCTCCTTTCTCACCCAACTTCGCACCCACATCCTACCCTCCAGACTCAGTGTCTGACATCTTTGCAGCTGGAATCCAACAGAGGGCTCTCTGGCTTCAGCAGATATCTTGAGCTGGCTGTTTGCCTGAGAAAATCTTATGGTTTCCCTAAGAATTCCCTTTTGAGGTATCTCCAAGTGCAGCTCCATGGCCTGGGTGATGTTGCCACTGGCCAGTTGTTTACAATGCCCTCCCTCTGTTCCTGCCTCCCGTGGGCCCATTCCAGGACCATGAATGAAGGTGTCAGACAAATGAGTAAGTAGAGGCCAAAATGCAGACTTGGCTTTGTGCCCTCATGAGGGGCTTCTCAAATGGAGGAAGGGCCACCTTCGGGTCATTCATCAGCCACAGGAGGGTGCCTTTCCGTGATTCTCCCCAGTCCACCCTCTGTGAGCTGAGGCTCTGAGTCTCTGTTTGGGTCCATGTCCCTTCTGCTTGTTTTAGGGCAGTTCCAGATGGTGCCCCACCTGTAGATCCACTTGGTTCTAAGAAGGGCTTCCACGTCCTTCCCCTACCAAGGGTATCAGCAGTTACAGTCCTGGGCAGTCCTCTTCCTCTTTGCTCTCCCACCAATCATGTTGTTTCAGCCATCTCCTTTCACCTTTCACTTGCTTGGGCATGGGTCAGACACCAAGCCCTTGTGTCCCCCCAAATTTCTGGAGACACATATCAAGCCTTACAAATTATTCTCCTGAAGTTCCTGTTATGCATGCAGAGGTCTTGAAGGAGAAGAAGCACTGCCTTCCCTCTCCCCTCTCCTCCCCAGGGCTGGGAAACAGGTGTGGAAGGGAAAATGCCATGGCATTCCAACAACTCAGAGGAATCTTCCATTCCTGGCCTCCTTACCCTCTAATCCCTCACAGGCTATGGATGGGTGATCACCAGTGCTCCTGGCTTGCCAGGGGAGGTGACTCTTAAAGCATGAGTAGGCGTTAACTGAACGAAGAAGGGAGAGTGGCCTATATGGGCGTGTAGGGCACAGAGCAGCACAGGAAGGAGCACGAGAAAGTGTGGCATGTTCTAGGAGCCCCATATGACTGCATGAGGAAGAGAGAGTTTGAGGGATGGTCAGAGATGAGATTGCAATCGGAGAACCGACCACATCCTGCAGTGTTTTGCACACTATGCTGAGAAATTTTAATGCTATCCTATAGGATTAGCCATCAAATGGTATTAATCAAGGGAGTACATGTCTGGCCCTTAGCATGCTGTTTTTCGCTGCAATGTGGAGAGGCATGGTGAGAGTAGAGACTTCTTTAGTGTGAGCTGAAAACATTAGTAAGCAATGTTCAGAGGATCTTCCAATCAGAATACAGAATATCTGGAGCTTCCCTGGTGGCACAGTGGTTAAGAATCCACCTGCCAATGCAGGGGACATGGGTTCGAGCCCTGGTCTGGGAAGATCCCACATGCTGCGGAGCAATTAAACCCATGTGCTACAACTACTGAGCCCATGTGCCACAGCTACTGAAGCCCGTGCACCTAGAGCCCGTGCTCCACAACAAAACAAGCCACCGCAATGAGAAGCCTGTGCACAGCAACGAAGAGTAGCCCCCACTCGCCACAACTAGAGAAAGCCCACGCGCAGCAACGAAGACCCAACGCAGCCATAAATAGATAGATAGATAGATAGATAGGTAAATAAAACTTATTTTTTTTAATTGCTGTTAAAAAAAAGAATAAAGAATTTCTGACTTGTTTTCTTATTTCTCAAAGTCTTTCTAATACAGTCTTGAAAGCCACACATTCTCCTTGGTTTGCCAAGTTCTTAGGGAGGCGTTGTGATTAAGAGATTTAATTGTGATTTTATTTTTTTATGAAAAGAACCAGTGTCAATCCACACTGAGAAATCCTCTGAGAAATCAGGCTGGCCAGGCCAGGTCAGCAGCCCCTCTGCCCAACTCAGAGGCTCAGTGACAAGGGGCGGCTTTATTCCGAGTGACCTGGGTTTTATTTCAGCATCACTATTTACTTGTGACCTCAGACAAATATTAAATTTCTCTGGGTCTCAATTCCCTCATATATAAAAATGACTCTAAGAATGTATGAGTCAGAATAAGCTAGGTTATGCTGCTGTAATAAACAAACCATCAAATCTTAGTCACTTAGAGCAGTAAAGGTTTGATTCATGCTCTCAGTGCACATCCAGTGTGGGTCAGCTGGAAGCTCTGCTCTGTGATCCCTGACTTCAACCCGCAGGCTGATGGAGCACTCACCATCCCACACCCTGTGGTCACTGTGGCCAATGGGGATAGAGATCTCTAGAGGGTTCAGCACCTGCAATTAAATGTCTGGATGTGTCTACAGTTACTACGGATATGGTATGCATTACTTCTGCTCACAACTTTTCGGTCAGAACAAATCACATGGTCCCACTCCACCAGAAATACGCACCCTATAAGCCTGTGGTGGGGTTAAACACAGAGTGCTTGGCACAGACCTTCAAACCCACCAGGCTCTGACAAAGCTCTTCAATGAAGAGTGGCCTCTGCCCACAGGGGTAGTTAAGACTTCCAACTTCTCGCTGAGAAGTACTTTAGGAAAAGGATTGTATCCTCAACAACACAGGTAGACACTGGGCCTCCCATTTCAAAATGATAAAAGGAAATTTGAAAATTCCAGTGAAGGAAAGCCTGGTTGAGAAACAGAAATCCAAAAGGACCAGGATTGGCAACAGTCTCTACCTTCGAGTTGTAGATGTAGAGTGTCCTAATACAGAAGTTGGGGAAAGGCTCAATATTTTGTAATAACCTATAATGGAGAAGAATCTAAAAATGTTATACATATGTATATGTATAACATATGAAACTAACACATTGTAAATCAACTATATATTAATAAATTTTTTTAAAATACTACAAGTACCACAGTGATGGCACTGACTATGTAGATGGGCTGTTGGAGAATCATGTTTGATTCAGACAGTTGGTAGTAGAGGCTGAGCACCCTCACTCTGCACTCTTGGTGGATGGATCTGTAACTTTCTGTAGAACCCGCCCTGCCACGGCATGGCTAAAGCAGAGTTGGGAAGACCACTTTTCAAAATTAAACTTTATTTTGAGATAATTATAGATTCACATACAGTTATATGAACTAACACAGATGATTCCCTGTACCCTTCACTCAGTTTGCCCACAATGGTAACATCTTACAAAACTAGTACAACATCACAACCAGGATATTGACGTTGATGAAATCCATCCCTCTTGTTCAGATTTCTTTTGTTTTATTTGTACTCATTTGTATGTGTATTTTAAGTTCTATAATACCTGAATTCTGTGATGTTGTGTAAGATTTGAGTGTTTACGAAAAGAAGAGCCACATTCGTTGCATAAATGAGGTTTCTCACCAGTGTGAATTCTCTGGTGATGAATGAGGTGTGTGTTCTGACTGAACACCTTCCCACATCTATTACATTTATACGGTTTCTCTCCAGTATGGATTCTCTGATGCTGAGTAAGAAATGATCGACATCGAAATGTTTTCCCACACTGCCCACATCCATATGGTTTCACTCTGGTATGAATTCTTTGATGTCGAACAAGGAATGAACTACGACTAAAAATTTTCCCACATTCCTCACATGTGTAGGGTCTCATATGAGTTATCTGATGCTGGGTAAAGGATAAGTTCTGATTAAAAGTTTTTCCACATTCACTACATTTCCAAGATATTTTCTGTGTAGAGAGGGTCGGACATTTACTTTGGTCTGAGATCTCATTGGTGTGTATGCTACTTGTCTCCCACTGATGTAGGCTGTCTTCTGTAGAAACCCTGAGATGTGTAACAAGACTTGAGATCAAAAGCAGGCTTCTCTCAAAATTATATTCTTGTCTAATCATTTCTGGAGGTGCTTCTTTGTGGATGAAAGTTATTCCCCCAAAACCTTCTTGGAAAAGGCATGGTCCAGGAACCTCTCTGGGAGGGTTTTCCTTCATGCTCTCACATACATATTTTTCTTCAAAGGTAGGATCCTGGTATTCATCCTCTTGGGATCTCTTTGATGCTATCTCTGGCAAATCAATTTCAGAGCCATCCTGCTCTGGAACAGACCTGTTCACCCAACCTGGACAAATCTCTCTTTCAATCTCTTTGTCTTCAGCTCCTTGCATATTCAACATTCACAAATCTTCTCTTTGCTTTGATTGTAGAAGACTTCAAGGTTGAAAAACTGGGAGCCCAAAAAAAAAAAAAAAAAAAAACTGGGAGCCCATGATGTCCTGGGGCTCCCCGCAGGGCGGCGACCACGATCCCGGAGGTACACGGAAACCCCACTGCTATTTTTACATTAATTTTGTCACTGCTACTGTACAGAAGTTTTAACTTTTTCAATATTGTCAACACTGTAATTCTTCTTTGTTATACTCTGTCTATTGCTGGCAGCCAGAGGAAGTTATTACTCCTCTGTATATCTGATAAAACTAGAATATATTTTCCACCAGTTTTCCTATGCCTTTTTATTTAATCAAGCTGTATGTAATTTTAGTAGATGATGACACTTTTGAATCTAAGTCATCTTTTCCATCTATCTTAGTTCGATCTATGAAATTGGGCTCCCTCCCCCACATTGAGACTGATTGCCATACGTCCCCCATTATATAGCACTGAGTGTTCCTTGGTTCACATTGTGGTCCTCCAGGTCTATTTCTTTTGTACACTTAATAACTCCAACCTTTAGCTTTTTCGTTTTTTTTGTTATGGTGGTGGCTATATGTCCTAATATCATAATGTTGGATCTGCCACTTCACTCTTCCTTTTTCTTAGATGTTCCCATCTTGTTTTTCTTTCATATAATTTTTAGAATTAGAACCCAAAAAGGAAAATGTTTTTAAAAGAATGTATAACCATTTGGAGTTGCATAGAAAGTACATAGAAAGATGACAAAACACATTACTCCCATGGCCTTTGAGCCAAGTCTCTCAGCAGATTCCCTCGAGGGAACTGGGGGCACTTTGAAAACCATGGAAACTCCTTCAACCAATGGAGAACCCAAAAGTGTCAACTGGAACAAGGCATCTGTCCCAGAAAGTGTGACCAGTGCACCAGCAAGACCGCACCCTGTCCTGGCTTATCTTGATGTAGGAGGTTGATTCTCAAATTCTTTCACCAGGCGAAGCCCCCTTTAAGTGCACACACATACACACAGAGCTTTATTCAACATAAACCCCAGAACTGAAGAGGGGTCACGACCACTATGCAAAATGAGTTTCAGAAGTGACAGGCATGATTTTTTTGAAGTTACTTCTTAACAACTGGGCCAGACACTCCATCCCAGGTCACCTTCTCAGGGCCCCACTGGCCTCTTTCCTTATTGTGGAGTATGTGGGTACATTCTTTGGACCAACATCTGAGGGCTCTTCCATGTGATCACAGTCAGAACGATGTCCAGGCAGAAACCCTCAGGTTCTGCCTTGGGAGACTGTCCCACTTTCTCTGTTCACCTAAAACAGTAAGCAGCTTTTACTGGGTCACCTTGCCATTTGGCCAACAGCCTTCCCTAAACAGAACAGTTCAGTTGCCTTCTTAATCCCACTGGACAGCAGGGGTTGTTTTAGCCTCATAAGAGAGAAATAGTAGGACTCATGACACGTGATGGAAAGACATGTGTGTTACACAAGTCTACGTGGACAGGCACATTCTAGGGGAAATGTAAAAATGCACCAGAAGTGGAATCAGATAGCAGCAGTGTGAATCTGCCCCTGCTAGCTGTATGATCTTGGCCAAATTAAATAAACCTTCCAAGCCCCGTTTAGAAAAGAGGAATAAGAATACTGCTCAAAGTTGAAATGAGGATTAAATTAAATCATTTATAGAAACTACCTATATACTATTACTGTCTCAATATCTAAAAGGACCCAATAAAATAATTTGTTATGCAGTTTTAAAGGATGCATGACTCCATCCATAAGCAAAGTCCTCTTATACCCTCCAAAACTTCTCCGTACTTCCAGGATGAAAGAGAGAAAATATACAACAGAGGCCCTTAACTTTGGGGGATTTGTTCTCCTAGAGAACTTGGAGAATGTTAAGAGCTGCTTTTTCCAAAAGAAGCAGCAAGTCAACATTCTAACTGTAGAGCTCCCCAGGTGCCTTGAAGCACATCTGTGGGCAGCTCCATGGAGCCCAGTCTGAGAGCTCACACCTTGATCAGCCACACGTAGGCCCGCCTTCTGTCAGCAGGGAAGGTAAGTGACTGTGACAGGACTCAGCCTAACTACGTCCCAAGCCGTCATCCATAGCTGAGGGCTATTCCATCCACCCTGGATCCTGACACCTTTGCCATAAACCAGTACTTCTCCTCATCCACCCCACACCCCATGTTAGGGCACCAGTCCTTTGTCTACATGGGGAAAAAAACGATGGCATTGAATGCGTTAAGAAGGTTGCATCATCTCACTGCAGTAATTTCCTCCTTTATGATTAAAAGTAGCTAACACTTTTTGAGTTATTACTACACGCCACACAGTGTGCTAAACACGTGAGCTGCGTTGTCATCTAACCCTCCCAGGCACAGCATGAGATGGATTTCGTTATCTCCACTTGGCAGTCAGTCAGCTGAGTCTTAGATGGTTTAACAGTCACTTGCTGCTGGTCATTTAGCTAGTGAGTGGTGAAGTCTGGCTTGGAGCCCTGCTCTCACTACTCTGCTCTCTGCCGCCTCCTCCCATGGCACTGTAGATCTCCTGGGACATTTCATAAGTACTAACACTTATAGGCCTTAATTACTGCCCTGTGGATCCCCAAAGCTTTGCTTATCCTATCATCTTTTAGCTCCCCAGCCCTGAGGAGCCCCCTCTGGGAAGATTGCCCTCCACATATAAGCTGCTCCCTGCTCGCTGCACACTTTCGTGAATCCGTAATGCCTCATTCCCAAAGTGGTCAGAGTGTCTGACTTCCCCATTAATGGCATACAGGGTCTTCAAAGCCTCCAGGTCATCTCCTCTATCAGCATGTTGCTTCCTATTTCAGATAAGAACCAGCCCTTTCGTCATATTTGAATTTCAAATATCCACCCACCTTATCAGCTTGCCTGCCACTGTCCTTTAAGAGTCCAGTTCAATCATTTGTGATGAAAATGTAGCTGGGACACAATGTAATGAAAGTGAACGAGAGTGTTTCAATTATACCTAAACCTTCACAGCCAGTGCCTTGGTAAGTTTCGATGTGTCTTGGAAATGTATTTATCTGAAAGTTTCTTGAACAGTGAGCATTTTTCAAGTATTGGAACTATCTATGTTGTAGGCACTTTAACAGAATGCTGCGTGGTTTACCAACTGGTCAAGAGTTTAACCCTTTCTACTTGAAGTCTGACGGGTTTTATTACACTTACTCCTCCCACGTCTTCATCAGTCTGATCTGACTCCAGCCTGGTCACCCAGTCCCAGCTTCTGGCAACACCTTGTGTCAACAGTTTGACTTTCTTGATCAAGAAAGAGCTCACTGTGTTAAGGCACAGGGGCTGTTGAGAAGGGCCACATTACGTGATACCAAGACTCTTCTCTGCAATACATTTAGCCCAAGGGCAGTCAGGAGCAGACAAAGTAGGAATCAGAACTTTACCAGCAACCCACCGAAAGAGAGAGGCCCGAGGAGAGATGGTGGGCCCAGCCACATGCAGGAGGCCGCAGAGGAGAGCACTGAGCAGGGGGGTCCATGGAGTGGGAGACCTGGGGTTGAATTCTGACTGTCACTTACTTATCTGTCACTTACTATATGACCCCGGGAAAGTCCTAAATGTGTCATCTGTAAAACGGGAATGACAATAACCCTATCTCATAGGGTCATTGCCATGGAACATGTACCGTGATAAGTGCCATGATGAGGCATGACCCAAAGAGGGAATGCAAGGGGAACATGGTGATGCGTATAGACCATCACCCAGCCAAAGTGGAGACACTGAGGCCCACTAGAAGAACTCAGCCCAGTCTCATTCCACCCAGACAGAGTGATACCCACCTGAGGGTGCCATCATCTGGGTCCTCAGCCTCCTCAAGTTCTTCCCACTCGCTGTCACTCTCACGGGACTCTTCTGGAGGCAAAGACTCTGAGAAAGTACCCCAAGAACAGAACTGCGGTAAAGGAATGGTCCCTGAATCTGCCTTCAAACATTCTCCACAGGGTAGCTGGTCTTCCAACGTAGAGCTGATAGTAGGATATGCTTCATCCTCCAAGGTGAGAGAAGGGGCTTCAGGTAGATGGCACATGTCACCTTCATCATCATCACAGAAACCCACGTGTCTTCCAGTATTGATCGGAAATTCCTCTCCCCACCTTCCCTTGCTTTCAGGATGCTTATCATGACACATCACAGGCAAGCCAGCCAGGCTTGAAACAGTTCTTGCCAGAGACTGCTCTGGGGTCAGGAGGTGAACAGTGAATACGGCATGCCCTTGACCTGGAGGAGCCCCTGATTTAATGGGAAGAGCGAGCAGTGAACAAATGTTAGAATCAGGTAGTAAGTGCTATGGTAGAGGCAGCACAGAGCCTTATGGGAGCAGGGGGAGCTCCTTACCGAGTCCAGAAGACAATGCGGGAACTTGCCAGAGGACATGGATCAAAAGCAGAGCTATGACCCAGTTTTAGTACTGACGCTTCCTATGGGAAGACAGTCAGACCTCAGGCAAGTTTATTAACTTCTCTAGAACCTCAGTTTTTTCATCTGAAAAATGGCAAGTTTAAGAAACTTATAGGAGCACTGAGATGCTTACATTAAATAATTCTGATACAGCCACCCATGGCTCCTGGTACAGGGTAAGTTCTCAGTAAATGGAAGATGTCATGATTACTACTATGATTACGTTTGCTATTTCGACAGAGGAATTAGATGGAAAGGGCCAAAGCAAGAGGCTGGGAACAGCTCAAGCAGGTGACCTTCAGAGCACTTTGCCCAAATATCAGGTCCTTTTCAGAGCACTGAAACAGTGTCTATTTGGAGAGGCAGCCAGCTGGAGTGACATTTACTCCCTGTGTGACATAGGAAACAGATGAACGGTGAAGCTCATTGGTCGGCAACGAAGACGCTGAAGCAACAGGGAAAGAATAAGCCTTCGAGGGGCTGCCGAAAGTCACTACACACGTTTTTGATTAGAAAGAGCAGTCCGTGAAGATGACAGAGAATTGGGCACAGTGCTTCCAACATGCAGACAGGGTACTCAGAAAATATCTGTCGAGAGTCTGGTTAGAGAAGATGAGTAGGAGAATCTAAAAGAAATGCACATAGGTTGAGCTTTGTACCAAATACATGGATCCTTGTTTATCAGCCTCCTTCCCCATCCCCAAATCAATAGGTTGGCTTCGTCAGTGCCCCTGCCCTCCGTTTCCCTTTCCTGCAATACATCTTTCCCTTAAAATCAGCGCTGGCACCTCCTTATAGCTACAAGCCCCCAAACACCCATGTAGCTGGCCCTCCTCCCCAGTAGGGCTGGAGTGTTGGTTCCAACCTGAGTTTGCTGTCAAAGAGACATCATTTCTGCTCATGAGAGATACAGAGTTCATGTAAATGGGCATTTCCTGTCAATATACACGCACATGTGTTTAAAAAGAAGACCGTATGCATAAAGACTAAAGAGGAATATTCACTTTAAGAAAACAATTTCTTAAAATTGCTAAGCTCTTTAAGGAAAAATTGATTTAACACCTTAAAGTATTTGACCAAATTGTGCAGAAAATGTGTTTTCTTATAAACATAGGGAGGGAATGCCATGGCAGTTTTGTCAAAGGACAGGAAATCCAGCTGGTGCCCAGGCCCACCCTGCCGCTGCTCCCCCGCCCCCCAGCAGCAACCCTCTCCTTCCCTCGCTGCGGAGAGGCAGGTGGCAACACTGCAGCGCCTGGCTGTCCATGCCTCACCTCCCGCTTCCGTGCTCCTCCAACCTTTGTAATAAGCTCATGCTCTCCAGGTTGGATTTGGGGCTCCGGCTACTAGCCCTGCCCGGAAAGAGACCCAGGGAGGCCGTCAGCCTGAGAGGCAAGAGGCAAGGCCGTTGGGTGTCCAGAGGGGGCTCAGTGGTCTCCAGGGTGGCATCTTGGCCATTATCTCAGGGAGAATAACTGCCCTTCCAACCACCCTTCCACCCAGGCCACCAGGCTGCTCTTGGAGCTCTGACCTGGAGTTTGCTTGTGGGCATGGAGAAAAGGATGTGAGGCAAGAAGAGGTCCAGAAAGGCCCAAGACAGCCCGCCAGGCAGAGCCTATTTCACGGAAGGGGTGAGACTTGGAGATTTGGAGAATTTGATAAGATGTTTTGGCGTGCGGACACGCCAGGTAGAGAGTGAGAGCCCTTCCCCCAGGGCTCAAGGCCAGCTCAGGACCTGGGGATGATGCAGTAGGGCTCCATCTAGAACCTGAAGGAATCAGAGTGCTCCGAGCTCTCTGTTTACCCTTGGAAACATTTTATGACCTCAGCTCCTCCCTGCCCTCATTCTCTCCCTCCCAAGCTGTCTGACAAAAGGAGCCTCCTGTAGACAGATGGTACTTAGAGGAGAATCTGGAGACCCCACCTGGGTCTCCTCAGGTGTGCCCAGCTGCCTCCTCCACACAAGCTGGCAGGGCCCTGGCACTAGGCCTCCCACCAGATCCTGCAATTCTTCAGTGACTGCTTTTAAGGAAAGGAATCCCGGTTCAGCTCTGAGGTCAGTGAAGCCTCTGCTTGCTACAGGGTATTTACTGAGAATGGAAGACACCATGCCCAACGTCCCAGGAGAGATGTTCCTTAGAAACTTGAGCCACGAAAATCACATTCACCTTTGAGGAAGACAAGTCAAATGAGTAGACGGCATTTCAGGCCTGAAATACCGGGTATCGTAATTGCCCTATTTACTGCAGGTAAGCTCACAACAAGGTCGGGTTTTGTGTCTCTTCACGTGAGGCTCAGCCTTCCCCAGCTCTCCAGCACCAGGCCCGCCCCACATCCCCATTAGCCTGGTGAGTGCCACTGGGACTTCCTGCCGGTGCCAAGTTTAACATCTGGGGGGTTGTGTTTGCAGTGTTTCTAAGACATCAAGTAGAGATGTTCAGTGGATCGCTGGGGGTGAAGTTCAGTTGATAAACCTGAGCTGGAGTTCAGTATTTAGGGGTCGTGAGAGTGGGTGTGTATGAGGGTGTCCCCAGGGAGCCTGTCAGCTTGCGGAGAGAACCCAGCTGAAGGCAGCGCCCAGCCCCAGGCTGCCATGGGCTCTGCTCTGCTGGGTTAGACCACTGCCGCTCCTGGCCAGGCATCTGCCCCACTCACTCCTCTCAGTCACACTTTGGCTGCAGAGCAGGCCTTCACAGGGGTCCCCTGTGTCCTCCCATTTGACCGACAGCCCTGCTCACCTACCAGCTCATTCAACCCTTGGCCAGCTACTCTGAGGTCCCACCTGGCATGGCAGCTGCAGTTAAGTTAGACCCTTAATCTCCTAAGCATCCTTTGCTATTCCAGGAACACTGCCCTCCCCAGAACATATACAGTAACTTTAGGTTCATTTCAAGGACCTGGTTTCATTTTGCATTCTTAAATAACCGTGAAGACTTATATCCTCACTTTCTCTAAATGATACTTGCTGAAAATAGATGCATTTTAATTACAGGAATATAAGTATATATGCTAGGGGAGAGAGACAGAGACAGAGATAAAGGAAGGAAGGAAGGGAAGGGAAGAGAAATAACCTTAAACACTCTGCAACAACCAACTTCTCAGTCAATGAGTTTAAGCCCTGAATTGAACGTGAGTGGGAAACTTGAATCTGCCATCCCTTCATTCCTATGAGGCTAGCATTTAAAGGTAAGCATTTTGCAGTCAGCATGGCCCATAAATGCATGTCACCAGACTTCATCTGAGGCTCAACCAAAGAAAAAGTAATCTCCTCCCACACCAAGGGAGAAAAACAGCACATCTCCCAAAGTGATGTTCAGGGTAACGTGACTTGATATGATTTTACCTTATGCCCTACTTTAGAAACTAACCTTGCATAAGATGCAACTCCAGCCAAGTACCAAGTCCTCTCTCTGGAAGATACACAATTCCAGTGTTCCTCCATGAAAATGTACTGTACTGCTTTATTACCTGTTTTACAAAGATCTACTGCCGTATGGTAGCAGTATGTGTACAGTATGGTAAAAGAAGAGAACGGGGAAAGAAGAGTAAAACTTCGTCTTCTCCATGAACACTCCGGGTTTGCTGGGGTGCCGGCAGCCACTAGACTAGGAAGTAACCACCTGGTAGATGGTAAGATCTGCCAGTTCAGTGGGAATTTTAATTGATTGGGACTTGTTTTTAGCTGAAAATGGCTCAGGAAAGGGAAGGAAAACTGACTTGAGCTCCTGCTGCATGCCAGGCTCTGGACTAGTGCTCTGCATGTGTTATTTCTTTTGAAGGGCACAGCACTCTGTGGAGTTGCCAGGGTCTTCATTTACATTTGAGAAGCCTCAAGCTCAGGAAAGACAACTCTCCAGACACACTAGTAAGTGGTAGAGCTGAAGCCAGGGCTGTATGATCAAGAAGTCAGTACTCTTTTTGATCTAAACTGCAGAAAGAAAACTTCACTCAGGGAGGCCAGAAACAAGAGGCAGTTACCTGGGGCAGCCACCTCAGAACTGAGCTGTGGGTATTCCAGGGAGAACCACAAAGAACCACAAACCCAATTTGGAATCCTAATTCTGACCCTACCCAGGAGCTGGGGGAACTGTGTCCAGGGATTGCTGAGCCTGTGCCATGCTTTTCCTCCTGTAGGGGGCAGTCACTAACTATGTGTGCTTTACGGGCAAGCAGACGTCCCACTGGAGGAGAAGCTAGTATGGTTTGAGTCCTTCTTTGTAGAGAAAGAAAGGTTCCTGAATGGAAGAGAGAAAACGCAGTACAAGTGAAACACAGTAAAAGGAAATGTGAAGAGGCAGAGCGCTGCCATCACCAGGGCTGTGGGAGGTAAGTACAAGGGGGAGGAGTTGGTGATGGAGGGAGTCAGGGCAGAGAATAGCAAGGCTGCCCCCCTGTAACTCCGTGGACCACATGGCCTGGGTAGCAAGCATGGGGTAACAACCAAGACGGAATGATGATCTGGGGCTCCACCAGAATGTTCTGAAGAAGCTCTTAGTATAATTCTAGGAAGGGGCAGCCCCCTGTAAGGATGGCAGATTTTGGATATCTGGTATACCCTTGCAAGGAGGAATGCTAAGTCAAATTTAATTTGATTCAGAAATATAAAATGATGTGATGTTTCTTATTTTTTTAAAAAACAGGAGGAAAACATATCAGGATTTATGAGTAGAAGATAGAGAAAGGCAATTTTCACGTCAGTATAAAGAAGAACTTCCTGATCAACAGCTACACGATGATAAAATGGGCCACCTCAAGAGGCAGCAACTTCCGCCTCCCTGGAGATATTCAAGTAAAAGCAGGCCGCCTACTTCAGGGGTGTCACAGAGCAGATTCCAGCATGGGATATGAAGTTAGATGAGACCATTTTTATATGGAACAACCCTGAATTTCTGTGAGTCCGTGAATGAGACAGTGACAACATACAGTAATAATTAGTTTAAATACTATTATTAATAAGTAATGACTATATTATATTAAAGGCACATGGCAAGTCAAACTCCAGGCTTATACATAATCCTAGAGTCACTTTGTAATACAGTCCATCGCCCCAAACTATCTATCAGTAAAACCTTTAAAAATCCAAAAGAGTGGCCCCAGGTCTACAGGGAAATACTGCTCCTTTTATATTTCCTATAAGATTATACGAATAGTTGTCCTTGGATAAATCTCTGTAGGTTGTTTCCTTTATCATTTGATCAAGTATATCAATTACTGCCTAGAATGCAAATGTAAGGAACGGCACATACACACGTGCTTACGCATTTTCAAACAATGAAAAGGAATACCACTGATGGACGTGCCTGCCCACCCTGTTCTACTCCGCAGAGTAGTTGGATTTGGTTTGGTTTAGTTACTTTAAAAATGGTATCTGGATGCTTCTAGGAAACATATGTCTGGCTCCTGTCCGTCACGGATCTCACCCTGCCTAATTGCATTACCCCAGCCGCTTCATAGTTCATGTCACCTGCTAGTCCCTATAGATTTGCCCTTGTCAGTCTTCTAGGATGACCAACAATTAAGAGCTATTTAATATCAGTGGGTTTATACCGTGTCAAACACAAACCATTGTTCCTCGCTTGTCTGCTTTGTGCCCATGCATCTAGTTAGCACACTCTTAGAAGCAATGTCTCGCCCTCTCTCAGTATTTGTACCCCTCTCTCTTCTCCTAACAGGTTTCTAAGTACCCTGGCTATGTGTAAAAATACTCATCAAACTGAATGAAAGAGTTTGTTTTCCATCAGAACGGGACCGAGAGGTGGAAATACTCAGGGCTGGATGAGCACAAAAATGCAGACTATGTTGAAAAACAAATGGCTATTAAAATGAATGTTTCAGTCTGGTCTTGAAGATGTAGATTTGTTTTTTTTCTTAAGCTGGTGTTGATTATAAAGCATTATATTTGCAATAGAAATCATGTACACAAGGGAACCTCTTTCTTACCATGGTGCTTCAAGAGGCCATGAGGGATGCAGGACAAAGGTCTGTATGTGGGGAAGAAACCCCAAGGCCTGCCATCTGTAGTCTCCAAGGGTACTGGAGGACCTCTGGGTGGGGGTTGCTTTCCCAAAAGCTCACAAGTTGTGGTTACAGCAGCTCCAGATTGCATGCTTCTCTTGTTTCTTCCTCCCCTACAATGCCCAGAACAGTCCTGGCCCAGCAAGCCTCTGAGCATAGTTATTAATTGCTTGATTGTAATTTCTAGCAATGATACGCACACAATTTATAACAAGTCTGCAAAGGGGTGATCCTTACCTTTCAAGTCTCCTGATGTCACAAACTGAATAGCAGTTTTGCCTCATATCGTTTTCCAAAGAGGTAGCCAATGTCGATGCATCCATTTCTTGGTGAAGTCTGAATAAATGAGGGTAGGAATCCCGAGGACGAGTCAAGGAAGTGGCCCAGGGTCTCTCTGTGTCTTGGTCCCATTGTGCCTCTCTGGTGGCCTGTTGGAAAGACTCTGGCCTGAGACCCAGGCCTTCCCCTGCATCTGCGGAGGCACTGTCCCTCTGGCTGTCCTCTTGATCTAGGCTGGGGCTCTGCTCTGAGTCAGTGCCTGTTGCCCTGGTGAATTCTTTGTCTGCTGAGAGCACAGGTGTCTATTGAAAGAAATGCTAAGGATTACTGGATCCACGGTGCACACTGAACAAAACCTAAATATTACTTTGGTACCAAAGTCGGTACCAATCCACCCCTTTTCTCTGTTCTTCAAATGAGCGTCTGTACTCACTATTTCTGTGTCCCCTCCTTCTCATTTGTACCCACTCCAACCAGGCTTCTGTCTCCATCATTCCACTGAAGGAGCTCTGATTAGGATCTCTAGTGACCTACATCCTTCTAAAGCCAAAGGATAATTCTCTGTCCTCATCTCACTCTAACTCAGCAACATTCAGCATAACTGGTCCCTCCTCCTTCTTGAGAATGTCCCTTACGAATTTACTCTACTTAAACGTTGAGTTTACCCTGAACTCTGCCCTTACCTGGACCACTTCCCAGGCCCCTTCTCAGTCTCATGTGCTGTCTCATTTCTTTGGACCAGACCGCTCAGTGTTGGGGTGTCACATGGCTCACTTCTCAGCCCTCTTCTTGACTTTTTCTGTACTCCTTCCCACAGTGATCTGATCCAATTTATGGCTTTCAGTGGCATTATTTGCTGACAATTCCAAGTTCGCTTTTTCCAGCCCTGACCTCACACAAGTTCTCCACAAACAACTACCTGACAGACATCTCCATCGAATGCTCCACAAACATTTAAGTTTACACGCTATCAAGAGCTACTTCTTCTCCCCCATGTACTTTAAACTTCTCCCTCCAAGCACATCCTATCATGGTAAGTGGTGCCACCATTCATCCAAGTTGATCAAGCCAAACTCTACTCTCTGTCCACACACCCATATCTAATCCAAAAGTCATCCTCCCAGGCTCTACCTCCCAGTCACATCCCAAATCTGACCACTTACCAGCTATTTGGCTACAGCCTGAGTCTAAGCCACATATCTCACCTGAATCGCTGCCAACTTACCTGCTCTACTCCATCTCCACCAGCAACCTAAGTGACCTCTCTAAAGTACAGACCACATGAGGCCACATTCCTGATTCACCCTTCACCCTCCCATCCCTCCCAGCCCAGTGGCTTCCTGTTGCAGCCAGGATGGAATCGGCACATTACCAAGACCTACAAGGTCACACATGGTGCAGTCCCTGACTCCCTCTACAACTCCTCCCATTCCACACTCCCCTTCATTAGCTACTGTCCAGGCACAACCATTATCTTTGTGTCCTTCAAACCTCCAGGTCATTCCTGTCTCAGAGGCTTTGCATATGCTATTCCTTCTGCCTGGAATGACCTTATTCCAGATGTTTGTACAGCCGCCTCCTTCTCATAACTACTTTATTCTAGTTCTGAACTAAATACTCTCTTCCTTGGTCTTCAATCTGACCTCTGGAGCCACATGAATGAATGAAAATTCTTCTTGCACTTGGTCCTCAGGTATGAGGAGAGAGGAAGCATGCCCACCATTCCTCACCCCAAGCCCTTCCCACTAGATGCATCTGGGCTCTCCCTGGGGGAGCTCTTCTCCAGGACAGAAGGACAACTCTTTCCCTGGCATTACCAGATATCTCACAAAAACACTGGGTACCAGCCCCTTGGCCTGATCTTTGTGCGTATGAAGCTTGACCCTCCCCTGCCCTGTTTATTTGCTTAACACAATTGCTGTCATCTACCTTCTTTTCCAAATTGGCAACTGGAAACTTTCAGATTTCCTTCCCATAGCTCTTTTCTCACCAAAGTTGGTATCAAATGACCTCTTGGAGTCCAAGCATCAAGAGGATCTGGGTCACCAAGTCCCTGTGCTGTGTCTGGTGACTGTCGCCCTCAGTGATGATAAGTGATTGATTTTCTTATCCACATCTCAGATGAGGAGTCATGAGACCTAGAGAAGTCAGGCAAGTGCCCGAGGTCCTTGCAGCAAACAGAGCAGGTGCAGGTGATTCCAGGCTGCTCACACCGATCCCCCTCCACAGCTGAGGCCATCAGTCCCCAGCTGCCAGGACTGCTGGCTGCTGGCAGCTTACAGCTATCCCCTCCACAGGAATTGTGCTCAGCTCAAGGGAACTGCCTCGGCCAAAGTTAGGCCCCCTCCCTTGGGGCAGCTCTTACTCCAGCGCTGGTTGATGGAGAGAACAAAGGTACAGGCTCTTTTGTCCCAATTCGGGACAGCTCTGTGGGGCCATCCCAGCTTCAGAGCCCCCTGTGAGGTCAGCCGAGGCCCCTGTTGCAGCTGCAACACATTTACTTCCCCTTCTGCCCAGCTGTGCTTCTTGCACCCTCACAAGGGGGTTCCCAAGAGCCGGCCCCATAAACTTCCTGCACTCCAATCTCTACCACAGAGTCTGTGCCCAAGGATTCAACAGGTGGTATTGTGATGGTGAACGCTATGTGTCAACTTGGCTAGGCCACAGTACCCAGATATTTGGTCAAACACGAATCTAGATGTTTCTGTAAAGGTATTTTTTAGAGAGTAGCATGTAAATCAGTAGACTTTGAGTGAAGCAAATCACCTTCTGTAATGTTGGTGAGCTTCGTTCAATCAGTTGAAGGCCTTAAGAGAAAAAAGACTGAGCTCCCCAAGAAAGAATGAATCCTGCCTCCAGACTGCCTTAGGACTCGCCCTGCAACATCAGCTCCCCACTGGGTTTCCAGCCAGCCAGCCTGCTCTGCAGAATTTAGACTGGCCGGGCACCATGATCACGTGAGCCAATTCCTTAAAATCTCTCTCTGTCTCTCTGTCTCTACACACACACACACACACACACACACACACACACACACACACACACACATATCCTATTGGTTCTATTTCTCTGGAGGACCTAATACAGGCATCAATGTAAGAATTCTGAACTGTCCTGATTCCAATGCTTCCCTTCTTTGCACTAGACCATACATGGCTAATTCATGTTTTAGAAGGGTGGATATATACCCTTCTTTTTTTTCTCTCCATTTCATTCCTCAGAATGGAAATTCTTACCTTCCCTTCATTTGGTTTTCCATCTACTCCCGTTGCTCCTGGTTTCCCCTCTCTGGAGCTTGGACTGTCAGAGAACCTAGTTCTAGAAGTTTCACAGCCAAGATCTAAACATGTAACCATCTACAAGAAGAGCCAAATATTGGGAGAGGCAGAAGCAGGGAGAGGAAGGGGAAGGCAGAGGTAGGACCTCATGAACCTGTCACAGACTAATTGAGGTTCAGGGGCCAGCTACTCTCCTGCCCCAATGAAAGTAGATGGCATTGAACACTACAAAAGCAAGGTTGGGCTTCTCAGGACCCACCAGACAAGAAAAAGAGTGCCTGAACCTGAGGCATGTGGGGAGAGCAGAGGGCACTGCCCCTTACCTGCCAGCCCTGATCCATCTCAGGCAGCACACCTGGCAGGGGTCGGCAAAGCAGGAGCGTGACTTCCTGTGAGGCTCCTCGCAGTAAATGCAGCACCTCCTATCAGAAACCAAACTCCATGGTTAGTTGTAGGGCTGTGGAGGGTCCTCCTCTATGCTCTCCACTATCTCCCGGGCCCCTCCCACCCCCCACCTTGATCTGTTTCTTGGCTCCAGAGAACTTTGGAGGACACCGCTGACTTCCCAAAATGCATGGATCCAAGGCCAGTGGCCTGTGGTTCCCACAAAGATGATGCACCGATACTGAGCTGGAAGTGGCCAAGGTCTGCTTGGGGCCTTTTGATGGCAGCATCTGCCAATACTGATGCCTTTTCTTCAGCGAGAGAGTGAATCAAGCACATGACTGTTACCATCTCAACCTCCTTTCCCTGTCTACCCACCCCCACCTCAGGGGCCACCGGTCACGTATATGCCACCACCCCAATCTCTAAAGCCTGACCCTCAGCCCTGAGCTTCCGCCCAGGGTCAGCTCAGAACCTCTCACCTGTGAAACTGCAGTGACTTCCTCTCTGCTCCTGGCCTCCTGCACTGTCACCCACGTCCCTTCCTCCACATCACTAACACGCAGTCATTCCCAAATATGGATATAACCAGGTTCTTCTCCTGCTGAACCCTCTCTCTGGCTCACCTCACTCAACATAAGCACAGCACCCAGAACCTGTTCTTACCTGCCACTGCCTCTCGCCCTGCTCTCTCTCCCATCTGCTCCTCCCTGCACCCACTTCCTAAGCGCCCACCATGCTGAACCTCTTGCTCCAAGCCACCCTCTCAAAGCCCAGGGCATGAGGTTGCCTGAATAGCTCTTATTACCTATCTACACCATGATGTCTCAACCTCTCAGCACTATCGACATTTTAGGCTGGATAACTCTGTTGTCAGAGCTGTCCTGTGCACCGCAGGACGTTGAGCAACATCTCTGGTCTCTACCCACTAGATGCCAGTAGCGTCCATTAGTTGTGAAAAACATAAATGTCTCTGGTCTTCACCAAATGTCCCAAGAGGCAAATTCACCCCTACCTGGAACCACTGATCTGGATTGATCTGGATACTACTCAGTACCCCCAGCTGCAATGGACTGCCATAGAATGGGCTCCTTCCCCCTTCCCTGGTGCAAACACTGGAGCAGGGCCTTTTATCTCTCATGGCACTTATTTCCCGCAGTGAGAATTGTTCTCTTGTCTATCCCACTACCCCCGTGAGCTCTGGGACCAGACCGTATGAACTGTCCGCCTCTCTGTCTTCAGTTCCTCACACAGTTGCTGGCCCAGCAGCGGTTCTCAGAGGATGATCCTGGATCAGATGAAGGATGCAGGATGGATGAAGGTATCCCCACCCTAACGCTGCTCTGAGGATTCTCCACCCCTCCCCATCCCACCTAGAGCCACTCTCCACCTTCGTCTGCCTTGCTCTGTGCCCTGGAGGTAGACCTGCGTGGGCTGCAGAGAGGCTTCCTGCTGGGCTCAGCCAATGCGAGGGTGAACAGGGATCAGAGCCGAGGCGGGGAGGGAGGTCCAGGTTTGCTTTCCTGCATCCCTCCCCGTGGGGTGGTCACAGGACGACTATATCCCTGCTCCACCTAGCTCACTCAGCTTCTAGGATTTGGTAACTGCTCCTACCCATCTCCCTTTGGACTTCGGGGGTAGGGAGGGTGAATGACTGCGCCCACTGTTCCCAGCCCCAGGGCTCTATACTCTCCCTTGAGTTTCCCAACAATCTCCGCACCTTTATTAAACTTTCTCAGATGGCCCAATTTCTGCCAGGACCCTGGCTGATATGTACAATATTTCACTGAGATTTTATGCTATAAGATTAAGAAATGTCCACTTTTTACTTTCCTTTTTATTACATTTTTGATCATACACACGACAACCAATGCAACACTACACGTCAAAGCCGTAAATTTAGTAGAGAAATGGGAAGGAGGGCAGGAAGGGACCCAAGGTAGCCCATTGAGCCCTCACCCCCACCTCTGGGAGTGTGTGTTAGGAGACCTTTAGCCAGCACAGAAGCCAGGGTTTTATCTTCGATTTCATTACGAACCTACTGAGAAGCAAGGCTTACTCAAGGTCAGATACTTAAGAATTGAGATGGAAATTTTAATATGAGGATGTTCTGCCAATTTCTCTCTTTATGTGATCCAAATCCAGGCTCCACGTGTGATTTCCGGGAGCCCAGAGTATTCCCCATGGTGGGTGGCCCTGAAAGGAGCACGGCTGACCTCAGCCTGCACACAGTACTGCATCCCTCATGGCCTCCCACCTGGAAGTCGAGGCCTTCCGTGGGCCTTCCGTTCACAGCCAGGATAATGTCACCAGCTGCGATGGCCCCATTCTCTTCTGCCGGCTGCCCCGGGAAGAGCCGCTTAATCCTCACAAGATCGTTCTTGAGATGGCCGCAGCGTTCACTCTCCATCTGCACGAAACTGAATCCCAAACCACTGGCGTTCTTTTTTAGCTTGACTTCAAACCTGGGACCTGTATCGTGGGATGTGAATGAGATCCATCCTTCAGTAGATTACAAATGAAATTGGCCAGCCTCAAAATGCAAATTGTCAAGTAAATGAATTATTCCTGTTTTACATTAAAAGATTTCATTTTGCTCATTTTTATGACAGAGTCCATTATACCTGCTATAGGTCAGTGTCATCCAAAGGAAATACGTGAACTGCACATGCAAACCACATACATAATGTCAACGTTTTCAAATAGCTACATTTTACAAAATAGGAGGAAAAAGGTAAAATAATCATATTTCATTTAACCCAACATATCTAAAATATTACCATTTCAACATGTAACAACACGAAAAAATTATTAATGAGGTACTTTACATTCTTCTTATGAACTAAGTCTTTAAGACTCGAGTATATATTTTATCAGTTTGGAGTGGTCACACTTCAAGTACTCAATAGCCACATGGGCAAGTGGCTACCATATTGGACAGAGCAATTATAGACAATCAACAAAGTTTATATGTAAAGATATAACTCAGAGACGTACACAATAGGCCCAAATCATTCAGTAAAACTTGAATCACATATATTCCTATTACCCTTTTAGAACCACAGTCATTTTTTAGTATACTTGAAAAAAAATTTTTGCATAATTAGACCATGGAGATAATCATGGCCAACTCCATGAAAATGTTTTAGCTGCCATTTTGTTCAGCCCTGTGTAGTGACCGTAAGACAAAACAGCTGCTTCTGGGCACCCAAGATGGACACAGCCCAAAGAACTTATATAGTCTGGCGGCCAGAGGCCTCTGGGCCTCCCCTACTCTGCTTTCACCACCTCAGTTGGCAATCAATCAATAGAGGGACAGAGCACTGATTTATAGACTATGATTTGGGGCAAGAATGAAAGTGTCTGAAGCAGTTAGGTTCAGGTATGTCGTATGACCAGTTTCACCATCACCATCGTCTGACCCCTTTAGCTCATTCTGTATTCAATTTCTCAAAGGCCCTCGCTGGAGTGAGCTGAGGAGCAATGAAAGAAGAAACAGACTTATTTTATGCACATGCTTTTCCCCCTCCACCCAACCCCATTGCTCACTATGGTTACCTTGCATTCAACCTGATCAAACGCGTTCAGGAAAATCTCTATAAAGGGGTTGACAAGCAGCTAAGCTGCAAATCATGACATACTAAGGAAATAAATGTTCTCCTAGCAGGAAACAAAATCTCAGGGAAGTGCAGAGAGGCAACCCATCAGATGATGTGTAATACTTCCCCTGTAAACTGATCATGGGTTTGCTTTTTGATGTTAGTAACTAGGCTAGGTGTCTGAGCGCCTTCCTCTCCCCACCCGCCTCATCTTTACTCAGATTTTTGTTACAAGTGTCTCGGCTGAAACGTGGACCCTTTGTCAGCAAAGGCATGATCCTTTCATTCCAATTTCAACCCCGAATACTTATTTAGACACAAACATTCCAGCAGCTGATCAGAAATCCTCAGAAGGCTTGGGGGCAGAATTATGCCCGGTCATCATTTTGGGGACAATGCATTTTTTTTATAGGAACATGTTCCATTAGATTGGCTTCCATTGCATCAGAAAGCGGCCGCCTGATGACCACCGCTGCTCACTCTCTTTTGAGAACCCAGAGGGAGGCTTCCTGCTTTCCCTTTGGAGTTGACAATTCAAAAGCAGCACAGGACGACATGACAATAGTAACACTCAATCCTCTCTCCTCTCACCATATGTCGCTGAGACACTGCTCGCAGGCCTTCCAGGCAAGACTGTTGCCAAGGAAACAGCCGTGCATTCATCTCCCATCCTGTCATTAGCAGAAGGACACTGCTGCGCAGTCCTGGGGCCTCTTCTCTCTAAGACCAGTCTTGCAACCTAGAAGGATGGGTGGACGAACTCAATTTACACCTCATGTGGCAACCAGGAGTCTCTCCCTCCACTCGGCAAATGCTTCGTAATTTTCTGATACATCCAGTAGCTGCTTCATTTGAATCTCAAATCAAAATCTCCAATCTAGCTTATCTGTTAGAATCCAGAGCCATATTTCCAACTGTCTGTTGGACAAATGCTCCTGGAAGTAACACATGTACTTCCATCTCAGTGTATTCAAGGCCAAATTCATCTTCTTCCTCTCACTCACCCTCACTTCCCCCTCCTCATTTTGCCTAAAACATTCCTTCTCTTGCCTTTGCTCTCTCAGAACACTGACCTATCCCTCAACTAACCTCCCAGGGGCCACACTTGCAGTGGACCAGCTCTCCCCCTTCTGCCCTCCAAATACCCAACTGCCTTCCAAGGCTTGCATGTTCTCCATCAGAAACATCTCCCTCAGTGCTCCCCTCTCCTCCATTCCCTCTCCTGCTGCCAGTGGCCAGCTGGACTGGGGCAAGTGCCCTCTAACTTGACTTCCTGGACCCTATCTCCTCCTCCTTCAGTCCCCTCCCCTCAAGGTTACCTGTGGATTGAAATAAGACACAAGCTGAACATGCAACACTCTTGATTAAAAATCTCCAGTGTTTTCCATCACCTAAAATCCAAAGCCCCAGCACAGTATCCCAGGCCTATGTCAATCTGGCCTCCCCTTTTCTTTCTGGTTCAATTTCCCTTTCCTCTTCCCCACACACTGTATACTCCCATTACCCAGAGCATGACCCAGTAGCTAGACATCGCCTGGAAGCTTTGGAGAAATTCTGAGCTTCCACTCGGGGCACTTGACCTTGCCAACATCCTCCTGCAGCAATGGTCATTCAGCACCATTGCTGTGACCCCAGAGTGACAGTTCCTACCTGTCATCACCACCAGTATACTGGCCAAATACATTCTCTAAGCATGTCCGTCAGCAAAGTTCTGAAGAATAGAGAATACTACTAAATTATGACTTTGTTCTCAAGATATGTCAACCAAGGTCGCCAAGACAAGTAAATCTCACCACAAAATAGAAGAATGGTTTGGGAAAGGAAGCAAAAGGGGGCCCTTCCACCCCTCTGTTTGCCAGAGGGGTCCCTAGGAGCCCTTTGCATCTCTGATGGTTGCCCAGTTGCCAAGAGGGAGACCCCAGCTCTGTGGCTTAGGCCACCATCGCAAGTAAAGGTTCCCACCCTCAGGCGGAGGATGGGACAGAGTGTAGTGACATCCAGATGCTGCCTGGGCACTGCACAGAATGAGGACCGAAGGGTAAATGCTCTTGGCACCTTGAATTTCTACCTCTTTGTAATAAAAGCACCCCTAGGACAGTGTAGCCTGTAATTACACAGGTTGACGGGAACGGCATGAACTTGGGTGGGGGTGGGTGTCAGCACGTGCCAAAGCAGGTGCTGAGAGGCCCTGAGAGCAGACGGAGGCGTTGGTCAGTTACAGCAGGAGCAGAGGGTGTGAGGGGGCGGCCTGGCAGGAGAAGTCACTTCACTCAGTCAGCTGAGTACAGCTGTCTGACTCCAGAATCTAGGCAAGAGACAGCAAGCTTTTCAAGGCTCCTTAGAGGAGGTGAGCTTCACTGCCTGGGAACATCTGCTTGCTTCCTGCTGACTTTCACACCTCCAAAGAAAAGTACTGGTAAAAGGAAGATGCGAAAGGAGAAAAACAGACACAACAGAAAGTCTCGTTGGTTTCCTGCCTACCCCCTCCCACCCAGAGGCAACCACAGCTTCTGATGTTGTCGAGGAAAACTCTGGGGGGAAGGAAAGCTCCCCAGTAACCAGTAATGGTGCACTCACCTGCCCAGAGCCCTTGAGGCACTGCACGGCCTGCTTGTGGGTGAGGCCACACAGATTCACTCCATCCACCTGCAAGAGCCGGTCACCTGGGAGGGGGACAGATGTCATGTCCCCGAGCTCCTGGGGCTGCAGGAAGGACTATTCTGCGAGGCCCCTGCCCAGCACCCCTCCACACAGCCTCAAGGAGGGGTAGGGAGCTGAGCTGGGGGGATCCCCGCCCGGGCCCTGCCAGCCTCCCCTGTGAGCACCTGCACAGATCAGCGGTCTAGAAACCTCTATCCTTGGCTCACAGAGCAGTTAAGCCAGCTAAAAAGTACAACCTTATCCTTTCTCCCGATTTCCTGGGAAACCATTTTTGAAAGTTTTTTCAAGTCTCTTAGGGGTGATATTTATATCTCCAGGATGTTTTTTATTTCAAAAAACGTCAGGGAGACCTGGTTGATGCCAGGGACCCTGGAATTCTAGGGAAAATGGAGATAGGTAAGATCGTAGGTGCCCTTTTTAGCTCAATTCTAGCCATTTTGGAGAACAGTAAAAATCCACCCCCGGCTTCCTTCAGAGCAGTGGATGTGAGGAAGGGCAGAGAGGAGGCTTGCTGGTGTCCTCCCCGGATACTTAAGTGGAGGTCACCAGTACCTGCTCTGTCCTCCATGGGGAGCATGGCTTCTCCCATGAAAGCCAAACAGCAACAAGTTTATTTAAAATTTCATATTTTTAAATCACCTTATGTTTCCCAAGCATTTGGGCCCCATGTTAACATATCAGGTAGGTGGGTCAGGTTAAATCATCTCCTTTTCCAGGTAAGGAAACCATGACCTGGAGAGGCAATCATTTGCACAAGTCATCGGAGTGAGAGTGGGGCAAGGCTTGAAGGCTGCACCCCCCAGGCCGGGGCTTATCCCACCACAGAACGCAGAGCCCAGCATGACTCCATCCTCACCCTGCAGGATCTGCCCTTCCTTGGCTGCTGGCCCTCCGGGAATGATGGATTTCACGTAGATACCTCCACAGAGCACACTTGTGTTAATGCCACCCTGGAAAACACAATGAAAAACTCACCACCCATCTGCCCCATCCTGAAGGGGCCTCCCCCACCTCCCTGACTCAGAGTGCTCCCATCTGCCTTCCGCTCTATCCCATCACCTCATCTCCATGTGACACCATCTTATATATTCACTTGTTTGTTTAGGCTTTATCATCCACTGAGCAGAAGGTTAGATGCTCATAAGAAGTATAACGATATGAGCTGTGTGAGGGAGCTGTGTCATATCCAGCCCAGCACTGGCCAATGGCAGGTGCTCAGAAATGAGTCACATCAATGTACCACATCATCGCTCCACAAGCAGTGACCAGCAAAAGTGGATACCACGATAGGCCCAAAGGCTGGTGCCATGCCTGGCATATTCTGTATCCTTTTGTGTTGGTTTGTGGATACAAAAGCAGAATTCAACCACACAGTATTTTGCAACTTTTTTTTTTAACTTAACAATAGATTATGAACATCCTTACAGGTCACTAAAGATCTAACTTTATCTTTTTCTTCTAATTTTTCCATGTATGTATACACACATACATAAAAATTTTTACATCAGTGGGATTATATAATATCATTCTTGTACAATTTTTATCCTTCCTCCTCCCGGGTCTGCCAGATGGAGCTCAGAAACCAAATGCAAAGTGTCTGTCCCAAATGGAGGTCTTACCAACCTGACGACCAGGGGCCACCCCATTCACCTTTGGCTTGTGTCCCTGAAGCTCCACAATGCTACCCTCTCCTTATTGTCCAGCATAACCATAATTCCACCCACACTGCTTGGAGTGTCTGCTCTTCCCAAGTCTGCCATTGGTCTCCCAGTTTCACTTTGAACTCCCATCCCTCACTGAGGGCGCCACTGACTTTCTTGGTTCATCACTTCTGACGTGTTGCTTGTACTCAGTGATCACTGGGTTATCAGAGATTGGCATATGAGTGCAATGCCCACCAAGACTCCAGATGAACATCTTTCAACTGTTTACTTTCTAAGCTCTCCTAAGAATTCTTACAGTCACGCTGAATCCAAGTGTCCCATCTTCTTTAACCAGCTCCACGAAGTAGATTTCACTGGCATTGTTTTCTGAAGGTGATAGAGGACACGAAGAACCAGTACCCTGCCACGAATGAGCAAACAAAAAGAAAGAAGAAGTGAAGGCACTGGCCCTGCCTAAGCAGATGGCACCTCTTAGCTCTCACCTGCTCTCAGGAGCCAGCAGCATTGCACACCAAAAAAAAAAATCATAAGTTTCAGGGCTGGGCCAACAGGGAATTCACTCTCCACTTAATCAGCTCCTCCCCATATGACTTTGCACCTGTCTCTTGGTCTCTCCAGACTTCTTCCCCAATCCACAGAACTGCAATGAGAGATCACCGTCTAACAGTGAATATGAATGATGCCCAGCACATAACAGGGTCTCAGTAGATTCCCCCTGTTTCTACTCATGATGCAAATATCGTTATGAGAACTGAAGTCATCTAGACACTCCCTGGTAGCTTCACACATGACACCAGTCAAGTGAAGGCATGCTGGATACCAGATACACAGCAGCTTCTGGAGCAGAAGAAAACCTCAGGAGGACCTTCAATCATCTCTAGCAAGGGTAGCTATACTGGGTCTCTACTTTACAGTGGTTGAATTCTTGAGAGAAGAACAGAAGAGAGTATTTTCTACCTCATGCCAGGCATTTTGCTTGGTGCTGTGACATGCATGTCATGTTGATTCATCCGTCCAGTCATGCTACGAGATTAACTGAGCACCAAGAGAAGGTGTACATCCCCATCCTGGGTGATGGAGGAGAGCTGACACAAGGCCTGCTTTCAAAGGTGTGGGCAAGCAGTTAAAGAAACCGATGAGGAGAGCTAAGCACCTCGGGGCTAGAAACAGCGGACGCTCTTAACTTTCCTGAGCCTGAGGAGCGAGAGGAGGGATGGCTGATGGAACTGAGCGAGTGGTAAAGAGCTCGAGGGCAAAGAGCTCCTAACAGGAGCTGTGTTCTTCAGCAGAGGGCCACAGCCAACCTGAGCACAGGCAGGGTGACAAGCCAGTACTCACTTATCCGCCAGCTGCAGGCTCCCACTAGACTGTGAAGTAAGAGAAAACCTATATAGTGGTCTCTGCCCCCCACCCCTGGCACAGAGCTCCTTCAACCCTTGTAATTTCCTAAGTGATGTATGTGGAATCTAAAAAAACAAACTCAGAAGCAGAGTAGTGGATTGGTAGTTGCCAGAGTGAGGGCGAGGGGTGGGCAGTGGGGAGTATGGGTGAAGGTGTCAGAGGGTACAAATTTCCAGTTATAAGGTAAATAATTTCTGGGTATGTAACGTACTGCATGGTTACTATAGTTAGAAATACTGTATTGTATATTTGCAAGCTGCTAAGAGAGTATATCCAAAACGCTCTCCACACACACACACACACACACACACATACACACACACACACACACACACACACACAATTTTAACTCTGTGAGGGGATGGACCTGCTAACTAACCTTGTTGTGGTAATCATTTTGCTATATATGTGTGTGTGTGTCTATATACATATGTACATATGTATAGACACACACATATATGTCAATTATATCACAATGAGTGATAAAAAAAATAAAATACAGGGATGTCTAAATTTTTTTTAAAAATTCCTAAGTGATAGGAGACTAGGAGCATCTTTTGTTCTAATATTTGGTCTTTGACCTCAGTTCCTGACACAGAGCTCTCAAATCCCTTGAAATTTTCTGGGTTATAAGAATGCCTTTTGTTCTAAAGAGGGAACTCTGGTTCCTGCGTAGCTTCAGGATGGGGGCTGGTCACCAGAAAACCAAGCCATGATTAGAAGCTTGAAACTTTCCACTCCACTCAACCTCCCATCCTCTGGGAAGGCAAGAGGGGCTAGAGATTGAGCTAATGATCCACTATGCCTGCGTGCTGAAGCCTCCATAAAAATTTCAAAAGTATGGGATTCGTAGTTTCCAGGTTCATAAACACATCTATGCAGAGTACGGCACACCCCAACTCTACAGGGGCAGATGACGCTGCTCTCAGGACCCTTCTAGACCTCACCCTATGCATCTCTTCCTCTGTCTCCTCCCTTGTACCTTTAAAACATCCTTTATAGTAAATCAGCGATAGCAAGGAAAGTGTTTTCCTGGATCCTGTGAGCTGCTCTAGGAAATTAACAAACCCGAGGAGGGGGCCATGGGGACCTCCAATTTGCAGCCAAGTCAGACAGAAGTGTGGGTAACCAGGGGACGGACAACTTCATTGTCATCTGGAGTGGAGGCTGTCTTGAGGGATGGGTCCTTCACCTGTGGGATCTGGTGCTAATTCCAGTCTGTTAGTGTCGGAATTGCTTGATGTGGAAAACCCACCCAGCTGGTGTCAGAGTGTTGTGAGTGGGGTAGTAGTGTGAGATAAAGGAAAACAACTCTCTTTTCCTAGACACAGGGCTTCTGGGCAGAGCCAACCAGAAGACAGAGGGCTGACACAGTCTGTGAGTGTCAGCTCCACGGGGCCCAGAGAAAAACGGAGAGAGGTCTGGAGGGGCAAAAGGAGACCTTTCCATCCAGTGTCTAAGGAAACACAGCTGGAGTCTGGCGGCCCTGGGACTAAAGCAGACAGTTCTCTGCATGCCAGAGCTGGCCTTTGTCTTCTTCCTCCTTGGTGTGTTGTCAAGAGCGAAGGCAATGAGTTGCAGCTTGAGGACCAACTAGAGACCAAGAATACAAGATGTCTGATTGTCCATGCGTGGCCCTCGGCAGAAGCCAGTTATTATCCGTCACAGTTAAAATTAGTGACCGAGGACACTGAAACCTCAAACACTGAGCCCTGGCACTGCGCTAGAAGCTTTGCCTTTTCCCCTTTATATTCTTCTCAACAACCTTGCACTGTAAGAATTTATTCCCTGACATGGCAAATAGAGAACAAAGAGGGACTTTGGAGCCAAGGCTGTTGGGCTCCACAGCCTGTTCTCTTTCCTCCAGATTCTAGAGAGTGAAGCAAGGGAAAGATTACCTTTAATGGTGGAGCAGACAGCTGAGGTCTCAGCCTGGGCATTAAGCTCTGAGTCCGAGCCATTTCCAGTTCTTCAATATTTCTTTCCTGGTCTTGTGTGTGTGATGAAAAACTTCCCAGGTGCCCGTTGCTCAGGCTGTCTGTAGAGAAGACCCCAGAGTTGGCCGTGCTATTCTTCTCCTCGCTTGAGGTATTTCCACAAACACCTATAAAAACAAGCCAAGAAGAAATCAACAGCTTGGAAAGGCTGGCGTCTCAGTGGCATTTCTATGTGGGGCATAGCATTTTCCTCCAATGACAGAAAGACCTTTTATAGCTGCTGGGAGCCATGTGAGTTTAGCACCTCATGAGAGATGATACATTTAGAATAGAGGAAGGGAAGATTCTGGATGTGTTCTTGAAACTTAAATAGAGCTTGTGTGACCCAATTATGAAAACACAGGAGCAACGGATGGTTATAATGGCAGTTCCCCCCTTTTAAGCTCTTGCCACATATGGGCACCACACACACACACACACACACACACACACACACACACACATATACACATATTTACGTACGGAAAGATATACGTATCTTTCCATGTTTTCAACATACCCACCAGGAAGGTGTGATCCCAGTTCAAACACAAGAAAGCAGAGTCAAAAGGATTACATCTTGCCCAAAACCCCACAACCACCATGTTGCTCTTAAAGCTAGCCTCTTCCAGAGTCCCTGCTGAGCACACCTGTAATCACCCTGTGATCCAAAGTTCACCATGTCTGGTTCTTTGGGGGGAACTTGGTACAAACCAGGTGGTGGACTCCCTATGGGTGAAGACTGGGCCACTGATTCCCATTTACCCCATGTCTGACCCTTGAGCTGGCACAGAGCAGAGGAAAGAACATGAGGTCAGGAATCACTAGGTAAAACCCTGGGGAAGGTAATTCACATTTTTGGACCTCAATTTCCTCATATCTAAAATAGAGATAATCTCAACTACCTCATAGGGTTGGTGAGGCTTAGAAATTAAATATAGAGAGATGTTTATACATGTAGAGAGAGAGAGAAAGAGATTACAGCTTAGTACATAGTACTAAGAGCCTCAATACGTGTATTTACCATGCATATGTTAATATCAGCTATTCAACAAATGTATATGGGAGGAAGGAACACAGATCTTCTTTACATCTGGATATGTAGTCACACAAGTAAGTTTACAACTTTTGATACAGACTCATTAGTACTCAGGAAAATGCCCAACTCACACAGTGGATAAACTTAATTTAATGAATCAGATTAGAAGTAGTTCAAGCCTAAAGGTATTCAGTAGAGAGTGGTGGGCCACCGTTCAGTAATGCCTTATTCCTGGCAATTTCTTTATTTTTAACATCTTTATTGGAGTATAATTGCTTTACAATGGTGTGTTAGTTTCTGCTGGATAACAAAGTGAATCAGCTATACGTATACATGTATCCCCATATCTCCTCCCTCTCGCGTCTCCCTCCCACCTTCCCTATCCCACCCCTCTAGGTGGTCACAAAGCACCAAGCTGCTTCTCACTAGCTATTCTACTGTCATTGTCCTTCTAGCAATGTTGTAAGCATCTGTTTATTTTCTTCCACACCCTCCACAAGAGACAAGGACAAGACTTACGACTGGATTAAAACGTCAAGCTGTGCAACGTATGTCCTGCCTAACGGAAATACAAGCTAGAACTTCTGCGAGTAACTAAAACTCAATCTGTAGTGGAGGGTGATGTCTGCTCCTGATGGGAAGTCTCTCTGCCTTGTCTTTGATCTCCAGTCTAGAGCACATGCCCCAACAGCAGCCCAACCAGATAGAAACTCACGGCGGTCAAGCCTCTGCCCACAGTGACCAGCCAGAGTCACTGTGGAAGCATCTTCCTCCAACAAAGGTGGCAGCTGTTTCGAGGAACCCCAACTGTGACCAGGCAGAGTTACCAACAGGTGACAGGGGCTCCAGGATGAGAGGACACGTAATTCACAGGCACTGCGGGTACTCCATCATCTGAAACTCTAAAGTGAGGTTGGAGCCTCGCAGACTTTGGGTGCCAGTTTTGGACATCCCCACCCCAGCAGGCCATCCTTGACGCTGAATGGACCCCAGCTCAGCTGCATTATGTTTCCTGATTTTAAAAATAGGATGGTTTGATCGCTCCCCTCTGTCCTTTCCTGTGCAAAGTATGGAGGGAAATACAAGGACAGCTAAAACATTGTGGGAAGAACAGTGACAGTGTAGGAAATCCAACAGAGCAGTGTGTTGGGGCAGGTGCTGTGGAAGGGCCGGGCTAGCCCCTGGGTCAGGTCCAAGCACAGGATGAAAGGCGCATGGCTAAGGCCCCAGCTTTGCCAGCCCCCATCCCCCCACAGCTTCTGGACGAAGGGCAGATGCAGCACCTGGAAAGCCACCTGGTGATGGTGTGTCCATGTGCAAGAGTGAGACAGGGCATGTGGTTTTCAGAGGCCAAGGCCAACGGGGTGACTGTATTTAGGACCAGAAAATGCTGGCTGGTGTGACATGAAGCATTTCTGTACATGAGAGGAGGTTGTACAAAGCTCCTAGAGTGTGGGCCTGGCTTTGTAGGCAGCCTTCTGGAAAATGGCAGGATCACCCAACCAAAATGCTGTGGTGAGCCCGGGTAACTGGGAGGGAAAGGGATATTAACATCCCCCCATTACCACCCCAAACCTGACCCAGATAAACAGAGTCATCTTATCCTTCAGTACAGGCAATTGTTGGCTAGCTATCTAAAGGACGAATAAAATCATCTTTAAAAAAAAAAAACAACCTTTACTCTTTGGGTTGATCTCTAACATGCTGAGTCTTAACCAAATTAGAACAGAACGCTTGTTATGCACTTCAGCTTCGAGAACAGCCCCCTGTCTCCTTCCCACCGGATTCCACGACTAAGCCCCAAATATGTAGAATTACTGCAGTAGCCACTTTCAATAAGGACTTGGCTGATAGAAAGAGTATCCTCCCTGTCATGCGAGAAGAGTGGCAGAAAAACACACAATAGCTGCATCTAATAAAGAACTAGAGCAGGCTTCTCCCATTCAGCAGGACAAGCAATGGTAGAACCCATTCTGCCCCTGAAATTGCAGAGTTTATTGATTTGTGCCAAAGCCACTATCACGAGAGAGGTAATACAAAAGACCTACACGGACTTAAAGCCCCAGTACTCTGTTTGTAAAAATGTACTCCTTAAAAATAAAGGAGGCTCTCAGCTTCTGAAAGGGGGTTAAGACATACCTTTTGACTGAGAAATGATTAATTCTATGTTGTCAGGAGAATTCTGAATCATTCTAACAGCCATGTCGAATGTGAAGCCCTCCAGACTGATGTGATTCAAGGCTAATATCTGCCCTCCTGGAAACATAAGACATCTCAATAATCCCATCAAGGAAATGAGAAAGAGCAGTTCCTTAAAGCAGCATCTCTGGCAATCAAAAATGACATACCTGGTTTGATCTTTTTAGCTTTTTCAGCTGGTCCCCCAGGTATAATAGAAGATATAAAGATGCCAGGATCAACTTTGCCTACATCTTCTCCCTCATTGATGACAAAACCTATAATCCAATTATATGAAAGAAGATGATACTTAATGATTTTGCAGCTCAGAGAGGTTAGGTTATTTGCTTGAGATCACACAGCTACTAAGTAGCAATGCTGATATTTGTACCAACAGCTCTTTCTACTCTGCCATGACAGATGGAGAAAAGTGGATTGTCCCGCATTCATAAGCACAACTACAGCTAGGAACATTATGTATTATTGTTCCCATACATAATCAGATCGGAAAAAAAAAGATGATTTTTAATGAAGTAACCCTTCTCTTCTTAAGGGTCTTCGAATGTGGTAAATAGTAAGAGGTGAAAAAGATTGACTACTCTTCCCCATCCCTAAGAATCTAAATATGCTAGAGAAAGATTATTACGTGGTATTAGACGGAAAAGCCTTTTTCTATCTTATACTTAGATTTTCAAGATCTGCACCCCAAAACCTGATCAGGCCTAAAAGGAAACTTTGACCCCAACATCCCATTGCTGGTTAGGGACATTTAAAGGGAAGAAAAAGAAGTGATCACTGAAAAAGTCAAATTGGGAGAGGACAGGCAGGAAAACGGAGTAGAAAAGTCTAAAGGGAAGATGGCACACACCTCCCCTCTGCCCAGACGGAAAGACTGGGTCCCCCCTGCCAGGAGCCCTCTTACCAAAACCACGGCGTGGATCCCGGCTCAGTGCCACGTGCACAATTTCTCGATCTGGTTCGGCTGTAAAGCTCCTTCTCCTCTTATTTTGTGGCCCTGGAAGTGGAAACAAAGCCCCACATTGTGCTTTTCCCCCAAATTATCAGAGACCTAATACAAAAGGTGTGAACACTATTTCACACACACGCACAATGCTGGGCATGGATGGCTGAACACATACTCTTTTTTTAAATAAGTTTTTTAAATTTATTTTACTGAAGTACGGTTATCTACAATGTTGTGTTAATTTCTGCTATACAGCAAAGTGGTTCAGTTATACATATATATGCATTCTTTTCATATTCTTTTCCATTATGGTTTATCACAGGATATTGAATATAGTTCCCTGTGCTATACAATAGGACCTTGCTGTTTATCCATCCTATATATAATAGTTTGCATCTGCTAATCCCAAACTCCCAATCCATCCTTCCCCCAGCCCCCTCCCCCTTGGCAACCACAAGTCTGTTCTCTACGTCTGTGAGTCTGTTTCTATTTTGTAGAAAAGTTCATCTGTGAACACATACTTCTGACCCTCACCAGGTCAGTGTTGGCTCATCAAGGGCAGAGGCAAAGGTAGGTGGGCCATGGTGCTTGCTCTGCAGGACTTACTACAGCTATTCTTTTTTCTGCATTGGTCTTGGGACAAGACAGAATCTGAGCAGAGGTGACCTTGCTGGCAGTGAAAACTGAAACTAAAGTTGGAGCACAGAGATGAGCCAGCAAAGCCTTCCCGTCTTGGGCCCCTAACAGTAGGGGGTGATATGGCCCTGCAGCCCAGAGCAGGGTTCCCCCAGCTTGGGTCTTGGAGGGGACCCAATGCAGAGCCCTGACGGGCAATCCAGTGTTGACCACAGAGCACGTGGAAAAATTCCCAAAGAGTGACCTGCCCTCCAGCGTTTTCCACATCGCTCCCTCCCCCAACGGACCATGGTGGGACCTGCACACAGTTCATGGTAAAGAGCCACCTGGTGGTATTCCAGATCCAATCCCAGGCTTAACACTTATCAAATATAAATATCTTCTCTAGCTCAGGAATCTCTTTGTCTTTATGTCCCACTGGGGACCTGCCTGGAGGATATATGACAGAGGGGAATGCCGCCTGCCCTGTATATGTTTTCTGGTGAGTAGTGGGAGGATGATATTCTGGGCCCATATGAAGAGTTGTAAAGAAAATGAATGATACGTTTATCCAGCCACGCCCCTCCACAGCAGGTATTCCTCACGCTGGAATCGAGCGCTGGGAATCTTCACCAGTGCTAACACATTCAGAATCTATGTGCTCAGCCCAAGCCAAAGGTGGACATCATGGGCTTTTCCCAACCATAAGTAGTTTTGTTCTTTTTTTAACATCTTTATTGGAGTATAATTGCTTTACAATGGTGTGTTAGTTTCTGATGTATAACAAAGTGAATCAGCTATACACATACATGTATCCCCATATCTCCTCCCTCTTGTGTCTCCCTCCCTCCTGCCCTCCCTATCCCACCCCTCTAGGTGGTCACAAAGCACCGAGCTGATCTCCCTGTGCTATGCAGCTGCTTCCCACTAGCTATCTATTTTACATTTGGTAGTGTATATATGTTCATGCCACTCTCTCACTTCGTCCCAGCTTACCCTTCCCCTCCCCGTGTCATCAAGTCCATTCTCTACGTCTGTGTCTTTATTCCTGTCCTGCCCCTATGTTCTTCAGGGCCTTTTTTTTTTTTTTTAGATTCCATATATATGTGTTAGCATACGGTATTTGTTTTTCTCTTTCTGACTTACTTCACTGTGTATGACAGAATACTCTGGTTTTCTTCAGATCGAATAAATCTTTCACCTTCTACATAAGTAGTTTTGAGATTAATGGAAAAGCAAAAAGATTGTGAACATTATTGAGGAAGCAAAATGAAGTAGTGGCAAAAGATTGAAAGCAAGAGTCACGTGTAAGGTTTCCTTTACCCCAAGCCCACGGCTTGGCCCGTACCTGTGTGCGTGCTCTGAGCAGGCCGTCCAGAGAGAGGGTCACAAGTCGTTGGCTTCTGGGTCAAACAGATGTGCTCCAGCTGCTCGTGGCCAGGGCAGGGCCTGCAGGGAAAGTCAACAAGATGAGGTAAGATGCCCCTAGAAGGCAACTTCCTGCCATTCTGAGTGTGGGTGGTGGGAACATGCTCATCGGTCAACAGATACATAGACAGACCCCATCAAGGGCCGATCTGGTTATCAGAAGTACACTGGAAAGAATGGCTTTGGGGGCTTTCTATCTTAGAGGGGACCCTAGAGTCACCCAGGCCCCCTATGAACCTCCCACTATCTCTCCTTTGAGTTGAATAAGCAGCCCTTCCAAACCTCCATTTCCTTAACCAGAAAATAAGAATATTCTTATTTCCTAGACTTGTGATGGCCCCAAAATGAGGTAGTAGGTATAAAGTACTCATGCTTTTAGTGGGTCCTGATTTTTCTGTTGTTTGCTTTTTCAGCTGGGCCAGCCATGTTCCAACACCTCCACTGTGATGTTCCAGCACCTCCACTGAGGGTTTCACACAGTAACTTACCTGCTTGATCCTTGCAGATACTGGAGTTGGCTACCCCCTAGTAATACTGAGCTGAAAACAAGAATCTTTCATGCCGGCATTCAGTTGGCTTTGCCGAGCCAGCATTCTAGCAAACAAAGGATGTTCTAGGCCCTAGAAGAATAATGAATTAAGTGGGGACCCTGCCTGACCCACAGGGTCAGCTCTGCTCAAGATAAGCTACATCCAGGGATGAACAAAGTAGAGAGTGAGCAGAAAGAACAGAGGCAAAGCCACAGGACTTAGAGTCCTGGAAAAAGCCAGCACTGGGCCTCATCTGAAGAAGGAAGGCCAGGAGGTCGACCATCTGAACAGATCCATCAGCCCTTCATCACCCAGGTTGGCCCCAACCTCAGGGAGCCCACACCTGCCCCACTGCTTTAGGCAGCCGGCCCAAGGCAGGGATGGGTGCTGCCACCGCACCTCTCACTGCAACCTGGGATCAGTGATGCCCGGTGCTCCGGGCACAGAGCCTGGCGCTGTTCAAGGGGCCAGACCTAGAAAGGGAAGAAGAGGAGCGATGGGGGAGAGAAGGCAGATGCAGGGCGAGGGACAAGCGCAGGGCTGCTCTTCAGAGATTAGGGAGAAGGCCTCACTCCAACTCAGCTCCTGTTTATACTGTGTATTTCAGCAAGTTCAGCCCAAGTTGACTGAGATCCGACTAGAAGTCAGGCCCCGGGCTGGCAAGGGACCGAGGGTAAAGGTGAATCAGACATGGGCTCTGCCTTCTGGGAGCTCCCAGCCCACTGCGAGTTGCAGGATGGGTGCCTTTCATGCCATCTAGAGCTGACCTAAGTGCCCAGGGAGAGGCTTTGGCAGAGCACTCCTGGGTTTCAAAGAAGGAGATATCCCAGCAGACCCAGAGGGGCCAAGAAAGGCCACAAGGGAGGGCCTCTGGAGAAAGGAAGGGATTTTCTGCCTTAGGCTGCCACTGCCCATGTGATCCAAGTCACACGTGCAAGTCTATTGTTTAAAAAGGATAAAAAGCAGCACCTACTGCAAATCACAGAGACTAACACTGTGTGATTCCACTTGTACGGTAGAGTGAGGTCCTTAAAGTAGTCAAATTCATAGAAACAGAAAGTAGAATGATGGTTACCAGGGTCTCAGGGAGTAGGGATGGGGACTTGTCTTTTAATGGTCATAGGTTCAGTGTGGCAAGATGAGAAGAATTCTGGCTGCACCAATGTGAATATACTTAACAGTACGCCGCTGTCCACTTAAAAATGGTTAAAAGGGTGAATTTTATGTTATGTATATTTTACCACAATTAAAATAAGCTTTTAAAAATGCAAACCTAAAGAAAATAATGCCATTTACTGAAAGTCTCCGCATGCTGGCCTCAGAGCTGAGGAGGAGACAGGCACGTCACTGTTCTCTGGAAGTTCCCCGTTTACAGGACAGACAGATGCACGTGGATGTCGGGGTGGAGGGGCCCTGGGGGCAGCTGCTTGAAGGCGAGCCAGTGGTGCTGGCCAGGGCAGTCAGGAAAGGCTCACAGAAAAGGTGCCATGAAGTACGTGGGGCAGGGATTGTATGTCAGGGTTGGCACCCTGATGGCATCCCCGATCTAAGCAGTGCTGAGCACACAGCTGCTCAGGCTCGACACTGGGAAGCGGGTCCCATCTCTTGCGTGTCAGTGTCTGCATGCCGTCCCATCCTTCCCGTCCTGGCTCTGGCCCGCTGGTCAGCAGCACCACCTGCTCCTGCCACACGGGCCCTCTGCTTGTCACCTCTGTGAGCGCCATGAAGCAGGGGCTGTGTCCGTCCTGCCCACTGCTGAGTCCTCAGTGCACAGCTCGGGGATGGCACACAGCAGACACTCAACCAATTTTTGTAGCAAGAGGAACTGGGCCTTCGCTCATGGCATTCCTGCCTATCTCCCCTCCTTCTCACTGTGCCCAAACCCATGGTTGGTCAAGACCCGCTGTCACTTCCCCCATGCAGCCCTCCTCTGTCCCCTTATCTGGAAATCACCTCACTCTCGGGGGAGCGATAAAGCTGTATCTGTGTCTGCCTTAAACATTTAACCATTCTATCCCCTTTAAGAGGGTTTGTGTTCCTACCTTCTCCCCTAGAGACTAGGGGAAGGGCACCAACATTAGGACACTCATCACAGACTCATCCCATCTTTAGAGTTCTATAACACCATTTAATTCCCACAGCCACCCAGTGGGGTGGGCATCACTGCTCCCACCACTAGACAAATGAGGAAAGAGAGGCACGGGTGTTACAAACAACTAGCACAACACCACACGCAGCAGACAGCTGAGTAGGTGTAGGTGGATTTCCACGGCATTGGGCTCGTTCCAGCGCTCTGCCTGAAGGGGACCCTGGGCTGGCTGATCTTTGCACCAGCCACAGCAAGGATGATGCACTTCTCATCCGTGCACAGGGATGACAGAGCCGGATGGATGCAGCCCTTGTCCCACCTCAGACCGGCCAGAGCAGTGGTGGGCAGTGCCACCTGAGCTCAGCCTCAGCTCGTGCTGATCTAGCCTCAGATATGGTCCTCCTTCTGCCCTAGAGCTTCTTGAGCGTCCTGGGCATCTCACACACCCCCTCTATCCCCCCACCTTGCCCAACGGTATAGGAGAGTTCATACCTCCCACAGACAAGCTTGCACCAGCGCGGGATGGGAGCCGGTGCACAAGTGTCCGCTCCCTGGTCCTTCAGACAATTCTGGGAGGACTTCTGTGCACTTCTCATGGCATTAAGCCCTGGCTGCCCACAGCAGCTATCTTGATGACACTGCCCCCTTTCTTTTCACTTTCCCTCCTCCCCTGTCTCACTTACCCTGCTCACTCCTGCTTCTCAGCATCACCTCCACAAAAACCACCTGCACCCAAGTCATTGTCTTGGGCTGTGCTTCTGGGGACCTTCTAGATGGCCAAAGACCCTAGATTTCCCTTTTCATGGACGGTGACCCATAACCTCTGACGTGAGTTACTAAGGGTTGTGAAAGTCAGGCATTCATAAACTAAAATTAGAGGAGAACCAGAGATTGCTGAGGACTCCAATTCAGCTTCCTGTTGAGAAGGCTGGCTGCCATGCAGTGCTGCCAATCCCCTCCTGTGCGTGCCCACTGGCAGGTCACTGGAAGGGTGCTTTGCAGTCAACACATTCTCAAGGTGGCCTTGAGCTAGTCATGGCTTCTTCAGGCTTTTAATCTATAAAGTGCTATAAAGTGCTATCAGTTTGAATGACGGATTAAAGATGGCCACATATGCTTTGACACTCCTACATCAGGAGGTGGGGTCTGTTTCTGCTGCCCCTGAATCTGTGCTGACACGTGACTACTTTGACCAAGAGAGTATGGCAGAAGTGACCATGTGCCAGCTCCAGGCCCAGCCTTTCAGGAGACTGGCAGCTCGACTTGGGCCCTTGGAGCCCTGAGCTGCCGTGTAGAAGCCTCACTACCTTCCACATGGAGGCACCACATGGAGAAGGGCCTGAGACCACACTGGGATTGAGAAGGGCCCAGCTGAGCTCACCATCCCAGCCATCCCCACTGAGGGCCTGGGCACATGTACAACACAGTCCTGGAGCCTCCAGACCAGTCCTGATGAGTACCCTCAAGAAAAGCAGAAGAATCGCCCAGCCAAGCCTTGCCTAAATTTGTAACCCAGAAAATCGTGAAACAGAATAACAAAATGCATGTTGTTTTAAGTCACTATGCTTTGGAGTTGTTTGTTACACGGTAACAATAATACATAGTTCTGCTTCATCATTATTGAGTTAGTTTGCAGTGCGTGGAGATGCATATTTGCATCAACAAGATCTGGAGCAGTAATTTTCTAAGAATTACTTTAAGATATAATATATGCATTGCCATTCAAATCAATCACCCATACCCTCTTGCTGAAGCAGATGTATAACTCATTCCAAAAAACAGCTCCCTCCCACAGCCCCCTTCATTGGTCCTGTGCTGCTTGTGAATCTGTGCTATTTATAGAACTGGTAATGTAAGTGCAATTCAACTTCGAGGCTATTTTAAAATTTGTGGATCATTATGTTATAATGTGAAGTTGTGTTGATGAGCTCATTATTTTCCCTTGCAAATTAAATCGCAAGCAATCCATCAAAAGAGAACGCATCGGCAATGTAGAGCTTAGGAGTACAGACTCCAGGGCCAGCTGTGTGTGTTCAAGTCTCACGCTGGGAGAGAACAGAAAGTACTTCACAGGGTTGCGAGGGCTAATGTAGTTGACGGGTACAGTGCCTAGAACAGTACCTGGCTAAATAGCCTATCGCAACTTGTTTATTTTGTCCCCTTCAATTTTGTAGCATCACCTAGCTCTTTCTCCACCAAAAGATAGAGCAACGCAGCAGGGAGACAGGGGATGTCTGTCCCGTGTCTAGCATAGATCTGGCCCACAGCTGCCCTTCGGGAAATCTCCGTGGATTTAGTTGATAATTACCCAATGAATGCATACTCCCCTTAGACATTTGACATCCTTTAAACAACGTCTTCACGTATGGATTACTCCAGAGCACCGAGTACATGATGCTTTGGGCCCACAGAACAGATATGTCAAACCCACCTGCCTCTCAGCCCTTGCGCCCTGGTCCCCTTGCTGGTGTCCACAGTGAAGTTATCCAGTGACGTGGGTAGCAGGCCTCCTGCCGCACCCTCCAGCCCGGGTACAAACAGCGCATTTTCTGAGCACGACAGTCTCTGGATCCAAGTGAGCGGCTTGGACTGGGCCAGGTGTGCAAGACTCAGACTGGCCATTTGCACACACTTATCATAGTCTGCAGTGTGGGAGAAACAGATAAACATAAATACAAGAATGATGCTGGCCCCATCGCTCTTGTGGCAGCCACACATCACAGGCCCCAGGCTCTGTCCCGGCTTTTCTTTGTCTGCATGGAGGGGCCTATTTTTCCTCATGCTAGCTCGTGGAGCTCCTATGATTAGCCCTGAGAACGCCACGTCTGCCTAATTAGTACTGACTAAGGAAAGAAAACTCAGACACACAGGAAGGAGGAAACAAGATGCCCTCCATCCCCTGGCAGCTGACAGGCCTTGGAGCCATGGTTCACGGCAGTGTCACAGCGCCAGCAGAGCCTTGTATAAAATTAACCGCTGTCATCCGCTCTGCTCGCTGCCTTTACAAACCATCCTCCAAACGTTGTTTTAACAAATAGGTCTGCAAACTACCTGAGCTCCCAAGATTACGCTCTGCCCTGTGGAATGTAATCTTTCATCTCTACACGGCTTAGTTTCCTTGGTAATAATATTTAAGATCCGATTTTCTGAAATATGAATACGGATCAGATGTGTTGTCTCCCAGCTTTCACACTTCCCTTCCTCCCTTCCTGCAGAAAGAGGTAATAAATGATTCTAATGAGCCCAGGAATGTGAGTGGTTCTCACCACTTCACTCTTCACGTCATTCGTAGGAAACTGGATTTGATAGATAGATTCCTTGAATTAACTAGGATTTACACAAAGCCCAGTTTGTATTTTGAAAAAAGTAAATGATGACTGTGTTCCAACCATCTGTTCCCTGTTAAAACCAAGAAGGAAAGAATGCTCGGGCACACGGCGTTTGTATGGCTCCAGTTGTACGTGTGTTTGTGTGTGTGTGCGTATCTAAAGCACAGTGAAATGCCTTCACTGATAGCATGCCCATGAGCATTTATTTCCTCAAGCAGACAGCCCCCCTTTCCTGCAATGGTGCCTGGTTCATTGTCGGGACTGTGCCCACTGAAAAAGGTAGACTTTAAAAAATACTTTTTGAGAACGTTCTGTGTCTAGGAGGCATTAGGTACCATCATTCACATACAGTAGGCAAGGAAGAAAGGAGGACTAAAAGCAAAGTGAATATGACCTGCAGCTTTTGCAGAAATTGTCCAGTATCCGACTCCAGAGCTTGGACCCGCTCAGACACATAGCAGCAGTGACTGTAACATCCACACCAGCAGTTCACACATCCCGCATGCTTGTTACATGCCAGGCCCAGTGGTAAGCATGTTATCTGCATTGTCACATTTAATCCTCACAATAACCCTGTGGGGTAGATATTATTATACCCATTTTATAGATGAGGTAAAGTGAGGCTAAGAGAGAGTTCACAATTTGCTCAAGGTCCCAGGGCTTGTAGGCGGTAGAGCAGGACTCACACTCGGCTGACTCCACAGTCCACGCCAGAAAATGGACGTATAGAGGACATGGAGATACAAACAGTAGCACAGGAGATTCATCTGAAGCATGCCCGGCCCTCTGATCGCTAAGGTTTAAAGGGATAGTGATCTTAGCTTTAATTGTGGTGTATTAATACCCGCAGGGGGACATTTCACGGAAAGAAAGTGGTGAGAGGGAGAGGCTCAGAGAAGTTTAATGGGTTTCAAGGGAGCCTTCATATAGAGGTTGGAGGTGCAGGAAGAAGGGGCTGCCCCCTGGGGGAGGAGGGCTCCCAGAAGGTAGCAGATGAATGAGAGCATCACAGCCCTGGGTCCTGAGCAGGGCTTTGTCCCCGCAAGAAGCTGGAGAACAACAGGGCACTGGGGAGGATGCTCTGTTAACAGGACAGATCACACAGTGAGGTCAGGGAATGAGAGCCTGGGTGTCTAACACTTAGCATCAGGCATTCAGCATGAAGCAGGGGGGCTCCTGGGGCTGGTGGGGTTGGTGAGAAGTGCTGTTATCATTATTAGGCCTTAGCTTAGTGGGGTTCAATTGGCTGGACAAATGGTGCAGGAAGGATTGATTGGTAGGTAGGAGAGCCAAGAGTTGATAACCTTTCAGGAATGGAAGGAAGGGATACCAAGAATGTCCCAATGCCACTGACACGTCAAGCAGAGCGAATGGTTTCTGTCCACCGGTGGAGGGCGGGGGCAGGGAACTCACAGCCTAACTGTGGCACCAGGAAAGTAGCTGACAAATATCCAAATCAGTCTAGATGGCAAGGCTGAAGCCAAGGTTATTTAACAGAGTTTCAAGAGTACAAGAGCCAAGGAAAAGGTAAAGGGAACCAGGGCAGGATCCTGGGCAGCCACTGCAGATCTGCAGAGTCTCATAGCCACAAGCTCATGGAAGGCCCACCGGCATCCCTGCAGCCCCCTGCTATGCATCTGAAAGGGCTGAGTGAAGGCCTGTGGTCCCACTCTGCGATGCTGACAGATCCTGCCTGATTTAGCCCTGAATTTATGCACGTGTAAAAGCTTGTTGATTTTTCTCTCTCCCCAGGGAACCAAATATAACTATAGAGTAATATGCTTGTTTAGACACTTCACAGAAGAATGACTAAGAAACATTTGGAAAATGTCCAACTTCTTAACAATCAAAGAAATGCCAAATGAAACAACACTGAGAAATCATTTCTCCCCATAAATGAACAAAGATAAACATGATAATATCTATTCCAGCAAGGATGCAATGAAACAGGCACAATGATACTGGACATGGGAATGGCACTCAGGAAAACAGGAAGGGCCCTAAAAATGCCCCAACCTTCATACCCCAAATGGAACTGAAATCTACCTTAAAGAAATAATACACAATACAGAAAATTTTTCTTCCAATGATGTTTACTGCAATATTATTCATGTTATTGGAAAATGAAAAGCAAACTTAAAATCTAGAGGAATGATTAAGTAAATGATTGTATTTCCACACTAATCATCCATCCATGCATTCATTCAAAAAAACATGTAGTAACCATCTCCCACTTGACACACCTCTGTTCCATGCTGGAACCGTAAAGGTACGGGGACACTGTCCCTGCCCTCCAGGAGCTCCCAGCCCACTGCAAACTGGAGGCAGACACATCCACAAATAAAAGGGGCAGAACATTACAGGTGAGAAGACGGAGTCTGCACAAGAGAGGGAGTAGTCAACTCCACCTGGGAAGGGAGTACGGGGGCAGTCAATCGGGAGGAACTTCAAGGAGGAGGTTGTCCTTGAACTTATTCTTGGAGAATGAGGCTTATGTTGGTGGTCTGAGCCTGGAAGGAGGCAGGAACAGCATTGTAGGTGGAGGCCACACAAATGTTAGATTCCCCCAAACTCCTATGACGGTAGAATTTGCAGTTTGAGAAAATAGCATATTATGAGCGAAACAGGCTTAGAAGGACTAATTTTGCTAGTAAGCCCAAGGAGTCTTTATAAATATTTTATGTTCACTGATATCAGGCAATAAAATTGATATTGATGATGTTTCACACTGTATCTCAGCAGGTAAGACATAACTAATTTACATTCATTACCTCCAATTCCCTGGAAATATCATGGAAATGCTACTCTGCAATTTCAAAGAAATATTTATTTGGTTTCGCTGCAAATAATATGCCACGTTTGTTTTCTGTATTTGGTTCTACGTCTGAATGCTCAGCAATTTTGGTTCCTAGTTGATCCCCCGTCCCAGGACTGCAGGAGCCAGTGACACAGCTCCCCTGTGAATTGACTGACACCTAACAAAACCCCCCACAAGCAGGAGCTGCCATTACTAGTCACATGGAGCCATGAACGCCAGACACTCATTCTAGATGAGCTACAGACAGCACACACACTGTCCTGTTGGAGCGCAGCGCAAACCTGCCGGACGGCCAGTTGCTCAACTGAGGACACCAAGGCTCAGAGAGGGCAAGTGACCGGTCCAAAGTCACGCAGCTAGTAAGTGGCACCTCTCTGAGTCTGTTGAACTCCAGGCTCCACATTCCAAGCCTGGAGTTCCCAAACTTTCATCTGCATCCAGATCACCTGGGTTCTTTTTCGAATGTAGATTCTGATTCAGGGGCCTGAGGTTCTACATCCCTGGCAAGCTCTCAGGTGACGCACATGCAGAGACCACTCTGAGTATGAAGGGTGAAACCACTGTATTATATTGTGCCCTCTTATAAATGAATAGGAAATAATGGTGAGAGATCAACAGCAAACTCAAAGCCAAATATCTCTAGGTTGAGAAGATGGTGTCTACTCACCAGTTGTAACTCCGGGAGAGCTCATCCGAGCGTTAAATCCATGCTGGGCGCAGCAGAGGCCCAGTAAATATTTACAGGTCTTGGCTGAATCGGTGAAAAACATGTGCTTTTTCCCAGTGATGCTGCCTGTGATGATGAACTTCTTTCGCTGAGGGAAGCAAGCACAGACTTTAATATATCGTTTGATATATCGTTTGATCGTTCTTACCTATCCATTGAAGCACAACTGTCCAGAAAGTAGCCAAATGCTGGAGCCGTCGGTTGGATACCAATGTACTAGGCATCCGGAAGTGTGTGGATGTCTGACTGTGGCCCAATATTCTTTCTTAGATTAAAGACAACCCCTCTTTTTATTTTTTCCTTAATTCGTAAATCAAATGTTTCTTTATTGGGCAATTGCTATCTGCCAAGGAGTGTGCCAGGTGAAAAGAATATGAAATGCGTTCAGTACAGGCTTGGCCCTCAGCAAGCAGTGCATTGTGAAAGGCCATTAAATACACCTATAGTTTGCATTGTCCAAACGCCCAGAAATTGAAGGCAAAATCTCGGCTTGCATCATTATAGAAATGATAAAAGCACATCTGTATGCGCATGTTTCGTGCTATTATGTGCCAGGCTCTGTGCTAAATCCTTCCTGTGTATTAATTCATTTCATCCTCGAAGCTATAGAATGAGGGAGGTCCCATCATTATCCTTATTCTACAGATGAGGAAGCAGATGGAGACTCCTCGGAATGCAGCAGGAACTGAGGTCACATCACCAAGAAACGCTTCCCTACATTTATACCTTCAAGGTCCATGCACAAAGTGATAATATTTGTACAGCTCACTGTGATAAACTGGAGAGGATTATCTATACGGGGTTATCTATATGGAGCTTCCTGGAAAAACATCCGTAAATTTTTGCGATATAAAATTCTAAGAACAATAAAAAACAAAGTAATAGAGATTATATTAGATATGAATTTATATATAACTTCCAAATAATATCTCTATTCTAGATATTTCAGTAAGAACCTTGAGCTTGCTCCTATAAAGATAACTTTATAAATACAGGGTTTGTGCTTGAAAGGGCTCCCTGAAACTCCTGAACCTCTTTAATGCTGATTCCTTTTAATTCACGATAGTCACCATTCCTAAGAAATTCCATTCACACAGTCAGATATTAACAAAAGACAGATAACTATTCATTGCTTTTCCTCTAACTCCTTTTTATCACTAACCTAATTTCAGACAATTTGAGCATTCTCTAAATACCCTTTACTTATATTAATAAATGTAATGTTGAACCTATACTAATGTGAATGGATTCTGAATCCAACTGAACTATACTATACCTAGTATTTTTTTTGTATGATGTGTTTTCTCAAACATTCATAGATGCTGTCCTACTAGCCTTACTAATTCTTCCTTAGTATTCAAATTATAATCATGTCTAAATTCCGCTAGCTAATCATTTTATTCACACTTTTGCAAAGTTGAATATTTGCTTAGAATCCATCTACTTTTTCAGTATGCGTTGATATGTTTTCATACAGTCCTGACCACTCAGGTATTAAACATTTTAGATAAGTCATTTTTTAAAATTGAATAACTTGGGACTTCGGTGGCACAGTGGTTAAGAATCCACCTGCCAATGCAGGGGAAACGAGTTCAATCCCTGGTCTGGGAAGATCCCACATGCTGCGGAGCCACTAAGCCTGTGCGCCACAACTACTGAGCCTGCTCTCTAGGGCCCGTGAGCCACAACTACTGAAGCTCGCGCACCTAGAGCCCATGCTCCGCAACAAGAGAAGCCACTGCAATGAGAAGCCCATGCACCGCAACGAAGAGTAGCTCCCATTGGCCACAAAAAGAGAAAGCCCGTGTGCAGCAGCAAAGACTCAACGCAGCCAAAAAAAAAAAAAAAAATTAAATAACTGTTCTTGAACAAATCTGAAAAAAGAGAATTGTGTAGCACACACATGTGCTACTTCTTTCTTTGAGCTCATAAACTCTTGGCAAGGTCTCGTCCTTTTGGACCCCAGCGCCCTAAGGTGTCCCAGAGGGTGGAATTTCGATCTCATTTCTTGGCATGGAGCTGAAAACAGTCTTGACCGTAGCGGTTTGGATTTTTTTCCATTTTGATAACATCATTTAATGGGAAATTCATATCTGTAGGCCAACTTGCACACAGGCAAGCTGCTCTACGAATAAGATGATGTATAACTTGAATCCCAGGGTTTTCAGCGCAAACATGAAAAATGTATTTACATCCCTGCTGTTGCAGAACAAAAATACTTGGTGCTTCTGTAACATCATGTTTGTTTCTAAGCATGGTTTTACTATTTCAAATATTTCATCCCCAATAGTTTTATTGTTGCCGCTGTTCCTTCACAGCCTGGTTTCTTTGTTTGGTTTGATACATCTTTGCAGAATAATAAGATTCTTCCAGACACAAGCGGATGTGCCCTGAAGCTAAGGAAGTTGAAATCCCAGGCCTCTACTTGGGAAGGCCGTTTCCTGGGAGGGACCCAGCATATTTTCTTGTGTTCTTGTAAAACGTGGAAAGTAAGATGCTTTCTCTACAATCTGTTAAGACCACTGACTCTTCTTTCCACCGCAACTCAGTCTCACTTTTCTCACCATAGGTCATGTTGCATGGTGGGGAAGCAGATCTCACTAAGGAGAAGTTGAGATAGGGCTATATTTAGTGTAGATTTAGTGGGATTTATTTATGTGGTTTGCAGTCTCTTCTGCAGTAGTTTATTGCCAACCATCCCAGAATACTCCTTCCATTGGACCGACTCACCCAAAGTCTCAGCATAAAGATATAGGGCCAGTGGCCATGTGAAATTGACTGTGCCCTACAGTACCCAGCCCCAGAAGTATGCGGTGTCAGCACTGGAGGGGAACAAGGTTTAAAATACACAGAGCCACAATATCAAAAAAAAACAAACAACCCAATTAAAAAATGGGCAGAAGACCTAAGTAGACATTTCACCAAAAAAGACATACAGATGGCCAAGAGGCACATGAAAGGATGCTCAACATCACTAATCATTAGAGAAATGCAAATCAAAACTACAATAAGGTATCACCTCACACCAGTCAGAATGGCCATTATCAAAAAATCTACAAACAGTAAATGCTGGAGAGGGTGTGGTGAAAAGGGAACCCTCCTGCACTGTTGGTGGAAATGTAAATTGATACAGCCACTATGGAGAACAGTGTGGAGGTCCCTTAAAAAACTAAAACTAGAACTACCATATGACCCAGCAATCCCACCACTGGGCATATACCCTGAGAAAACCATAATTCAGAAGAGAGTCATGTACTACAATGTTCATTGCAGCTCTATTTACAATAGCCAGGACATGGAAGCAACCTAAGTGTCCATCGACAGATGAGTGGATAAAGAAGGTGTAGCATATACATACAATGGAATATTACTCAGCCATTAAAAGAAATGAAACTGAGTTATTTTTAGTGAGGTGGATGGACCTAGAGTCTGTCATACAGAGTGAAGTAAGTCAGAAAGAGAAAAACAAATACCGTATGCTAACGCGTATATATGGAATCTAAAAATTTTTTAAATGGTACTGATGAACCCAGTGGCAAGGCAGGAATAAAGATGCAGACATACAGAATGGACTTGAAGACATGGGGTGGGGATGGGGAAGCTGGGGCGAAGTGAGAGAAGCATCGACATATATACACTACCGAATGTAAAATAGTTAGCTAGTGGGAAGCAGCTGCATAGCACAGGGAGATCAGCTCCATGCTGTGCGACAACCTAGAGGGATGGGATAGGGAGGGTGGGAGAGAGGCTCAAGAGGGAGAGGATATGGGGATATACGTAGGCATATGGCTGATTCACTTTGTTGTACGACAGAAACTAACACAGCATTGTGAAGCAATTATACTCCAATAAAGATGCATATAAATAAATAAAATACACAGAGCCAAAGGCCAGTCTGAGGGACATATTTTCAATTATCAGAAATGAAAACCTGTAATTTAATTATCAAAAACACCTAATGAAGTGGAAGTTTTATCCTATCAGGGATACACTTTATAATTGTATATACTGCCTTGTAAGTACAGCACACAATTTTCTCTTTTTTTGATAGGAATCACACAATATGGAATGTATTTGATTTTCCTGTGTTGATAGCATTTAGAAACCTACAGAGGCACTTCAAAGAGCAAATATGTCTCTGCCGCAAAGCTGCATGTTTTATGCATCTCATCAACAATAAAAACAACTTTCAATCAGCCATGCTAGAAGAAAGACTACATTAGATTTCTCTTCTCTGTAGAGAAAATATTACAAAAGTATCATCCTATGGAAAAGTAATCAGAGGGTATGCCACCAAAAATTTGAAAGGAAAACAAAAGAATTATAGTGTTTATCAGGGAGTTCATCAAGAAGAATATTACTTTTTTGCTTTTGTGGTTTTGCAGTAGTTGTTCAAGTTTTTTTTTTTAATTCACAGGTTGTGGTGATTTCTTTTCTCATTCTAAATGAACATTCCCTTTAAAATCTTGTTTGTGTGGGCTTCCCTGGTGGCACAGTGGTTGAGAGTCCGCCTGCCGATGCAGGGGACACGGGTTCGTGTCCCCGTCCGGGAAGATCCCACATGCCGCGGAGCAACTGGGCCCGTGAGCCATGGCCGCTGAGCCTGTGCGTCCGGAGCCTGTGTTCCGCAACGGGAGAGGCCACAACAGTGAGAAGCCCGCGTACCACAAAAAAAAAATAATAATCTTGTTTGTGTTTGGAACTTTGTGTCCTTGTTCTTGAAGAGAGCCCTACAAAGCCTGTATTCTCCAAGATTTCAGGCATTTCTCTCCAGACATTTTAACTACTGCTAATACCCAAGAACAGTTACTAACATGGGAAGGTTCATCATTACACAATGAATGCTTTCTCGACTGAATAATCTTCTGAATTGATGTCTCTGTCATAGATGGGCTGCCAATGCACCTACAAATCATATCCATTGAAAAATGGCATTTTCCTCTATTTCCGTTGCTACTTCTCTCCAGGCTGACAAAATACATGTCTGTAATTGTCTGGAGCGTTCCGGCTTCCACTATTAATTAAGCAGATTTGGAACCAGCTTCCTGAGCTCATTCTCGTATTGTTCATGGAGTTCCCATTTTGTGTTTGCAGAAGTGTGAAGAGTCCAAGTCATTTTCTGTGTAAGACGCCTGGTTTGTGGCAAGCAGCTGGTGACATTACTTCCCATGATGACTTTTCCATAAAAAAAAGGATATTTATGCTGAGGAAGAGACTGGTCATCAACATGAAAATTCTAATTAGTGACAAGGGTGTTTTTAAGCTACTAAGTTTGTTTTGTGAACCTGATGATATTCCAGCTTTAATCAAGAAATTGTCTATGGTCGTAGGGAAAATAAATATCTGTAAAAATTAAACCAACTTAAATATAAAATACTTAAGGGGACTTAAATTTTATGGCTTCAAAAGTTCTATTTTTCAAAATTACTTTGTAGGTTGTCTGCATTTCTACAAATGTTTTAAAAGAAATTACACTGAGAATTTTGAACAATTAAATATGAGATAAAGAAAATAGAAAGTAATATAATAGTATTGAATAAATTCAATAATTAAAATTCTTCAAATAATCTTTCAGTGGAATTAAAGTTATTTGAGTCATTAAATTTCTGAAAAGTTCACAAAAATAAATATCAATTACTTTTAGATAATGTCAAAAATATTTGAGAAAAAGTCAGTTTCCTGATATTATAAAGGCCACTTTAATAAAATTATGCTCAATTATTATTTATTTTTAGATGTAAGCTTTTTTTCTAAGGAAAAACAATACTTTATTATGAAATTCTATCAAGAATCACACTTTAACAATTACATCAACTTCAATAGCCAAGATGGAAGAAAATGAATAAAATCAATTATGTTCTGCTTAAGAAACTTTAACATTAGATAATGATAATGAAAACAAAAACCAAAGAACAGATAATGAAAAAAAATCTCGTTAGTAGGAAAAATTTTAAAACCACGAGAGAAAATTCAATAGAAAGAAAAACTAAAATGTTTCCTGAGCCACAAGTCAAAGAACTTCATGTTTTATAATGAAATCATTGCTGAAGTTATGGGATACTGACCCACAGGACAGGTGGGTAAATTAGCTACTGGAGCATTCTCTGCTATGGGGACACACATAATGTTTTTGATGTCAAATTTATTGTAACTGAATTCAAGAAAATGGTGTTCAAATGTTATTTCAAACATTGTACATTTAATAAAGTTGTTGTTTTGTTTTGTTTAAATGGCTGACAAAGGTTTGCACACCTGTAGTCCATGGGAGACAGGCCAGATGCCTCGGTACAATGTGTGCAAAGGGGAAATTAAAATACAAGGAAAATGTTTCAAAAGCATGCAGACTCCATTGCACCTACTATACACTCTCCTCCCCCATCTCCCACCTCCAACCTCGCTCTCAACATCAATAGATTCCCCAAATTAAAAGAACTTCACCCAGAGGGAAAGTGTAGCCCTTTAGGCCAATGGCTGCCCATGGGAGTGAGGGGGAACTAGGTGATGGATGGCAGAGAAGTAATGGCCTCGTGGGGACCCTCAAACCCCCTGGTAGACTCCTTCCAAATATGTAACAGTCGTCAGAGTACAGGTTAGCTGACAGGCTGTGAGCGTATCTTCTTAGGAGAAGATCACCTGACCTATCGCTCTTTAAAGGGATAACAGATCAAAGAAAAATGAAGCATGGGTCATAACCAACTGAGTGACACTCACATAGGCCAAAATCTTTTCAATTTCTCTCCACTGAAACCGTGAAGTCACAATTCTGCTGTTGTTTCTCACTTCGTACACTATGACCCCCTTGGCACAGAGCCCCAAGGCCATCTCTCCTCCTGGCCTTGTCTTCTCTGGGAGAACTTGGTAAACCAGCACACCATATTCCGGGAGGTGCTGAGTCACCTGGAATGAGAAAAAGGTCAATTAAGAAGAGACAGGCACATTGGTCTAAAATAATGGATTTCAAACCATTCCATGAAGAAAACACCTTCACGTATGTTCTGAAAAAAAAGAGTAGGGTTGCCAGATAAGCTTAGGAAACAACGAACTAAACAGATCTCCTTACTATAGAATTCCTCCGTACCTCTAATATGATAGTGTTTTTCTATTTTATTAACCCAAGGAATCCTTTCCTAATGAAGTACCTTAAGACACTTGGAACACAGTTACTATGAAAATGGTACAATAGAGTAAAAATATTCTGAACAAAGTTGTAGAATTCAGATTCTCTTGAATCATCTCAAAGTAAAGAATCCTTTTCCCCAAAGTCTACTGCAGTACAATCTGGTACAACCCCTTCATTTTACAGATGGGAAAACTGAGGCCCAGGCACAGGAAGCAAACTTCCAAATGGTTAGCATCACTGTTAAAGCAACATGAGCCATGAACATCCTGCAGAGAAAATGACCAATCACTGGCACTTCTCACCATGTAGCAGTGCTTTGGTGGGGTCCCCACAGCACAAGATCTGTCTTCAGTTTTACCAGTTTAGGAGATGGAATTTTGTCAGGGGCATGAGGGTCAATCAGAACTGGGAACTGCATCAGGCCAACCAAAGTCTTAAGAGGCCAGAGTATAAACCTAACACAAATGTTTTTATGTCTGAATGGTAATCATGTCTCTATTCTGGTCTCTACCATCTTCTTCTTCACCTGGAAGACTCCAGTTTTTACCAAACGGTTGATGCACCTCAGCTCACAGCAGGGACATTTTGCTCCAGGCATTTGAAACCCTCTCAGAAGGGTTTCACTGGTGAGATCTGGTATCTCATCTCTACCCCTGAGCAGAGGGCTCTATGTCCTGCCTAATCTCTCTCATCCCCAGGTGGGGTCACAAAAGTGAGGACAAATTATGGCTTTTGAGAGCTCCTTTCTCAAGCTCTTTGCTGACCTTTCTGCTTCTGCTGGTAAGTAATCTGTGCAGATAGGTTACACTGCCTACGAAGCCTACAGCTCTTCACATGATCTTGATTGCATTTCTGGACCCTGAGCCTCCCCGCTTTGTTTAACTTTGGAGAGACCCTCTCACTGTCACCATCATCATCATCATCATCATCCAAAACAATATTTGTTGGACATTGGTGCTGAAGTATCCAATGGCCAGACCAGCCATGCACTTAAAGTATGACAAAGCAGGACCATCCCAAAACAATTAGGTAAATTCTTTTAAAGAATTTGATGTGATACAGCAAAGGAAGCCATAAACAAGATGAAAAGACAACCCTCAGAACGGGAGAAAATATTTGCAAATGAAGCATCTGACAAAGGATTAATCTCCAAAATTTGCAAGCAGCTCATGCAGCTCAATATCAAAAAAACAACAACCCAATCCAAAAAATGGGCAGAAGACCTAAATAGACATTTCCCCAAAGAAGATATACAGATTGCCAACAAACGCATGAAAGGATGCTCAACATCACTAATCATTAGAGAAATGCAAATCAAAACTACAATGAGGTATCACCTCACACCAGTCAGAACGGCCATCATCAAAAAATCTACAAACAATAAATGCTGGAGAGGGTGTGGATTTGAAAAGGGAACCCTCTTGCACTGCTGGTGGGAATGTAAATTGATACAGCCACTATGGAGAACAGTATGGAGGTTCCTTAAAAAACTAAAATTAGATCTACCATATGACCCAGCAATTCCACTACTTGGCATATACCCTGAGAAAACCATAATTCAAAAAGAGCCATGTACCACAATGTTCATTGCAGCTCTATTTACAATAGCCAGGACATGGAAGCAACCTAAGTGTCCATCAACAGATGAATTGATAAAGAAGATGTGACACATATATACAATGGAATATTACTCAGCCATAAAAAGAAATGAGTTATTTGTAGTGAGATGGATGGACCTAGAGTCTGTCATACAGAGTGAAGTAAGTCAGAAAGAGAAAAACAAATACCGCATGCTAACACATATATATGGAATCTAAAAAACAAAAAAAAATGGCCATGCAGAACCTAGGGGCAAGACGAGAATAAAGACACAGACTTACTAGAGAATGGACTTGAGGATACGGGGAGGGCGAAGGGTAAGCTGGGGCAAAGTGAGAGAGTGGCATGGACATATATACACTACCAAACATAAAATAGATAGCTAGTGGGAAGCAGCTGCATAGCACAGGGAGATCAGCTTGGTGCTTTGTGACCACCTAGAAGGGTCGGATAGGGAGGGTGGGAGGGAGGGAGACGCAAGAGGGAAGAGATATGGGGATACATGTATATGTATAACTGATTTACTTTGTTATAAAGCAGAAACTAACACACCATTGTAAAGCAATTATACTCCAATAAAGATGTTTAAAAAAAAAGAATTTGATGTGATAGTTCAAAAAAAAATTAAACCATTAAAGTTGTCATCATCAGAATAGAGATGCCTTTGTTAGAGTTGCTTACATTTTTTAAATTGTTTAGTATTTATTTTAATTTTTAATTTTTTAATTATATAGAGAGGCATATGATACTGAAGTACTTGGAGCCACAAAATTCTTAAAATGGTAAAGTGCCATTCTATAATGGAGCAGGATCCTATGGGGCCTTCCTGGGATAGACACACACACAGACCCTGCCATGTCTTCCGCCTGCCTCTTGTTTGTAGAAAAACTTTAGCTTCCTAGTCCTTCCCCGAGTTCCAAAGAATAAATTTAATCAGACAAGTGAGAAAACAAAGGAAAACTGTCAAGCAAGACAATTTAAGAAGAGCCGTTAAACAAAGTTAAGAATGTGTAATTCCCCCTCAAAGGCTATAGATAATATTCTGAGCCATATCCTTTGAGCTGTTTTGCAGATACTGAAATCCCCACCAGGAGGAAAAAGTTAACTGTATGCTGACCACCACCAGCATGTAGACCCCCAGACTGGTTGGAACCAGAAGGTTGATGACGTTGACTCCCAATTACCTCACTGCCAACCAATCAAAAGAATGTCCATGAGTTGATCACACACCCCACAGCCCTCTCCCTCACCCTGTCTTTAAAAACCTTTCCCTGAAAGCCATCAGAGAGTTCGGGTCTTTTGAGCATGAGCTGCCCATTCTCCTTGTTTGGCACCTGCAATAAATGCTGCACCTTCATTCACCACAGCCAGGCGTCCGTAGATTGGCCTTACTGTGCATGGGTGGGAGGACTAAGTTCAGTTCAGTAACAATTCTAAACATTTCTCATGCACTTATTTCATTTAATCTTCACAGTAATCATAAGAGATAGGTGTAGCCTTGAAACTGGTAAGATCGCATACAAATCAAATCTATTTAGTGCTTTCCATCAAAGACTAAAAAAGAAAGCTTAGAGATTACCATACTAAGTGAAGTAACTCAGACAGAGAAAGACAAATATTATACTATATCACTTACATGTGGAATCCAAAAAATAGTACAAATGGACTTATTTACAAAACAGAAACAAACTCACAGACATAGAAACAAACTTATGATTACCAAAGGGGAAAGCAGTGGGCGGTGGTGGGGGTAGATAAATTAGGACTATGGGATTAACAGATACACACTACTATATATAAAATAGAAAAACAGCAAGGATTGACTGTATAGCACAGGGAACTATATTCAATATCTTGTAATAACCTATAATGGAAAAGAATCAGAAAAAATATATATCAATATATGTATATATAACTAAATCACTTTGCTGTACACCTGAAACTAACTCAATATTGTAAATCAACTATAGTTCAATTAAAAAACAAAGATACGCCCTAAAAAATTTCCGCATTTTTGCTTACGAGATGGTGGCTTCCTTTACAACCACTTGTCATCCTTCAACCAGAGGAAGGAGGGACACAGTGAGCCCAGCACACTAAGCCAGGGCCTGGGCAGGGGTGGGCCAGGCATCGTCTGCCTGCAGGAGCCTCTGCAGACCTGAGTCCTTAGTCTCTCTGCTGGTTCTATGGTCCTGTGGCCACTTTCCACCAGATGTGTGCTGATGGCTTTGAAGTCCCCACTTATCTCTCGTCAAGGGAATGCTGCATCCCCTTAACAAGGAACGCGCATGAAGGCTGGATAATGGAAGACAGTGAGCGCTTTTCTGCCAGGGCTTCTCAAATGAGATGCTTGAGGGTTTACACTGTGCTAGGTGTTGCAGAAAATTCCAAGTGACTGACCAAAAAAAATGGACAGACCTCACCTTGGCAGTTCTGCTTTCAAATGACTGTCTCTATCAAAGGCAAGAAAACACAGAATATTTCTACCTGCTTCAGGAGACTTTTGTACAAAGAAATGTATAAATCCTGGAGTTTCCTTTTGAAACTGATCCCCAGATCTAAAGGCCCCACCAGGCACATAACCCTGGGGAAGCTGGGGGCCTCCTCCCGCGTGCCCCCGAGCTCTACCTGCACAGGCAGAGCGGCAATTCCCTCCTACCCTGAAGTAAAGTAACTGGTACTGTTATTGTTCTCATTGGGCAGTTATCACAGTGTTGCATGCCTCTGGGTACCCATCTGTCCTCCCTACAAGACTTGGGACTCCCTGGGGGCAGGAAGCATGTCCTTTCTGTCTCTGTTTGCTACTGTGCTTGGTCCACTGCAGGTGTAAGTCGTGGAGTGAGCAAAAGCTATTTGTCTGAGGCTCTGTGTGCCCACAAACATAAGGGACTGAAATATCACTGCTTTTGCTAAAGGGCCAAAGAAAGAGTAGACCAGAGCTGCACCCATATGTATGGACCACACCACCTGTGCTGTGCTGAGAACAGTTGCCCGGAAGGCTGCAAACCTGAAGTCTTCCAATGGCTTTGCTTTTGGCTCGCACTCAAGTTTTTTACTTCAGTTGTCAGAAATGTCTCTTTGAGAAACGTGGTCTCCCCCCACTCACCAAATAGCGACTGTGAGCTCCAAGATTGAAGAAAGGCCCTGCCATAACCACCCCAGCCCAATAAATCTTACCCATTTGGGGGGATCATTTCCAATGCCATCTTCTTCCAAAAGTCTCTTCTTGCCCCACAGGGCGATGGAGCTTCCTTCCTCCCAAAGGCTCAAGTCCCTTGGTCATACTTCCTTGTGGGTCTGAGCACATCCAGCCCCAGAGAAACCTCTGGAGGGGATTGCCGACTATGTGCCCTTGAACACCGATACACCCTCTCAAGAGTCCAAAGGCCTCACCCTCAAGAATTCCAGCTCCGCATCCTCTCCCCAGAGCGCAGGACTTAAACGGTGAAGCTCTGAGACTTCGACTTGGACCCGGAGAGCCGTCATCCTCTCAATCAGACTTGCGGGGATGTAATCTTCAACTCGAAAGTAGGCTTTACTCTCTACCTGCTGGAAAGATGCAGAAGAAAAGAGGTGCCACCAAGACGCCTTCTATGGGAATCTGAGCAGGACAGAAGCCTGTCTGCTCCTTTAAAGTGCCCACTGGGATATCATTTTCTACCATATTAGAGATTGGGCCAAACCATATGACAGGAACAGAAGGGAGAGAGGAAAGAAGCCACCTGTTTTTGAGCCCCTTCTGTCTGCCACGTGGTGCCCAGAACACATTAGCTCTTTCTATCCTCACGGGAATCCTGTGAGGACAGTATTATTATTGTCATTGCCAAGATGCACAAAATGAACAAGAAAGGAAGTCATTCAACAGGGCCAAGGTCACACCACTTGTAAGTGACAGAAAGGAGATTTCATCCCCCAAAGCCCTCACACATTCCACAATGCCACTCCACTTCCCAAAAGGCACAGCGAAACCACGGCCCTAAAGCTTTGTTTCTGTGTATTCATTTGGTGCTTCTGTCTGCATGTGCTACCAGTACACTGTCCCCTCTCCCAAGGGAGGTCTTGGCTGTGGCACCATCTCTCCACAAGGTGATCAAGAAGTTGTCCCCTGAACAAGAGAAGATCTGACACCCACACCCTGCCCCAGGCCAGAGCCTACATCAAGTCTACTCTTCTGGGAACCTGAGGCTGCAGCCCACCAGGAGCTGCAGGAAGATCTTCACCACCCAGCATCACTTTGCTGTCTGATGCTAGGTTCCCCGGTACAGACTCCGGGGCAGAGAGAGGTAGGCAGCTGTTCTGGAGGCGTGGTCTCAGAGTTCACTGTAAGGAATGAGGAAAGTGGAGCTTGGCAGATGGAGAAGCTGACCCTTCCCTGGTGTTCCTGAATCAGCCCATCCTAGTCTCAGGAAGCCCCTCCCAGTCTAATCTTGAGCAAGACAGGTCCCCACAGCTGAGGACAGCTGCCCATGAGGGAGGCAGCTGGAAGCCGAGAGCACCTGGCCTTCTTGGGGCTGGGATTGGGCAAGTCGGTCTGATGAGGGGGTCTGAAGGGAACAGCACAGCATCCACTACATCCCATGCCCCTGGTGTGGTACAGGAGTCCCCGTGTAGCTGTGGACTGAGAATCCTCCAGCCGAGAGCTGGCCCATGCCAGTTCTGAGCTCAGCTCAGAGACGCAAAGGGAAAGAAATTGCTCAACAATCCAGTGCATAAAAAAGCATTCAGAATGCCATCAGAATGGCCAGAATCCAGAATACTGACACACCAAATGCTGACAAAGATGCGGAGTAACAGGAACTTGCGTTCATTACTGGTGGGAACGCACGATGGTTCAGCCACTTTTGGAAGACAGTTCTTCAATTTCTTATGAAACTAAACATACTTTTGCCATATGATCCAGCAATCGCGCTCCTTGGTATGTACCCAAAGGAGTTGGAAATGTACGTCCACACAGAAACCTGCACGTGGATGTTTACAGCAGCTTCATTCATAGTTGCCAAAACTTGGGAGCAAAAGAGGTCCGTCAGTAGGTGAATGAACAAATAAACTCTGGTACAAGCAGACAATGGAATATTACTCAGCACTAAAAGGAAATGACCTATCAAGTTGAAAAGACATGGAGGAAACATAAATACATATCATCAAGTGAAATAAGCCATTTTGAAAAGGCTGGATGATTCTGGCCTTATGACATTCTGGAAAAGGCAACACTATGGAGACAATAAAAAGATTGGTGGTCGCCAGGGGTTGGGTGGAGAAAGAGAGACGAATAGGTGGAGCACAGAGGATTTTTAAGGCAGTGAAACTACTCTGTATGATACTATGATAGTGGATATGTGTCATTATAAATTTGTCCAAACCCATAGAAGGTAAAACACCAAGAGCAAACCCTAATAGTAACTATGAACTCTGGGGGATAAAAATATGTCCGTGTGGGTTCATCAGTTGCAGCAAATGTACCACCTGGTGGAGGACGTTGATTGTGGGGGAAGCTATGTATGTGGAGGCAAAAGGGTATATAGGAAATCTCTGCACTTGCCACTCAATTTTGCTTTGAAACTCAAACTGCTCTAAAACAAGTCTACAAAGCTTTTTTATAAGTATGTAGGACCTTTGACCCAGCATCGCATTGCTAGGACTATGTCCTAGAGAAGTCAGCCTGAAACTAAAAGAACTCCAGCACAAACATTTATTTCGATGTCATTTAGGTTAAAAAGAAAGATCAGAAGCAACTGGAACAATAATAATAGTAGTTATTACCACTCACACGGCGCCTCTAGGTGATGCCCACCAGTGAGAGAACAAATACGTAAACAAAGGTCCAGCCCTGCTGAGGCATACCGCATGGCTATCCCAAAAGCTCATTAGGAAAGCCAGGGGAAGACATACCAAGGAGTGAGAAAACAGAATGCAAATCGAATGTGGCAACGTTTACAACTGCATAAAATCCCTGCATGTGGTCAAAGGCTGGAAGAGAATGCACCCAGGGGAAAGTTGTTCTACTGTAATGATGTGATTAAGGAGATTTATTTTTGTACCAAATTGTCTTTGTCTCCCTTTTTAAAATGCAAATGTAATCATGTTACTTCCTGCTTAGAATTCATCAGTGGCTCCCAATCTTTCACTACAGTGGTTTCTAAATCATGGGGTTTTTTTTTTTCCAGCACCAGAACCATTTATCAAACAAAATATCCACCCCTTAGGAGGGCACACAAAGTTTCTCCTGGATCTGACTGGCAGTGCCACCCAGCCTCGCAGCCCGGTAGCTAAGGCTGCCGTCAAATCCCTGCAGAGCTGGACGGGCCAGCCTCCTCCTCCTGCCCACTCAGTGACCCAGACACAGGGAGGGGCTCTCCCCTCTGAGACCCCCTAATGCCCTTTGATGTGCCCACCGCAGTGCCTGGCACATAGTGAAATGAGGCCCTAGAAGTGAGTCCTGGCTGTGCTTTCACTAGCTTACCTAACCTCACAGAGGTGCAATTCTTCTATAATGCAGATAGAAATAACACCAGCTTTGCAGGGTTGACATGGGCTTAGATGATGCAAGCATGGAGGAGGCCCTCCATAAATTAGGGCTGAACGAGTGGCTGCACAAATGAATGAGTGTGTGTAATCTGTTGCCTTTATACACACACACACACACACACACACACACAGAGAGAGAGAGAGAGAGAGAGAGAGAGAGAGAGAGAGAGAGAGAGAGAGAGAGAAAGGGAAAAAGTCTGCCTTTGGAGACCACACAGGGGCAGCAGAGAACATCTTGGAACCACACTGGTCCCCAGAGCAGCTGGAGAGGTTGAGGATAGGCAGGATCTCGGGAAGAAGCTGGAGGTGAAGGATGAGATTGGGCTGAGGTAGCAGCTAGGTGAGGCCAGTCAGAAACTGGGCAGGCCAAAGGCGCAGGGGGTTGCCAGAACTGGGCTCCTAGAGCCAGGTCTGGGCCCCTGCAGCCTCGGGGCAAGTGATCCCAAAAGAAAAGTCTGGGCCTGCGTGTTCCCAGCTGCCTTCAGTGGACCTGGCCCACAGTTTCCACCAACTATCAGCCCTAGAGTTAGGGTCTCGGGTTAAACATCGTGTCTGAATCCATAGACTGAAAGGTAGTCTTTGTTTTGTTTTACAGCAGAGCACTCCTGATTCTGGGGTAGGGGAAGGGAAGCTTGCAAACAGCAGTTGCTACATGCCGGGCCTCATACATACGTCACCACCTTCCACCCTTACAGCAGCTTTGACCTACTACTATTTCCATTTTGCAGGTGAAAAGGCCGAGACTCAGAGAGACAACGTGCCCAAGGCCACTTAGCTACTTAACAAAAGAGTCAGGGCTTGGACCTGGTTTCTGTCTGACCCCAAAACTCAGGCCCACTCCTTTGCTCCACAGAGCCTACTAAGGGCAGCCCAACGTTCTGCCCCTGGAGGCCGCCCTCCCTACCCCCCCAGTCTGCACCCCGCCCGTCCAAATGAGCCACACACAGGTCTGGACAAGATACTGCCGCTAGGACGGTGACTGATTCACCGGCGCACCCCTGGCTGACAGCACCATCCATGAGCCTGGGCCCCTCTCCTCCCAAGACCCCCCTCCCCCCAAGTACCAGTACAAGGGCAGGAGGGAGCTGGCCTAGGCATGCTTAGGACCCCAGCTCTGGGGACTGAGGAGACAGGAAGGAGCTCCAGTGTAAGCAGTGACAGGCCTGGAGGCTTGTCAAAGGGGCAGGGAGGGGTTCCGGGGGCCAGGCCAGCCCTGGGAGACTGCCCACCCAGGCCAGGGGGGAGGGTGGTGCCAGGAGGAGAAAGTGAAGTCTCAGTCCTTGTGGACTGAAGTGGGAGCAGGGAAGGGAGGGTCAGAAGGACTGGGTGTTGGGACCTGAGCTACGTTTCCCTGACAAGCAAGCTGCTGACTCCCCTGATGGATGACTCTTATCCGCAGTATTGTCCAGCCAGGAGCCTGTACTCCATTCGTCCATCCACTCCTTAGAACAATACTCTTCAGCAAACTGCCTGTGTTTGAGACACTGCTTTGGTGCCGGGGAAATGGCAGAACAAAACACACAACACCTTTACCCTCTGGTGGATCCCACTCTAATGGAGAGACCTACAGTAAGACTGATGAGGAAATGGATACACCATGCTGGGTGGTGAAAAATGCAAGGGGATGAAGAAGGACTTAGAAGGCTCCAGACATGGTGGCACCTTCTGAAGATGTGCTAGGAGGAAAGCAAGATGATACTGGTGTAGTCTGAAACGTATTTTTCAAACTGCAACCTGCAATCCATTAGTGAGCTGTGAAATCAATCTTGTGGTTCATAGCCTGCATTTATAAATTAACTAGAATAGAATAGGAAATACCAATGTGTATCACATATAGAAAGGGTGCATCTGATTTCCTAAACTTTTGCCTCAATTCTGTTACATGGACACATGTGTACAGGTTGGGTGGTAATGGCTGTAATTTTTTTTATCAGGGGTTATGGCACAAACCATTTGAAAGCCAGTGATTATAAGAACGCAGTAAATTAGTAAATTACTGTTTTTAGGCAAGACCTTAGATTAGAACTACATTACGATGTATAAACTTGACCTGTTGATCTTTGTATCCCCCAGAGTCTAGCAAAGAACACTTGATGGTTGTTTGTTGGATGAATGGGTGGATGAATGAATGGAAGGATGCAGTTTACCCCAATCTCAGCAGTTGATAGGTGCTAAAAACACAGGCTCAGTCTTCACATTTCTAACTGTTTCCCCCGTCCCATAATTGCTTCTCCAGTGACCCCACCCAAGGGCCCCCAGTCTCTACCCCTACCTCCTCTGGGTAACTTCCAAACTCAGCCTGCAGGGCGAGGACCCCCAGCTGCAGCAGCATCTCGTCATTGCAGTACAGCTTCTCCTCCAGGATGTCTCTCCGAAGCTGCAGGTAAAATTGGTGCCTTGTCCAACTGTGCCTGGGAAAGAGATGCAGGAATAAAGGTCACTGGAATGCTGAGGGCGAGGGAGACCACTAAAGCCTGGGAAGCAGAAAAAGGAGAGAAGATGAGATACAAGTCAATAGAACCCAGAGGGCAATGCCAGTAAGACAAAGGCGGTCTCCTTCATCCACACCATGCTTCCTGTTACTCATTGAGGTCTGCTCTGTGCCAGTCATTTCCCACAACCATGGAGATGTTTGTTCCTGTGGTTCAAGTGAGAAAACTGATGTTCAGTGAGATGGTGTCTCTAGTAAGCAAAGGAATAGAGACAGTGATCCAACCCCAAACCGGTGACGCTTTCCTCGAACCCTCATCACTGGGCTGCTGGGAGGCGAGGCATGTTGGGGTCAGGGGAGAGAGAACTTGACCTTGACTAGCATATGTTTGAAACAAAAGGGTAAGCTCTCATTTTGACCAGGGCCAGTCCCCAAATACTGACTTTTCCCCCTTTTCTGTCATACTGGAATCCAATCAACAGAAGATCAGCCACAGTAAATGTTGTTATTTATACGCACTTTAGTTTGCCAAGCGCTTGCCTACCCATCATCTCTAATGTCAGCCTGGTTGTACATAAACACCTTAAGGAACAAACAAAGAAGTTTGCAGCACTCACTGGAGCAGCCCATAGTGACTGACAAAGAACTTTATTCTCAGAAAGAGCGTGAAGGTATCTGGGGAGCTCTTCTTCTGGGGCTGCTCACTCCAGCCTTCGGGGGCTATTTTGCACACCCTGGTTTCAGCGTCCAGGAAAAAGAACTCTTTGCCTGAAATGGAAGTAGAGAGTATTTAGAGGGAAAAGCAGTCGGTGAGGCACCACCCCTCAGACTCACAGCCCTGAGCTCTGCCTGGAGGGTCAGACAAGAGCCGATTGAGTACAGGAGAGAACAGGAAGGAAGTCATCTGGATAGCTAGTACCACAGGACCTTTGTTGGGTCCATAAGAGGCCAAGAACAGGGGATAAAGAGGAGAGTGTCAAGGAAGAGAAACTCAGCACCCAGAGGAGAAAATATGATTATTTATCTTAGAGAAGATATCACTTAACATCTGCCTGCCAGCTACCATCTTATGGAAATAAAATTAAAAAACAAAGAACTGAGTATTTATTCCATTTCTGCCACGGGCCAGGTGCATCAGCTGGACCATACCCACATCTCTCCAGCCAGAGTGTTATGGACTGAATGTTTGTATCCCCCAAATTCATATATTAAAACCCTATCCCCTGCAGGTGTGATGCTATTTGTAGGTGGGGCCTTTGGGAAGTAATTAGGTTTAGATGAGGTCATGAGGGTGGGACTCCCATGATAGGATTAGTGTAATAAGAAGAGGAAGAGACCAGAGCTGGCTCTCTCTGCTATGTGCGGACACAGTGAGGAGGTGGCCATCTGCAAGCCAAGAGGAGGGCCCTCACCAAGAACATGACTATGCTCGAAGCCTGATCCTGGATTTCCCAGCCTCCAGCACTCTGAGAAATAAATGTGTGTTGTTTAAGCTACTCAGTCTACAGCATTTTGTTATAACCTGAGATGACTAAGACATGGCATAAGTGGAGTCACCTTTGTCTTTTGACCTGAATGTTGCCACCTTGAAAACTCCACCAACCCAAGCTCAGGACTTCAACTGCAGTTAAGTTTGTCTTCTAGCACCTCTGGGAGGGAGGCTGAATCAGCTCCAGCCACTGGAGGCCCCACCTCGACCCCCTGCTCTCCTCAAGGCAAAGCTTGACCCTCACCACCAATCCTGGGTGCCCTTGGCCACTCCCCCTGAACCCCTGGAGGTCTGCCCCAGCCCTGTTCTGCCCCATGCCCTTCTCCACACTCCGCCCTCACCACGCAGCATCCAGACCTCTGCCCGCTGTGTCCTCGGCCCTGGCTTGCTGAACCTGACTCCCCACACCAATTCACCCTTCCCTTTGGGTCACATCTTCCCAAGGGATGGGCAGGTCCCCATTACAGTTTGGCTGGCAGACCCTCCCAAATGGGTTTATGTCCAAACCCCTGACTGTCACTCTTGAGTGATTTACCCAGGAGGCTCCAGCTGAGTAGGTCTAGGATGTCCACATGGAAGGGGTCCAGGGGTAGGCAGCTGACTGGGAGGGAAAGTAGGGGAGAAGCCTTAAGGTTTTTCTCCCAGAGCAAGCGCACTGGTTTTATTAAGGCTGCATGTTACAGATCAATAAAACTGTTTCCTGCAGGCTCTTCTATTCACACTTGAGGAAAGACTGAGCAAACATCAACTGCCAACATCGAAGCATATAATGTTGCTCTTACTTGGGAGAGGGATTTTTCAGAGGTCCGCTGAGAGCTATGAGAGGTGAGGTACGCCCTCTACCCACCATGGCACACTGAGTGATCCTACCGCAAGCTGATAAGCTTCTCCCACTGGGGATGGGAGAATAGAGGAACACAGAGATCATGACACCTAGCAAGGTGGGCTGGTGGAGCAGGGTTTAACCTGAAGGCCTGTGTGATCCCAGCTCAGCCTGCTTCCCATCACTCCACACAGTGGTTAAAGAGCATCCACTACAACGAAGGGATCTTTGCGGTAGATGGAAATAAAGACTCCCTTTAACAAAAAGGCAGAGCTGGGAAGGTGTAAAAACCCTTTCCTTCTGGATCTTCAGAAGGGGTTCTTAACTTAGGCTCCTGGGGTGGGTGTGCTGATTTCCCATTAGTCCTGGATGATTAGATGGACTCATTTTAATTTTTATTGTGGTAAAATACACACAACATAAAATTGACCGTCTTAGGGCTTCCCTGGTGGCGCAGTGGTTGAGAGTCCGTCTGCCGATGCAGGGGACACGGGTTCGTGCCCCGGTCTGGGAAGATCCCACATGCCGCAGAGCGGCTGGGCCCGTGAGCCATGGCCGCTGAGCCTGCGTGTCCGGAACCTGTGCTCCGCAGCGGGAGAGGCCACAACAGTGAGAGGCCCGCGTACCGCAAAAAAAAAAAAAAAATTGACCGTCTTAACCACAGTTAAGTATATAGTTCAGGAGGATTAGGTACATTCGCACTGTCGTGCAAACCCATCACCACATCCATCCCCAGAACTTTTTCATCTTGTAAAACTGCAGCTCTGTCTATACCCATGAAGCAATAACTCCCATTTCCTCCTCCACCCAGACCCTGGCAACCACCGTTCTACTTTGTGTCCCTACGAATTTGACTGCTCTAGGTACCTTACATAAGTGGAATCATACGATATCTGCCTTTTTGTAACTGGTTTATTTCACTCGGCATAATGTCCTCGAGGCTCATCTATGTTGTAGCCTCTGTGTGTCATCTAGCCATCTATGTGTCAGAATTCCCTTCCTCTTTAAGGCTGAATAATCTTCCATTGTACGTATATACCACATTTTACTCGTTTATTCATCCGTCAGTGGATACTTGCGTTGCTTCCACATTTTAGCTACTGTGAATGATGCCGCTATGAACATGGGAATACCAATATCTCTGAGAGACGCTGCTTTCAATTATTTTGGGTATGTATGTCAATGTGGAATTGCTGGATCATAGGGTAAATTGGTAATTTTTTGAGGAACTGCCATATTGTTTTCCATAGTGGCTGCACCATTTTGCGTTCCCACCTAGACAAAAATGTTTCTCACATTTGCTTGTCTAACCTCAAGGTACTGAGATTGGTCAACCAGACCCAGCAAATCACAGAAGATACAACATCTTACAAGCATTGTTTCCTTACCATCCTCTGCACTTACTTGACAGTTTGCACATGAGGACTCGACATACTGACTAAGGTCTAGGCGTGCAAGGGGCAATGTCCCAGTCTCAAGCAGTTTTGTTAGAAGGAATAGCACTCAGGTACCTAGACAGCGGGGTTACCTGAGGCACCAGCCCAGCTGTGGGCTACCTGGGAGCCACTTACCTTTCATGTAAGCCAAGCCAAAGTAAGTGAGCTCCCCAAGGTTGGCAAAGGACGCAACAGCGCTGAAGACGGCTCCCACTGTCGACGTGATGTCACATCTCACCTCCAGGCACTGCCCGTTCAGCAGCATTACACAGAGGGCCCGGAGAGCCAAATAGGACTTCCCTTTTTTGGTCTGAAAACAAGAATGGTATAACTTGTAACAACAACTACAAGACATAGAGTCTTTACCATGGGCTAGCTATTGTGCTAACCACCTTATATGTATTTTCTCATTTAACTGACAAACAACCCGAAGAGATAAGTACGTCTGTGATTCCTGTTCAGCAGAGGAGAAGCAAGGCTCACAGACGGTAAGGGACTTGCCCAGAGTTGCAGAGTTAGTAAAAAGCAGAACCAGACTCAAATCCGTGCTCTCTGCCAGCCTCTGCAGGGGCCAGGAAGGCTGGGGAGCCACATGTAACAGATCTCTCCCCTGCAGAAATCCTGGCTGCCCCTTGAGCTCTGCTTCTCGAGAGGACTGCCCAGGACCACAGTGGTGAAGCGTACACCCCCAGGAGTACTGGACAGCCTGATACTGACCCCCAGGCCTTCACAGAGCACAGCAGAGAGAATTCGGGTGGGCACAGATCCAAGGAAGAGAGAGGGCTGGCGCTAAGGTGATTACTGTGAACCGAGAAATTGATCAGCATCCAAAGATACGCCTTCTGTCACTTCACCCTGCTCGGACAAATTCCAGATTCATCGGCCTCTGTAGCCCCACCCTAACCACTGTCGCCTGGGCTCAACCGCCCAGAACAGCCCATCATTCTGCCGCCACAAAGTCTTGTCTGCCTGAGTCTCTGCACATACTGCCCACTGCCTGGAATGCTCTTCCTCTCCCTCCCCACATGGCAAATTCCTATGAGTTTCCCAGATCAGGCTCAAGACCTTTTGTCTGTGGCCTGGAGGGTCAGGCCACCCTCTCCCTTCTCTGCTCCCCTGATGCTTTCTGCTCAGGGGCCCAGCCTCCCTAAGGACGGGGGCTGAGTATCCCCTGTGCCCCAAAGCCTAGACTGAGGCCTGGCCCAGACCTCCTCAGAATGTCCTCATTAAAAGACAGTCATGGGTGGACACTACAGCTGGCTTTAGTGCCATTGAGACCATGCCTGCCACCACACCATGACCTTCCTACACCCAGGGGCAGCCCCACACCCCAGGGGCCAGGGCAGGTCTGAGGACCCTGTGGGAGGGAGAGCTCTCCCATGATCCCAGGCAGGGCTGACCACATGGCACACTCTTAGCCACCCTGGTTCCTGCCTGTCCTGCACACCTGTGTCCCCTGGGGCGGCTGTTTACCATATGTGCGCATGCTGGGGCAGGGAGGGTGTGGAAGGTGCTCTGAAGCACCCAGTGCTTCGGTTTAATGCTCTGCAGTTGCCCTCTTGAAATTTGTAATAATTGTATCCTTGAATGTGTGCTTTCTAAGTGATGTCCCATTGGAGCACGCACAAGGAGCGTGGGTTCACAGCGATCCTGCCTCCCCACCTCTGGTAATGGGGTCTGGCTGCCAGCTCCTCTGTTCCCTGGTGCCCCAGGCCCCGTCCAGTCTCTGCCTCCCACTCCCTACCCTGCAACCTCTGCCACCTTCCACCCAGGGCAGCCTCCAGCTTATATATTCTACCATCCCTCCCGTCCTCCCTGGGGGACTGGTTCAGGAAGGGTCCCAGTCAGGCATCTCAGAGCAGGGCATGGCAGTGGCTGTACCCACTCTGGGCCGACAGCACCACAGCTCTTTCCTTGGGCCCCAGGAGGGACAAGCCTGTCACTCATCCCCAGTCCAGGTCCGCCTGAGCTGGGGCAGCAGAGCCAAGGGAAGGGAAACTGGCTTTTCCTCCCCAGAAAACAGACAAATGCATAAATGCTAGAAAGCAAGCTCCACATGAAGAGGACTCTGCGTTGTTCATATCGGAGATCTAGGGTCTGGAGTAGTGCCTGGTACCTACTAGCTGCTTCAAGAATATTTCCTGACTGAATGGGAAGAAGAAGACAGAGCTCGTCTGGAAGGACAATCAGGACTCCGTCAGAAGTCACAGAGGGTTCCTCTTAAAGGGGAAGAGGATGCTGAAGAAGGACATGAAGTAGGAGTGTGACTTGGCAGGTGCCTGGAGGAGAGAGTGAGCCCCTCAGAGCTCAGTCAGCCTTGTGGCCTGCCCAGCTGGTCACTTCCCTCGCCAACCTCCAGCCCTACCCAGTCGAACCCAGCAGTTACCACAATTGTTCCAGGCAGATACAAGATCACCGGGGCCTCTCCAGCCAGCAGGGCGAACTCCGGCCTGGAGAACTGAAGAAACACGCAGAGTCACTCACAGTAGAGGAGAGAAATCAAAGTCAAGTTCCACGGAGCTGGACCCCCAGGTCCAGAACTGGGCTTCTCCCATGGCCTCACTTCTCCCTGCCCACCAGCAGCAGTCCCTTGCCCAGAGCCAGCAGCAAGCAGGTTTCAATGAGATGGAGCTCAACTGTGCTGAGGCCCTAGCTAGGCTGGGCATCTCAGAGCAGATGTCTTACAAGTGGGTGTGGTTTTGGTGATGTTCTAGCTCTTCAGTTAGGTGTCCACTTCATTCTCAGTGTCATAATTCATGCATGATCACATAGTCTTTTATATGTCTCAAAATAAATACATATTATATGCAACAAGAGTTTTCAAAAACGGAAATACCTTTAGATTTAGATCTGATGAAACGTTTTTCCAGCTCTGGACATTGAATCAGTAGTGTGCATGAAGAGCGATTCTCAGTTTCACTCCATGTTTGTAGCACACTTGTGACGCAGGAAGTGCTTTAATGCCACCATTATTTAGACCGAGCCATCTAAAATGGGCTGAGAATGTGCACCCTATGGGGTGCACATTCTCAACCCATTTTGCCGGAAGTCAAGGCTCCAAGAGGTTAAGAAACTCACCCAAATCTAACACCAGTGAGTGATAGGATTGGGTGGGCCTTCTAATGTGTCCCCCATGGGTTCCTGGCAGGACTTCTGTCTCAAGAGGCCAAACATCCAGCCAGGGTGTCCCTCAGAAGCGTCTTTAGTGAGTGGTTATGAAGAAAAGCCAAAGAAGATGAACAAGGCCTCCCTGATGCCGGTCCATCCCTCCCCCTCCAAGTTCATGAGGACCTGAGAGTGGCCTTGGAGGGCAGCAGGGGCTGGAGGGGAGTGTGGCACCAGGGCCACAGAGGAGAGGATGTCCTGAGGCTGCCCCGAGCTCAGCTCATTCCTAATTAGTTGAGCACATTAAGCAAATCTCTCTGCAACAGACAGACAGGCAGACAAGGCCTACTGGGGGCATCTGGGTCTGACGTTCCCAAAGGGCTACTGATGCTCAGACAGAAGGCCTGGCAGGGACAGCCTCCTCAGTGAACAGCCTGCTTGGGAGGGGCTTGTCACAGATCCAGGGGCACTGATCCCCGTGGTCACTGTGGGCTTGTGTGGTTATTAAAACAGTTTTTCAGCTAATGTCAGTGTCATGCATCGAGGAAGGGATGCTTTTTATCTAAGCACTGGAAGTGGCTCTGACCGCTGGTGCCAGAGCTGTTTCTGGCAGAAGGAGTTATCCTGGGACCACCCCTGATCTCACCCTGCAGCACAGGTGTAGCAAGCCGGCCCCTCAGCAGAGACCAGCCTGCCTGCCAGGAGTCAGGGGTCCCCGGAGCCACAAGTAGAGGTCACCCAACATGGTCCCTCCTGTCGTCACGGACTTCCAGGCTGGGGCAGGCTGGCGTGGCTACTCTTGAGCCCCGACTCCCCACACTCGTCCAGCCCCTACTGCCCTATGTGCCAACCAACCTGGAGAATCTCTCTCCCTGACTGTCCTACCCATTCCTTTGCTCCCACGTGTCACCTGTTCAGAAGGCCCTTTCCAAGTACATTCAGCCTTCTCAGGTCTCTTACCACGTCCCCTGTTCTGCCACCATCCACGCCAACGGCTGTGAACTTCCTGAAGGCTGGGACCTGGTATCTTCAACCTTCTGTCCTACACAGTCTACAGCAAGGCCACTCAATAACACCTATCGCCCTAAATTTCAAAGTTCAGGATGATTTTAGTCCAGTTCTCCGTAAATCTCAGCCCAGGGAAGCGGCACCACCCCGACCCCCGGCAGGACCCTGCCCATTTTCAGCTGCTGTGTCAGCCACACGCGCCTCCTTGCTCACACCTCTCTTGGGAGTGCCCTTTGGTCCTCTCTGCTCACCTTTCCCTTTCTCTGCAGGAAACCCTTTCCAGAAGAAGCTGCTAGCCGTGAGTTTTCTGGGAGAGCAGAACCAGAGCTGAGCCGTCGGCCTTCCTGAAGATCTGGGGGAACTTCAGCTGGAAGAACGCTGGCCAGCGGTCAGAGAAGGAGCAACAGTTAACAGTAGAAACAGCTCCCATCTAGCAAAAGCCCACACACACGTGTGTCCCCACGACTGCCCCTTCACCCCACGAGTTATATCTGCTTTGTCAATGAGGAAGCTGAGGCCCAGAGAAGTTAGGGCTGCAGAGCCACGGGGGTTGTTTTGAGGTACAAGGGTGCAGGCCGTCTCTTCCTCACCCCACTTTGACCCCGCCTCTGCTCACTGTGCTCAGGACAGGCCGTGACCCCAGGTCCTGAGCACAGAGTGATGGGGCTGCAGAGGGCCTGACTTTCCTCCCTAGAATTCTATCTATTGTTCAAAATGTTTCAACGATAAACACACATTGTTTATGGAATCAGAAAAAAAAAAAAAAAAACACGATTTTCATTGGGAAAATAGCAAATAGAGTTTTGTTTTGTTTATTTATGTTTGGCTGCATTGGGTCTTTGTTGCTGCACATGGGCTTTCTCTAGTTGCGGCGAGCAGGGGCTACTCCTCGTTGCGGCGCACGGGCTTCTCATCACGGTGGCTTCTCTTGTTGCAGATCACGGGCTCTAGGCACATGGGCTTCAGTAGTTGTGGCACGTGGGCTTAGTTGCTCCGCAGCATGTGGGATCTTCCCAGACCAGGGCTCAAACCCATGTCCCCTGAATTGGCAGGCGGATTCTTAACCACTGTGCCACCAGGGAAGTCCCACAAATAGAGTTTTAAATAGAGGAAAAAGCATTTTGAGGTGAACTCTGCAGCCTCCTGCCAAGGTCCCAGCTGTGTATTTGACATCAAGCTGGCTACAGCCCTTGGCTGATCCGTGGAGAGACAACGAATCAAGATGTATATAAATAAAGTTTCAAAATGCATAATGTTCCAGGTCCAGGAAGATATGGGCCCATGTGGGTTTCAAGCAGGTTTATTAGACTGATTTTGAAAATAGCCACAGTTCTTCTCCCTGATCCATGCCCTTAACCGTGGGACTTTGAACTCCCTCCCATCAGAAGGTGGAGTCTGTTCCCCACTCCTTGAATTTGGGCTGACCTATAGCTTTCTTTGGCCAATAGAATGAGGTGGAAGTAGTGAGGGCTAGGGCTAGTTCTGGAGGTTCTGTGGAGATATCTCTCTCTCTCTCTCCCTCCCTCCCTCCTCCCTTTTCTTCTTCCCTCCTTCCCTCTCTTGACCTCAACTCTGCCATTGTCATAAGGACAATCCCAAGCTAGCTAGCCTGTGGTGAAGAACCAGGGCTTGCCTAGACAACAGCCAGCCAACCCCCAGAAGCGAAGTGCCCAGCTGAGGTGCAGCTGATCACAGATGCACAAGAGTACCCTGCAGAGTGCAGAAGAACCTCCCAGCTGAGCACAGCCTAAATTCCTAACTCACAGAATCAAAAGCTAAATAAATCATTGTTTTTAGTCGCTGTGTTTTGTGGCTGTTTGTTACGCAGCCTCATGTGACATAGATAATCACAACAACAACAGAAGCATGTTGTTCCATAACTGAGTCTGAACTTGGTTCCCAGAGGAGACAGAATGCCCTGACACCATAGCTGCCATCAGGCCCCTCATCGTCTTGGCTTCATATCTGTTTAAATGTGGCTTTTTCACCTGCCAATGCAATAGGGTCAGCTTTTTCCGGAAAAGCAACAGACTTCTCAATAATCAGAAGAAAGAAGCAGGGTACAGCAGGTCCCACACCAACGTCCCACACCAAGTTCACAGCCCCATACACCTTGCTGCTTACCTGTTCACAGAGAGGCTGCAGCAACTGTGTGCGGAGGCGCTCAGTCTGGGCTCCAGGGAGCTCTGAGTCTCTGTGCTTCTCTCTGAAACTAACCAAAGAGCATGGTGGAGGGCATGAGCAGAGGCAAAGAGCACGGCTCTCTTGAATTAAGCAACCTAGGGTGTGGATATCAGCATCACAACTTACTAGCTGTGTGCCGTTGACAAAGTTACTTGACCTTTCTGAGTCTCTTTCCTCATGTGAAAAATGGAAATGGAAATAACAGCTACAGAGGGTTGGGGGAGTTTTTAGGAGGAAAGATGAAGCTTAACAACAAAGAGAGCCTTATTTTATGGACAACAAACAGTAAATTAATTTTTTTTAAATCTCATATTGAAAAGCAGAGAACGGTGGAAGATTTGAAGATTTGTCTAAAGGCCATTCTTCTAACACACCTAGAGCAACAACAAAAACACTCTTTCACAAATTGCTTTTTCTTTCACTCCACCTAGAAATCAATTAAAGGGAAATTTTTCTTTCATGTCGTTTGTTTAAATTTGTTTTTATCAATTTTAAAAGAGAGTTTATGTTGGATATAAATAACTCTGCTAAATTACATCTCCGAATGAAGTTTTCCTCAGGACACAGGCGAGTCCTAAGCTCAGCCCCTTCTCTTCAGGGGCTTCCTGGAAGAGTTGGGTTTGTATGGGCTTTCTCTGCCTCCACTGCATGGACATCAGGCCCACAGGGGCCAGGAAACAACAGCGGGTACCATCAGCCCACCCAGGGAATGCTCAGGCGCCATACCCACCTCTGCAGGGATGCAGACACCCCGGGGCCCTCGGTGCCCGGCTCTCACAGCTGGCCTGCTGCAACCTGTTCCTGAGCAGGTAGCTTCTGTCCTGCTGCCCGGACGAGCTTTCCTCCACAGCCCTCCTCTCCACCTGAAGGTCAAGTACATCACACATCCACATCCCAAGGTCGAGAGGGGACATTTACACAGACGCATACGACCTGGCTATCAGTTTGAGTCAGTGTGGAAGGGTCTGTCCTGCACAGTGGGAGCCCAACAGTGAGCACGTAGCAACCAGAGCGAGGTCTGTGTGTACCAGCCACACAGCCTAGAGGTGGTTCCCTCACCCCCACCCCCCAACACCTGCATACACATGCACATCTGTGCCTTCGCTCACACGCCCCCTCCACGGGCCAGGGTCTCCCTGATGATCTCTCCTGTGCTTCCAAGGCCCAAAGCTACATCCTCTCCACCTCTGCTCTCTCCATAACTGCAGATAGGAATGTCCTCTCATCACCTCCCCTCGTCACTTTACTCACATCTGGCTCTATTCCACCACGTTACAGCAAGTTTGCTTGCTTGTCTCTCTCCCACAACCTCACTGTGTGCTTAACTCACCCCTGTAGCTTACTGAGTTCAGTGCCCCAGTGAGGGTCTAATAAGCAGTGGAAATCACTTCACAGGTCCCTGATCGAAATCACTTTATGATTTCCCGATGGCAATGCTGCAGATCACCACAATGTCCATCAGGGAACAACGACATATCAATGGATGGTAGGCTCTAGTGTCCTTCGAATACATGGACCTCCTCTGTCCCCACCAAATCCTCTGGCTCAATGTACAGGAGTGCCATGTTTACACGCCAAGAGAGAAGGGGTCCAAGAAGGAGGACAGGATGGGAGAGGCATTTTCTTTTATTTTCTTTTCTTTCTTTTTCTTTTTCTTTGGCCACCTGCACAGCTTTCTGGATCTTAGTTCCCCGACCAGAGATCGAACCTGTGCCCCCTGCAGTGGAAGCACAGAGTCCTAACTCCTGGACCTCTAGGGAATCCCTGGGAGAGGCCTTTTCTGATTGACTGTGGGCAGCATCTCCACAGCCATCCCCTCCTCTCCGTCCACATGGCCCCGTCTCAATTCTCCAACACGCCCCTGGACAAGTGCAGTGCTGCCCAGCGAACACCTCACTCGCCTCACCCCAGTCCCAGCGAGGCTGTCTCCTCCTGAGACCACCTCCTTACTCGGCTTGTCCCCCATCCTTGCATCACTCCCTCTCCTGGGAGTACTTCCCCAATAACTAACTTGCACAAGAATGCCCGCCTCTGGCTTTGCTTCAAGGAAACCCAGCCTAAGCCAAATGCTCACTATGTGCCGGACCCCTTGCTAGGCACTGGCGAGTGCACAGGGCAGCAAGCAGCACCGTGTGACAAGCACAGCAAGGGGACCCTCTGCAGGTACAAGACGGCAGAGGGGAGGGAACGGCCAGGGACAATGTAGGCGAAGTCAGGGAAGGCTTCTCATGCAAGGCCTAGGGTTGAATTTTGATAAGCTAACCCATGGGTCATAAACACGACTGTTTTTAGGAAAAGAGGCTCTTTCAAAGATCTCAAGGGTCTTAGCCACATTAGAAATCTAGGCTCGCTCAAAGGTCTTCACCAGCACTGCCTGCTAGAACTGCAGTAACAGGAACGTTCTAGATCTGTCCTGTCCAGTATGGTCCTCGCCAGCTACAAGGGGTTACTGAGCACTTAAGTGTGGTCAGTGTGACTGAGGAATTGAATGTTTTATTTCCTTTCAATGAACTATGACTTAGCTCGTTTGAACTTCAACAGCCACACGTGGCTAGCGAGTAACGCCTGGCTTGGAAAGCGCAGATCTACACTGACCTCGGAGATGGTGCCCAGAACCAAGCCGACCAGCTGTCTGACATGGAGACTGGCAGAGGCTGGGTGGACGGCCACTTCTTCCCAATGAATCCGACAAGCTTCCAGGATGGACTGCAGCGGTAGCCGCCTGCCAGGCTGGTCTTCACACATGGTTAGTAGAATGGAGTGCAGGGGCTCGCAGAGCTGCAGGGGCTGGAGAGTGGGGCAGCCACGTGAGAAGCCTCCAGAGCCGCAGCCCCTGAGGCCAGTGCCTTGTCAGGTGTGCCGTGGAGACAACTAAGAACGGATGTTCTCATTAACTAGACAGATGCTCACTCCTTCTGGGGAGTTTAGGGAGGCTAAACAGCCTGAGGCCTGTTTATCACTGTTTATCACTGAGGCCACAAAATGAGGAGCAATTATCTCTGCACCAGCTGTGTGTAGTTTGCTGCTTTCTAATCTGGAACGTCCTTTGGGGCACAGGGAGCCCAAACACATCCTTGAAATGCCTACGGAAAATAGGTGCTTGACAAAATGGATTTCTGCCTATGCCAAGCACCCAGATCCAACCAGGTCAGCCTTTAACTCACATTCACCTGGCCAGATTGACATTTTCTCTGATTATTTAGGTGGCTCTCACTGGGCCTTTCCCCTAGAGTGTGAGCTCCAGGACCGCAGGGACTGTGGCCTTTTCACTTTGGAATCTCCAGTGGTCGGCGTAAGGTCAATCATCTTTGACTGAACTTTATGTCACATGTACACATCAAGCAAAAGAAAAAATAGTTATTTTATTAAACACTTCCCTCATGTGTTTGAATGACCATAATTTATATGGGGAAGGTCTCAAATTCATACTCACTCTCAGGTGTTTTCTCACCCTCACCCACACTGTAAGTTATTTTCCAGATGAAGACTGCACTACCACCTCCTGCCACGGAGCGTGAGTTGTGAATGCCTATCTTCATGTGTAACCAGGCTACTGAGCCCCACACTCATATAGCACATCAGAGGACCTCTTACGTGCCGGGACTGAGTGGCTACTTGCAGTATAAGGTGGGAGACAGCCCCAGCCTTTAGGAGGTGTAAAGTCTAACGAGGAAGATGGTCACTTAAAGAGACAAGGACAGTACAGGGTGATAAGGGCTTTGGTCTCAGAAACATAAGACGTGGTCATAACACAGAGGAAGGGGCCTAACCCAGTCTGGGGAGGGAGGAGGGAACTGGGGAAAGAACTTGAACTAAATCTCAAAAAGCACACGGGCTGGCCAGGAGAAAGGCTGGGGAGTGAGCCGCAAACAGAGGGAGCAGTGTGGGCAAATGTTGGCATGTGTCTAGAAGGAAGGAGGCTATGGGCAGGACCAGGCCCAGGGCGAAAGGACAATGCAGGGCCCCTTGGTCAAAATTGTTAAGAACTTTAACGCAGAGCACTGAATCAAGTGGGGGGCCCTTTTAAGTGCAGGGCCCTGTGCTATTACACAGGCCACATGCCCACTAAGCCAGCCCTGATTATGGCAGAGTATCAGAGAGGAACCAGGGTCACAGGTAGGAACCAATTCTGGGCTCCAGGTATGCTCTGCTGAGAAGAGGAATGCAACGCCGTGGGGAGTGGGGAGCTGTGAAAGATTCCACAGGAGAGGGACATGGGCAGGTCCCTTTTCAGAAGGAGCGCCGGAAACACTGGGATGTTTAATTGGAGAGGGCAAGGGTGAGATGGAAGGAAGGAAGGAAAGCGGGGGAGGGAGGAAAGAAATAAGGCAAACAGTCTGGACAGAGTTCTCCAATGTATGTTCTTGTTACACTGGTTTCTACGGAATTCTTATAGCGTCAGATGAAAATTTACACATACACACACATACGCATACTGTAGTCAAAAATTTTATAAAATGCTACGATAAAATTTAAAAGTTTCTGTGCTTTAAGCCTTCTCAGAGTCTTTAATAAACTACTCTGACAAATCTTCAAGAAGAAGACATCGTAGGGACATTTTCCCAAATCAATTGAGCACAGAACCCTTTTTCACGGAAGCATCTCACTTCAGGAAGGGCTGCTTTAAAGCCTTTTTTATAAATTGGTATCTTCAGTATCTATAAAATCCTCTAGCTTCCCACTTCCTCTGGACTGGAGTGGCAAATAAGTTCTTATCTTACTTGCCAATCCCAAATTGTGTCTGCCTGGAGTGCCAAGTTGAGTAGGATTCTGAGGTTCTTCCTGTACGCAGCAGAAGCAGCTCTTTAATCGATTGGTAATCCTACCTAGAACCTAGGAGTACAGAGTGGTGGCACATAGCTCAACAGATGTGGTCCCTGCCCTGGGAAAAAACTAAATAAATCCAAAGACATGACCTGGCAAGACTCTGAATATCTTGTTCACAGACCTGATTTGGTGGAATGTGAAACCCTGCCGACCAGTAGAGGGTCATTCCCAAAGAATAGACGTGCATCTGCCCAAGAGAAAAAGCACATGATTAGATTTGTCACCTCTGTTATTCCATGGTCCTGTAAGCAAGATACAGTTCATTTCCGCATGTGGCAGACACTGTTGGCTGGCTAGCCAAACAACCATCTGCAACTCCCTTAAACTTTGCTGCATCTTACTCTGGAGGCTGAAAGTCTCAGTGACCATGACGCTCAATTTTTGTGAAAGATGTGAAGTAAGTCTGTTAGGGGGCTTCTGAAAAAGTTTGTTCTTTACTGTCAACAGGAACACATGTGGCTGGTCCCATCCTTTGCCCCCTGTTTCTGTCTTGAACACTGATGTGATACGTGGAATCATGGCAGCCATATTATGACCATGAGGCAATAAGCATAAAGGCAAAAAGTCAACAGCTAAGGAGGACAGATCGGAAATATACGGCCTAGATCCTTGATGACATTTACCAAGCTTCTGACCAATCTCTTGACTTCTTGTTACATAAATAACTATATGGTATGGTTATGGTTCCAGCAGCTGTATTTTAGGCTTTCTGTTTCTTGTAGCCAAAACTGTCTCTACATGACACACTACGGTTCAGCCTGATTAAAAAGCATCATATGTTGTCAGAAAGCAACATTGTGTAACAGAAGAGCATTATCTGACTTCCCTGAGCCTCAGTTTCGTCATCTTTAAAGTGAATATTCTGCCTGAAAACTTCTGAGGATTGCGTAAAGAGGACCTGGACACGGTAATAATAATATTCATTATTGTTTTGATTATTATTAGTCAGAGAGCACTTATAACAGACTAAGCCTTTCTCTAAGTCTTTTACTTATATTAATTTATTTAGTCCTCACCACCATCCTGTGAAGTATGTATTTAATTTTCCCCATTTCACAGAGAGGAAACTAAAGCAAAGACAAGTTAGGGAACTTGCCCAAATAAGACCTAAAGCCTAAACTTGAACCCAGGCACCAAAGCCCCTGCCTTGAGCCACTTGGCTTTGTCACCTCTGGATCATACTAAATCCTCAATAAATGTTTGTTATTATTATTATTATCATCACTATTATTATTAGGCTTCTATTATAACTGACAAGGTACATTTCCCTTAAGAGTTTTCTCTTCATGAAATGATTTCTGGGACTTTGAAAGGGAGACGTTGAATTCGCAAAGCATGATATGTAAAAACGTGTCGTTACTGGAGCAATCTACTGAGTCTAATGCAAGTGGGGTTCATTTTGGTTTTTACATTTTTAGGTCAAGGGCATGTGTACAATTCACATGCGCCAATTAGTCCACTTCTTGGTCCAAAACTATACACATAAACCAGCTAACCACTCCTCTGATAAAAGGCTAGACACCTGCAGGGGAGTTCACCAGCTGCACCCTCATTTCCAGAGAACTGACCCTGAGAATGGCTGCCTGGGCACTGCCAGAGGCACCGTCCACACCTGGGAACTCACCTGGATTCCAAGGGCTCTATCTTAAAGTGTTCCAGCGCAGGGCCTAAGGCCGCAATGACAACAGGCCTCATCCCAAATCCCAAATACAGCCCACTGGTAGTTGCTGCCTTGGAGAAGGGTGTTGAGAAGGATTCTGAAGGCAACTCCTGGCTCAGCGTGAAAGAACATCATGATAGATTGGTAATGTCTGCCATGATCCCAGGATGGGGTGATGATGGAATGAGTGCCTTGTAGTTAGAGACCTGCCCACACCTTCCACCTGCACCTAGAACTAACACTCCAAGCAGTGGAGGAAACATCTCAGTGTGCTGGGTAGAGCTGAATGTTGCCCTGAGGAGAGGGGTCAGAGTACATCCTCTTAACCTCAGAAAGGGCCCAGGGCTGTGGGAGGATTCTGAGCACAGCCTCTCTTGAGACTACTTTCCTGATTGTCTACCCCACCTCCCACAGGACCCAAGCCAAACTGGATGAAGACAGGAGACCCTGATGAATGGAGGAAAACAGAAGTTAACAGAACTGTGTGGTAGGGATGCTGTAAGAGAGGGAATGGTCAGGTAACCTTGCATCCTGGCCTAACAAATAAGGCTGAAGGCCAATGGTTTCTTCTACTTAAGCCACATTCCCATATGCCATGCCTAGGGAATTAAACCACCAACAAAATTGTTGTTTGGTCCATTAAGGACTCAGTCCCTGCCCACATTGACCCTCTCCCAGCTCAAACTCACCCTTTCCTTCCTGGCTCAGATTCTCAGCAACACGCTTCCCTAGTTCTTAGCTCAGCCTATTCCTTGAGCCTTGGAACTCTGGGAACCCTCCCTCCTCTCCATGGAGGAACATGTGCAGAGGGAGAAGGATGTTCTTCACCAGCTTGGCTCAGCTCCAGGATGGTCTGAGCAAAGGAGTGACTAGATCTTCAGAAGAGGCCAAGCTGCAGTCAGGAGGGTGATGTCTATCCCTCACTAGTGAGTGTTGGAAAGGATGGGGAAGGACCCCAGGAGCACTCAAGACCTGTCTTAGCTCAGGTCCTGGAGAAAGCAGAGCCTGAAGCAAGGATTCAGTATGACATTTCATTCAGGAGCAGTAAGCCCAGGGCAATGAGGGTGAGGAGAAAAGGGGGAGGGAGGCAAGGACAGATGTGATGTGTGGGGGTCACTACACTGGTCACTTCCTTGTAACAAGCAACAAAGCACAGCAGGAAGCACAGCACACTAAGCCTTGGCACTCAGAACTTCTCTGGAAGGCTAGCGAGACTTTCCTAAAAGCAGTTCATGAAGAAAGGAAGAAGGGAGAATTTATCTTCTCCTTCCCCTCCTATCTCCCACTTCCCATTGGCAGAGTTTCACTCCATAGGAAACTAGCTCCCCTGCGCTTTCAGGTTTCATCAGCAGGCCCCTCTAGTGTTTGCTCAGAAAGTCAGATCCCACGGCTCAGGATGTATCGTCTTAGCTGAGTTCAGAGTGTAGGAGGCAACTTGGTGTGGGTGGAGCATCACCCAAGAGACCCAAATAGAGGCAATCTGAGAGGCACTCAAGTCTGTGTCCAACACAGGAGTCCAGGGATTCACCCCTGGAATCTGGCAGTGTAGGAAAGGGTTCAGGGGCCTGGTGTGCTGGGGCAACTGCCAGTGGGGTGACGGAGCCCAGGCCACTGCAAAGGTGACTCTCATGTTTTCTCTGTGGTGATCTGATTTGGAGACAAACCAGTCAGACATGGGCCCAAACTAGACAAACCTGGAAGCCACTGAGGTCCTATTCTCCAAGCGCAAAGGAAAAGCAGCTCCCATTCCAGGATGCCTCCTGAGAGGAGCGGAAATTCCAGATTTGCCCTTTTCCAATGAAAGGGAAAGGAACAGAACTCAATGATTAAACACACACTATGCTCTGCCCAGCACTGTGTGCCTGCCTGACATCATTCTTTCCTTAGAAATGCTTCGTTTTAACATTGAAGATCATGTTTAACTAGAACTTTTTACTATTCAGAAGCAAAACACATCCATGGAAAAAAATCACCACTGATGTTGCCGTCCAGAAATAATCACTCGAGACATATATTTTTAGAACTCTGGGCATGTGTATGTGCGTGTGCGTGTATGTGTACACAACTAGGATCACGTTGTACATGTATATATTTAATTTCTTTTCAGGTCATTAAGTTTCTACAGCTTAATTTTAATGCTGTCTTGTTTCATGTCTGCTCTCACTGGAGATTTAGCTCGTTTCCAGTTTGTCACTAATGTCAACCACACAGCAATAAACCTCACTGCAGCCAAATCAATCTTTACTCATGCCTTGGGATACATTCCAGTTGAGGACTTGTTGGGCCCTTTTTACTGTTTTGCTACATGCTGCTGGACCATTTATCTACAATTTTTCCAGAACTTCTTTTTCAGTATTTCTAATAAGCTGATTTGTTAGGTCATATTAACCCCACTTTACAGACATAGATCTTGGAGCTCAGAGAAGTTGACTTGTCCTCATCTAAGAGCTAATAAATTACTGGCAAGAAAGCCTGGGAATAAAATTCTTTAACTCCATTCTGCTTCAGTGCTCCTCGGGGCTGAGCTGGGAGCTGGGGATGACCTAGGACCAGGCGTTTCCCAGAGGACAGGCCCAGGGGCTGCTGCAGAGACACCACGTGCCTTACCTGAGATGCATCAGACTGCTCGTCATCACTCTGTCCCGGTAGCAGTTCAGGGGCCTTGAAAGGAGCCGCTTCTATATGAGAAACATGGTCTTGGAAGGAGAGACTTCCAGTCGCAGAAAGCAAGACTGACCAGGGGCAGACCACATAGTCCGAGGAATCTGAAACCAAGGCAGCGATGCGGGTGTAGAGATAGGGCTGCCATCTGGAGGGCCATCTGTGGGACTGTGCCCGGCAGGTGCCTTGCAAACCCCCCCTCTGGGATGAACTGTGAGCAAGACCCGGGGAAACATGTAGTGGAAGGAATTCAAGCCTGACGTGAGCGGGCATAGGAGCATGTGTCATGAAAGGTGGCTGCGGCGGTAGCTGGGAAACTAGCAGCTGCGTCCAAATTCACAGGTGGCCCAAGAGTCTCAAGGTAACAGGTAAAGAGAGATCAGATCCACCTGGAAACTAGCACAAGTCTGAGTTCTCTGGAGCCAATTCAGGGACCAAGATAGCCGGTCTTCCGGATGTACTATAGCTGTTCATCAGAACCTCCAGGGCGAGGAAGAGGGAGTGAAGACTCAGGAAGAAGATGCAACTGAAGGGACCGGCGCATAACCTCCCTTCATCTCCCCACACGGGGACCCTCACGCTGACTGAGCATGTGTCATCTCCCGCATGGGGAGCCTCCACGGCTGGCTGGCAGTCCCCAAGCACGTGTGACTTCGGAGCTGACATCTGGGTATGGGCACTCAGTGTTTGTTCCAGTTATGAATTTAAGGCCTCGAATCTCCAAATCCGTCTTTCAAGACCGGCTCCCTCCCTTAAGCATCTTTTACGGCGAGCGTGATGTGCAGTTTTCTCAGTAGAGGGCGCTGGAAAGACATTGCGGGAGGCGGGCTCTCTTGCCGTTTCGAGGGAGGTGGGGGAGCGGTCACCGGTTTGTGCTTTAGAGTGACGCTCTGCTCCTACGCACGTCCCTGGGCCACCCCTCGGGCCGACCTTGTCAAGTGATCATCTTCTCGCGACCCGGTCTACACAGACTCGTTGGGCTCCAGGCCTCCTGCCGGCACCAGGTCCCGGAGCTGTGGCTCACCTGCTCCCGCCCCCACCCAGCGGGTCACCTGTAGGCAAGTGCCTGTGCCTAGCTTGTCCGGTGACTGCAAACGGCTATGGCCAGGCAAAGCAGAGAACTTTGCCATCATCGTGGGCTGCAAGCACAGCTCCTCCAGCTGATCTGAACCCCAACCTGGGGAGGGGGCTTCCCTTCAAATTTTGTCCCTCACTGGGTACTGCCCTCAATCCTAGGGGGCCATGTCGAGTTTTCTTATATCTGACAGTTACTTTTCTGTCGGAGTTATAAATAATTCTTTATATTAACCTCCCCTGTTTAGACCACTGAGTGTGTGGGTTCTGTCCCCTGATGGGACACTAGCTGTTGCAGCATCTTGCAGGGGACCATTTTGCGGGTGCCAGCCATCCTGATAGCTGCCCCCTGCCTCCTGTCTCTGATTCTGCCCAGACTGCCCAGGTGTTGGGAGAGGCCCACAGAGCTGCAGCCGCTCTCTCCCTAGACACCATGCCCAGAAAAGTTGCAATACCAAGACAAAAGAACTTTCTTCCAACTCTGCAGCATGCCATGGGTCCAAGAGACAGAGCTGCCCTCCCAGAGCAGCTCCATGGGTGGGTGTCCTTTGCCTACTCATTCTAATACCTCGGACGGATGACACATCAATAAGCAGCACCCAGAAATGTGTTTGGGAAGCTTCACATTCAGCTCCCTGTGACTCAGCTGCCCCAGTCACACACTCTTACCACCACGGAGGTCTTCCAGGAGCCGCTCAGCAGCCAGGGACAAGAGGGACCAGATCTCCTCTTCAGACAGAGCTTCGCCCCGGACCTGCAGGGCACTGGCCAGAGTCACAGAGGCCGGGCTCATGCCTGCAAAGACACACGTGTGGCAGAGCCCTTGCAGTGTCTAGGAGCATGTCTGGACCAGCACTGGCCATGCCAGCCCACGCATGGTCCAGCCCCCTCTGCAGCACACCAGCCCCATGTTTTATCGCTTACGTCCCCCCGCCTGGGTGCAGGGCCAGACACACAGGAGAAGCTAAAGAAATGTTCATTGGTGGCTGGCTGGGTTCAGCTGGTTCTCAGTGAATGAGCACATAAATAAACTCCCAGTTAAGTGTTAAGTCAATAAATGAACGAATGAACAAACAAACCATGAGAATGGTTCCCTCTGAGCTGGGCATGTTCTGTCACAGAGAGCTTCCTTGTCTGGGGAATGTCTCTCGCCTGCTGTCCTCTCTGTCTAGGAAAGTGGGTAAACAACGTTTTTTGCCTCCCAGACATGATTCATGTCTCTTCCTCTCTGGCTGCCACAAGCAGAGTTGGATTTGGTGCCAGAACCAGCCCTGTCTCTAATGATCACTGACATGTGCCTGAAGGGCAAGAATCAGTAGAAGGAATAGTAAGCCATGTGTTTTGAAAAGGTGCAGACTCACAGGAAAGCAAGGGACTGATCTGCTGGAGAAGGAGGTGAGAAAGGCTTCTTAGAGGCTCTCTTTAAACTAAAGCTGACGTTTAAATGTCTGTCCCCCTGACAAAGCTGCCACCCACTAATCTCCAGCGTGGAGAGCCCCAGGTGCGGTGGCAGCAGGAAGAGGCCAGGCAGGCTTTTCCTAATCCATTTGCGTCACTGATCTTTTCTATAGCCGGAGCTCCGAGGGCGGGTGTGCTGAGTTGGGGGCAGGGTGGGGAGCACATTATGGCCCAGCCATCCCTCCATCCAACATGCTAATCCAAGCTCTCCACTCGCCAGCTGCTCAGCTCCCTCCACGCACCTCCAAGACCAGCCTCCTGCAGCCTGATTCCCAGGAGAAAGAGCCTGGCTCTTCCATCTGTCCCCTGAGGGTGAGAAGGGCACTGCAGCAGAACCTAGACACTTTCTGTATGTCATATTATTTACCACAAGGAGTCTGCGGAGAGGGACTGTTGATCCCATTTACAGGCAAGAAAGCAGTCCCAGGGAATCCAGGTAAACAATGATGGAATCAAAGCTGTAATCCAGGCCCTCACTTGTCTTTCTTTTCTTTTTTCTTCCTCCTACTTCTTCTTTCAAACTTTTCTTGAGACTTATGGACTAGGCATTCTCATTCTGCCACATTTTTCTAAATCTTTATAACCACAATGAAACACTGCCTAGTAAAGAGAAAACAATGGGACAAGATTATGATTCTCAAATAGGAAATGAAATCTCTGAATCTCAAAATGAAGTATCTCTCAAAAAATATGAAATGTGATTTTTTTTCTAGCTATTTTATGACTAGAAAAAATTGCATTAAATGTATAGAAAGGCTGGAGTAGTTAGTTAATACCATCATTTCCATATAGTAATTGAATGGAAGAAGGACAGCCTTTTCAACAAATAGTACTGGATCCATCATGAAAAAAACTCACACCTTATATAAAAATTAACTTAAAATGGATTATAGATTAATGTACAACATAAAACTGTACGTTTTTAGAAAAAATAAGAGACAATATTTGGATCTAGGACTAGGCAATGGGTTCTTAGACTTGACACCAAAAACACATGTCATAGAAGAAAAAATTGATAAATCGGACCTCTTCAAAATTAAAAACTTTTGCTCTCAGAAAGATGCTGTTAAGAGGATGAAAAGACAAGCTACAGACTGGGAGGAAATAGCTGAACGTGTGTGAGGTGGTTAATGTTGCCACGTCTGCTTCTTCAGTAGATATTTCCTGTATCAACTCTTAATATCAACTCTTGAGCAGAAGAACAATATTTGCCCATCACAGGCTTTTGTGCAGGGTTTTAAAATGAAGAGACTGAAACTGGGGACTTCGTGATTGTTGAACATAATGTAGTCAACACTTTCCAACACATGCTAATAGGAGGAACAAAATGTATATACTGTATATATTCACATTTTCAATTTACCAAGCAGAGGGAAATGAAAATATGCACAATATGTAAAAGGGAGTAAGACAGTGCCTAGCACAAAATAAATATTATATAAGTGTTAACTTTTATGATTAATATTGGACAGCACTGACCTAGTATTCATAGGGAATTATTATACTGTACTGAAGTATTACAAAAGTTATTATAATTATAGATGGTCTTAGATCCTAAAAGTTCTATATTTGACAAACCAACATATTAAATTTTTCTTATTTAATAGCCAGCTAAGAGGGTTTAGGCTTGGTTGAATGAGATTTCTGCTCCTATTTTAATTTTGGAATGTAAATGTACTTACCATCCTGCTTGAAAATAAATTTGACTGCACTAGAAATCTGCCCTGAAAATTTATATATTGTGCCTCCTGTAGAAGGGACACAACACCAGCTATAGTCTTACAAAGGGATTAAACCTGAGTCATATCAGGTCTCTGTATCTAGCTGCCATTTTATGACCTTTAAAGGGTAAAGAATATATTGAACTACACAGAGAGTATGCCATCGCGAAATCCAAACTTGGGAAACTCTGCAAGTCAAACAGCCTAAGTTCTTCAGCAAGTGAATTATTTAAAAAAGAAGGGAAGGAAGGAAAGAAAGAAGGAAGGGAGGGAGGGAGGGAGGGAGGAAGGAAAGAAAGAAAGAAGGGAGGGAGGGAGGAAGAAAGAAGGAAGGAAAGAAAGAAAGAAAGAAAGAAAGAAAGAAAGAAAGAAAGAAAGAAAAAGAAAGAAAAGAAAGAGAGAAGGAAAGAAAGAAAGGAAGGAAGGAAGGAAGAAATGGAAAGGGAAAGAAAGAAGAGAGAGGGGGAAAGAGGAAGGAAGGAGTGAAGGAAGGGAGGGAGGGAGGAAAGAAAGGAAAGGAAAGGAGAAAATGAGGTAATGGGAATGTCAGAGTAAAAACCTCCAAAAAACCCTCTCCTCCATAAAAGCAGTGATGAAACAAGCAGCCTTGTAGATATCGTAAAGAACAAAACAGAGTTGTAGCTCTTTCAAAACTCCATTGCCAGAGAATTATCATTATTTGACCTGTCTGGCAGTTCTCTGGAAAGCCCCTCTCACAATGTTTGCTATCACTTGACCCAATTCAGAGTCTGCCCAGTGCAAGCAGACTTTTACCAGGGGACGTTTCTCAAAAACAATCAACAGCAATTGTTTACCATTGCAGCTGCTGGAGGTAGCAATAACAGTTGGGCAAACAGCAAGCTAATTAAAAAACATAAACAAACAAACAAAAACCTTAAAAGAAGAAACCGGGAAATGAGATATCTATAGTTACCTTTGAAAAGCTCCAGAAAATCCCTGAGAGGAGAAACACTCACCTCTGGCTGACTCTGAGATTCTGAGAAAGTCCGAAGTGATAACTAAGACAGAGTGTGTACTGCCTGGCTGAGTGTTGAAGGCCTGTTCTCACAACACACAGAGCCCTCCAGCAAAGACTGGGAGAATTACTGGTTACAAGCACTTAAAGAAACCCCTGTCCAATCATTAGGTACCCACTAAATTAACTGAGTGGAGACTTCAGGGGCCACCATGACAAAGAGTACAGACTTACGAAATTAGTTCAAGAAAGTAACTAAACAAACAGCAAATGGGCTATGAAACAGTCATCATCAGCCTTTCACCAGCATGTTGTGATACCTCCGGGCTTCTCTCCAAGTTTTTCTAAACGGTCTGGTGGGCGAGTGCATGCTACTGCTGTACCGTGGACTAAAAAGGGGATCGTTAACTATCTAAAGGATGGAGGGATCCCACCATATGGATAAACCCAGTCCCGCTGCCAGTGGGGCTGCTTGGAAAAAGCGTGCAGCCAACAGGCATGACTTTTGGGGGGAGTTTCATTGCTGCACCCTCATCTCTCAAGCATCTTGCTGGATCTCACCTCCACTGCCTGAGTCCTCTGTATTGACTCCATTCTCTGAAGACTTCTGTGGTCATATAATAACCTAAAAGTCTCTTTTTCCATCTGAAACCCCATTGCCCATTCAGGAGTTTCCTGGGGCTCCCTTCCATAAGTTCTTGTGCTGTGGTACATCCTGTCAGCCACCAGCTTCCAGCAGCCTCACACCCGGGTCTAGCTTGGCCTAGAAGCTCCATCCATGACCTTGCTCTTTAGTGCTTCTTCTTGGGCTGCCCTCTCACGTGGGCCATGGTGGGAGCAGCCCTGAGCTTCATCTGTGAGATTGCCTAGTATATTATAAGCTCTGGCTACGAATAGAATGGTAGGTCCAATAGAACATCCTACCCTCATGAGGCTTACATTCTAGGGGGGATGGGGAGAAGGGGACAGACAATGAACAGGTAAACAGATAAACAAAATAATTCCACAGAGCGAGAGAGACTAGGCAGAACAAATAGACAAGGGGATGCACTACAGCATGCCTTTGGTGTGGGGACACCTGAGCTGGAATGGTCCAGGAAGGAGCCTTGGAGAGGTGACATTTGAGCTGAGACTTGAAGGTCAAGAAGGTGTCAGTATTGGGAAGAACTTTCCAGGCAGAGGGAACACCAGGTGCAAAATCCCAGGGCATGGCAGATTCTGAGATCAGAGAGAAGCTGGGCAGGACAGGAGCATGGGGTGAGGGAAGCAAGCAAGGGAGCAGAGAGGTGTGAGGGGAGGCGCAGAGCTGGTCAGGTGCCCGTCTACCCAGCCTCTCTGGCCGAGAGGAGTTTGCATATTTGCCTCAGAGCAGTAGGAAACTTGGCCTACCTGCTAGCTTGCAGCATAAATGCAACCCACGCTGTGTGATGCCACACTGTGTGATGCCAGGCAGAAGCCTTACTGACACAGCCACGCTGCTGAGTATGGACCAGGGCAGAGAGGGGATTACGATGCCTGAGGGCTGGAGTCTAACACCTTATCTCATTTCACCCATTCTGTACGTGGAGATGGCTTTTCTCAAGGGCAAGGCTCACATCTACCTCCACCCCCCCACCCCTCAGGGAGAACCATGTCTAATTCACCTAGACATCTGATGAGTGACAGTCACCGAGTGCCAGCTGGTGGATCAAGCCACCTACCCGAGGGAGGCTGTGCCTTGTGCATTTGTTGCGGTGATATTTTACAGTGTTTGTAAAGTGCTGGCTTCTGAAGAAGTCAGGATCTCTACTAATCCTAATCATCTATTGACTGCGTAGTGGCTTTTGGACTGTGAGATTTTAGTCACGTTCCAGTATTCTGCCCTCACTTACCTCCTCTCCCTCACCCTCCACCAAGGCACCAGTGATGATCTCTGGCCTTAAACAAAGTATAGTTAGTGTGACTTACAACCCTCTGCAATGCCCTAGGAGACACTCCTGCATTGGGACAGAACTTGGACCAAGGTCTCTGGAGCTTCAAAGACCCTTCTTAGCTCAGGAGTTCAAGGGCCCACTGCCTAGGAAGAGAGGGCATAAAGATGGAAGCGAGGGCAGCAGAGGAGAACTGTATGGTGGGGATGATGCACAGCCTCTGGTCTCCTTGGGACAGGTCAGTGGTTGAATACTCCTTCCTTGAAACACTCCGTGTTACTTCAGATTCCTGGTTCCCCTAACTTTCTCAGTATTCTTTCTCCCTCTCGCTGTCCCTGAAATGCTGTCCCTTACGATTCTATTACAGACCCTGTAATAGTTTCTTGTGGCTGCAGTAACAAGTTACCACAAACTTGTTGGTTTGTAGAAATTATTATCGCAGAGAAAACAGTCTCTCAGGGCTGAGATCAGTGTCAGCAGGGCCACACTCCCTCCAGAGGCTCTAAGGGAGAATCTGTTCCTTGTCTCTTCCAGTGTCTGTGGCTGCCACCATTCCTTGGCTTGTGGCCACCTCACTCCAATCTCTGCCTCTGTAGTTACCTCACCTTCTCCTCTTCTGTCTGTTTTAAATCTCCCTCTGCCTGCTTCTTACAAGGACATTTGGGATTAGGGCTCACCTGGATAATCCAGCATTATCTCCCCATCTCAAGACCCTTTAACTTCACCACATCTGCAGTCTTTTTTGCCATATAAGGTAATATTCACAGGTTCCACAGACCAAGATGTGGATATCTTTGGGGGTGTGCAGGTGGAAGGAGGCATTATTCAGCCTGCCATGGACTTTTTCATGCAATACTCTCTACCTGTTAGCTAAAAAAGGACATGAACTTTGGGAGGTTGAGTCCCCAGCCATAACAGGCTATGAGCTTGGGCACAGAGCATATGCATAACCTCTCCAAGCCTCAGTTTTATCATCTGGGAAATAGGGTTAATCATGGCAGTTCCTTCATGGAACTGTTGGGAAGATTATATCAAAGTGCTCAATATATAAAAAGTGCTGAACTCATCTTATTTACCTCCTCTTTCCATCTCTGCTCCAACCACCCAGAGAGGGATTTTAAGCATCAGGGCTGCTGAGCAGCTTCCAAGTATGAGATTTTTAAGCTATGGTGTTAATTGTTTCCATCTGTCTGCCAGGATTGAGCCGCTATAAACTTCCCATTTTCAACCTTCAAAAAATGCCTAAAATATCTCAATGTCCCCAAAATAGACACCCTGGGGAGGGACCAGAGAAGGATGTGGGGCTCCCATAGAATCAAAGCTTTCAGAATGATCCTTGTTTCTCTCCTCCTTTTGTTCCATGTGTCTCCCTTCATTCCTCTCCCTTTGGACATTCATTAAAAACCATCCATCTACACTCAGGCCAAAATCTGAGCAAAACTTTGCAGAAGGCAAATGGCACCCTTCCCCCCAGGAGGAAAAGACAGCTTCTGCCTCATCTGGGCTCTGTTTAAAGCGGTAAAGGACAGGGCTCTTACCTTCCAGAACTCTCCCACAGTGAGCTCCTTGGAACCTGACCTCAAGTGACATTCTCTCCACACAGTCCCTGCCCCCGACCCTGATTTAAATACTGGCTGCAGCACCAGCATAGCATGACCTTGAACAAGTAAACTCTCAAAATCTCATTTCCCTTATCTCTAAACGGAAATGATACTTCCTACCTTACAAGACAGCTGTGAGAAACAGAACAAGCTAATGGAAAAAAGGCAACTAGCAGATAGCCTACCTTTCTTTAGTACCCCAAGGTGGAATCTTGCATTTCTATATAAGAGAGTGGATACTAGTGTCCAGAAAAATATTTAGAGTATTTTAAAGTAGTGTTACTCCCACATTCCATTCTTACATACCATTTTCCCAATTATTTGCCACTTTCCTATATTATCTGTCCTAATGAGGCAAGTTTTTTTATTTAAGTACGTTTATTTGAAGAGGAAACTGTATAATATACTTATAGTGAGTGAAAAATCAGTATTCTTGGACATAAATAGAATGTAATTATAACTAATTTTTTAATCATTGAATTCTTGCCAGATAATATTGCCTTCCAAATGCTCTGAGCCCAAGGCCTGATCTTTCACTGTGAAAGGAGCAATTCTTTCAAGAAATGTGAAAGGCCTTTGGCTCTGAACAGACTCTCTTCTTGACATAATCAGAAGAATTAAAGTAAAATGTCAAAAACATAATTCAATGTCATTAACGCAGCCTGCATTCCAGCTGTATTCTTTGATCCTGCTTGTCCTTTGGAAAGTACTGTTTCATTCTTTTTTAAGGCCTCAGGGCCAGTTATAATGCAATCTGTACTCAGAGGGTACCAATTTTACTTACTTTATGATAATGACTTAAATTTTATTTTAAAGCAATGCCTTCTAAGGAGACAAGCCCTTTATAGCTTAGAGTTTTCATAAACTTGTGTAATTCCCATAAAAATGTTTCAAAATAGGCAAATCAAAATGATCCCCATTTCCAGATGAGGAAACTGAGAATTTAACTGACAAAAGGTCACAAAAGTCACATGTCTAGTCACTGCCATTAAGGTTCTAAATGAGGGGAAGGGAGGAGTTGTAACCTAACGAGATTAATTAAAGCTACGTGTGTTTAAATTAGTATTCAATTTATTAATGTTGTGAATTTTAAAAGCTCCTTTTTCTTAAACCTTAAATTCGGTATTATGCTCCATTCATCTAGTGATTGATATAAAAAAAGAACCACTTGACAAGATATTTGATTAATGTTCAACTAATTCATAATATTAACTGTCAGGGTGTTCTCCAGAGAACCAGTAGTAATTCGCACAGTCAGAGAGGTTTATTCACATACCTCTTCCCAGACTTCCCTGTGACCAAATTTTTAATCATATTCCTTCCAAGTCCCTGGCCAGCCAGCTAAGTTATTGGCCACAGCCCATGAATCAGTGTAGATTTGACCTCTGGTAATTTCTCTTTCCAAGAAAAGTCAACAACCAGGTACACAGCTAGAACTTCTGCCCACCGGGAGGACTTCCCTTCACCACTGTCCTCCTGGGTTGTCCCAGAGAGGGGCTGCAGCACTGTAGCTGTTCCACTTTGGGGTGGTGCCAGCATATCATGCAGAACCATCTGTAAACCAGGCCCCAGTTCTTCCTCAGTTAACTGATCATAGGGAACTCATCATGAGGTCACAGGTGCAGGCTGAGAGGGAACAAGCAGTGTAGCAGGAGAGGGGACCCTGGCCTCATGTAAACTACTTGTGCCTTCAGGGGCTGCTGAGCCAGATATCACATATACCACTTCCTGTGCACACCTAACTTTATGGCTTGGTGGGTCAGACTGCACCCAGCTCATGATGGGCGGCTCAGGTCATATGGTAACTTAGTGGCTCATAGTTAAGTGATCAGCCTCTACTAAGGTCTAGTACAGGTCAAAAGATGTTCATCAAGAGAGTAGCTATCCTCAGATGATGGCAGGACTTTGCTCCAAAATCCTAAGGGTCTGAAGGGTCTGCACTGTGATTCACTCACAGGGGCCTGACAAAACTCCAAACATCTTTATCTGCCACAGACACTTCAAGCACCGTTGGATCTGCTGGGTCATCTGGGCCAAGCGTCAGAGCAGCTCTGTTGCAGAACCTTCTCTTGCTCTGGGCCCTACTCATAATTAGCAGATTTTCAGGAACTTCAGTAAATTGGCTGGAGTAGCACAACCAAATGAGGAATATGTTTCCTTCAAAATCCAAAGAGTCCCCCTAAGCATTGTGCCTTTTTTTTATTTGTAGGAGAGGCCAGATGCAGCAACTTATCCTTCACCTTAGATGGACTACTTCAACGTGTTCCACACCACTGGACCCCTAGAAATTTCACTGAGGTGGAAGGCCCTTGAATTTGGGGGAGATTAAATTCCCACTCTCTTACAGGCAAAGGTCTTATCAATAAGTCTAGGTTAGTTGCTACATCTCACTCATCAGGTCCAATCAGCATGATGCAATCAATGTAATGGACAAATGTGATAACTTGTGGAAGGGAAAGGTGGTCAAGGTCCCTGCAAACTAAATTATGACATAGGGCTGGAGAGTTAATATGCCCCTAAGGAAGGACACTGAAGGTGTATTACTGGCCTTGACAGTGGAAAGCAAACTGCTTCTGGCGGGCCCTATGAACAGGTATGGAGAAAAAGGCATTTGCCAGATCAATAGCTGTATACCAGGTACCAGGGGATGTGTTAATTTGCTCAAGCAATGAAACCACATCTGGAGTGACAGGAGTTACACCTTGATTAAGTTTGTAATAATCTACTGTCATTCTCCAAGATCCATCTGTATTCTGCACAGGTCAAATAGGAGAATTGAATGAGGCCATGATACAAATCACCATCCCTGCATCTTTCAAGTTCCTGATGGTGGCTCTAATCTTTGTAATCCTTCCAGGAATGCAGTATTGCTTTTGGTGTACTATTTTCTAGTGGCTTCCACTTGGCCTTTCCCACAGTGATAGCCCTCACTCCATAGGTCAGAGAAGCAAGTTAGCATTCTGCCGGTTGCTGAGTATACCTATTCCAATTATACATTCCAAAACTGGGTAAATAACCACAGGATGGATTTGAGTACCACATCTACAAAACACTTTAACAGCAACACCCAGATTAGTGTTTGATTGAATAACTGGGTACTATAGCCTAGCTAAGTTGACATATCGCAAACTAACCGTCATACCTATGATTAACATATTAAATACTCCTAAAAAATTAACTCCATTTTCAAAATTAGTTAATTAAGCTCTCTTGAATATTTGAACTGTATTTTAAACTTTAATACTTTTAATTAGGTCAAAGCAAATTAACAAACCTATCAGGCCAAGTCTTCTTATATATATATATATATACACAACTCCTATCAATATAATGAATAAAAGTAGAATAGCAAATAAATCAGGTTCTCTTAAACATTTCATAATTGTTTGGTGCTGATGCAATTAATATTGTGTTTATAATTTCAAATTCTAATCATCAAAGAACAGTTGACTATTTTTGAATTGTATGTGTCTCCCTTTAACTTCCACTCATAAACACTGTTTATAAACTTAACTAATTACATTCATATAATTTCACATTAAATCATTAAGTCAAGTATGTTGAGTGTTCTCTAATATGTCATATTTTCTTAAATATTTCAAATATCTTAAATGTATTTCTTCATGATTACAAGACTTATCTCTAAAGGAACATTACAATTATTAATGCTTTCTGCCTTTGTCTTCCCAAACTTTTGTTTTACTTCCCCAGTGGAGGCTACTGGGTCTAAATATTTAGTTTATAGATTAGTTACAGACAGAGATTCTGGATCTGGGTCCAAGGTTTTGCAGATTAACTGGCTGAACTTTTAGCTTTGGGACTTTTCTGTTCTACAACACAACCTCTTATAATTGGGAATGAACACTTTTTCATGATGTTTACTTGCCTGAGTTGCATCAATTGGATGCATCACTGGCTCATTATGATTATAATTAAGTGCTTTATCATCCAAGTTATACTGTTAAAACTCTATACTCTCTTTTCACTTTCTTATATCTCCTGTATCTATTTTATCCACCTCCTCTCCATAGTTCTTTAATTTTCCACAAGTGTCTGAGAATACTCAAATACCCCACCCCTGTCCCAACAGACCCGTGCTTCTCAGGGAACATTCACCGCCATGCAAAGTGAAAAACAAAGACAGCAAGAAGACCCCACGTGACCATAATCAAGCCATGTTTAAATTCAGCCCTTGTGGGCTCCCCTGGTGGCACAGTGGTTAAGAATCTGCCTGCCAATGCAGGGAACATAGGTTCGAGCCCTGGTCCAGGGAGATCCTACATGCCACGGAGCAACTAAGCTCGTGCGCCACAACTACTGAGCCTGCGCTCTAGAGCCCACGAGCCACAACTACTGAGCCCACATGCCACAACTACTGAAGCCCGTGCGCCTAGAGCCCGTGCTCTGCAACAAGAGAAGCCACGGCAGTGAGAAGTCCATGCACTGCAACAAAGACCCAACACAGCCAAAAATAAATAAAATAAAATAAATTTTTTTAAAAAGTAGAACTCTTCCTTATGGAAGGAGCAGAGAGAGAATGGCTTCAGATAATCCACCTTAAAAAAAAAAAAGCTTTATGGCAGTAACGAATGGGTGAATTTGAGGAACTGTGGGGGAGGGGATTATAATACCTAGATTCAACCTTACTAAAAATTTCTGTTGAAATCCTAAGTGTCAGTGGTGCTTAATGAAAGACTTCAAGTAAAGAAATTATTGACCCAATGTTTGAAAGCTCAGGGTTGGAAAGGTTAGGGGGGAGATTAGTGATTTACCTATGAGGTATCGTAAAATTTAAGTTAAATTTATATTTATACTATAGCTTATTAAAATGGAGGTTCTGACTAAGTATTTGTTTATTTGCTTTAATAGTTAGTCTACTATCTCTGACTTGTAACCTTGAAACTGTGTGTTTGGAAACGTATATCACAGTTGTTAGAAGGCTTGCCATAGAGAATCATGTTTGTTTCACCCAAAAATGACAACAATGTTTGCAATAGGAAGTTAGGTGTGTCCAGTCCTGTAAAAACTAATTCACTATAACTGTAAGGCTTCTTTACATTTTACACTGCCTGAATATCTATTAAAAATATATACACAAAGATACTCTTAAAGGTAAAAATGTATATTAAAGGTTTTGTCTTTGTGAAATTTACTTCTGGAAATAATATAAGTGATTCTAACAAATGGACTTTGAAATACTACGCAAGGGACTTCCCTGGTGGTCCAGTGGTTAGGACTCCATGCTTCCAATGCAGGGGACATGGATTCCATCCCTGGTCGGGGAACTAAGATCCCACATGTTGTGTGGCAAAAAAAAAAAAAGAAAAAAAACATGCTACACAATGTCTCGTTCCTCCACAGATCTATAAGGTGTGTGCTGGGTGATGTTCCCAAGACTGCCCCCAGGTTCCATGATTCACTAGGAGGACTCAAAAGACTCAGTTTATAGTCCTAGTCATGTTATTATTTAATACAGAGAAAGAATACAAAGCAAAATCAGTAAGAACAAAAGGTAGATATGGCAAATCCTGGGAAAACAAGGCACAGGTTTCCAGAGTCCTCTTCCAGTCAAGTTACAGAGGATGTGCTTATCAATTCCCCCAACAATGTGTTGTAACAACATAAGTGAAATATTGTCTACCAGGAAAGCTCATTACCCAGCGTTTTTATTGGGGGCTGACCACATATGCACCCTCTGCCTAGTATGCACCAAAATTTCAGAGTCCCAGAAGGAAAGTATGTATTCAGCATAAACCATATTATTTGCACCATCTAGGCACAGATAATGCCTCTTATCAGTTAGGGTGATGGAGACTCTCCCGAAAACCAAACTCCCAGACATCAGCCAAGGGCCAACCTTTTAAGCAGGCTTTTCAAAGAATAGCAATCAGTCCTGCTATGTTGTCCTTTCTGTACAGAAGGTTAATATGGCTAGTGTACAATGAAGGAGAGGTAGAATGGAACAAGATGAGATTGAGGAGGTAAACAGAGGTCACATCATAGAGAAGGTTCAGGCCATGGTAAGGCATTTGGAATTTTTCTGAACAAAATGGTAAATTAATGAAGAGTACATCTGTCAGGGTTCATCCAGGATAACAGAAATTAGGTTTTTCAAAAGGAAAAAAGTTAATACAAAAAATTGATTGTATAAGCAATGGAAGAGCTGGAAAGACGAGAGGGTGGTTAGGAAAATGTCCAGCACAGAGAGTTGCAAGCATGTGACCAACTGATAGAATTCATACTTGTGAAAGATCACTCTGGCAGCAGGGTAGATGGTACAATTGAAAGGCTCCAGCATCCTTCTAGTGTAAGTTCCAGAAGAGAATGGAGGGAGAAGAGAGAAGGAGGATTTGAAGAAATAAATGAATGGCTGAGGGCTGTCCATAGTTAAAGAAATGGGAGTCCTTAGGTACAAAGTACATTCAAGTAATGAACAGGATAAATCAAAATAAATTCACACCTAGACACACTGCAGTAACACCACACAACATCAAAGACAAAGAGAAAGTCTATCTGTTATCATTCATAAAGATAATTTATCTATAAAGCAATTACACTAGTCTTGGAAATTATATCTTAACAGTAGCATATAAGCCAAAAAATTTTAGGGCACTCATCTCAAAGGTAGAAATCCAGAGAATTCCCTGGCAGTCCAGTGGTTAAGACTCAGTGCTTTCACTGAGGTGGCCAGGGTTCAATCCCTGGTCGGGAACTAAAACACTACAAGCCGCTTGGTGCAGCCAAAAAAAAAAAAAAACACAGAAATCCAATCTATAGTTTCCAAATCAGCAGATTATAAAAAGAATACTAAAAAGTGTATTAATCCAACAGAAAGTAGAAAAAGGAAAAACAAAGAAAAATAATGATAAATAAATCACACAAAATAAGATCAAACACATTAATAATATATCAGAAAACAATAAATGTAAAAAGATTAAATGTACCCACTAAAAGGCTGGATTTAATCTGTTTAGCAAAAGACACCATTACCATTAAAGAGTAGAATGATAACCCAGAGGGGGAGATGATATCTGGAATACATATATCAAAAAAAGAACTTTTATCTAGAATGTATCAATATTTTAAAAACTACCACAAATCAATTTTAAAAGAACAGATGCGATAGGAAAAAATGGACAAAAACTTGAACAAGCACATCACAAAAAAGAATACTCAAGTGGCCAACAAACATATAAAAAATGTGCTCAACTTTATCAATCATCTGGGAATTCCAATTAGAATCACAATGAGATACCATTATACACCCATCAGAAGGACTGAAATGAAAAAGACATAAAGTACCACGACCTGGTGAAGATATAGAATAACTGGGACTCTCATATCTCATTGGCAGAAGTGTAAATTAGTACGACTTTAAAAAACTACCTGGCAGTATCCACAAAAGCTAAGCATATGCCTACTCCATGACCCCAAATTTCTACTCTTCATATATATATGTCCACAAAAGGCAAGTAGTGAATGGACATAGCAACACTATTCAGAGTGTCGCCAAACTGGAAACTACTCAAATGCCTATAAACAGTAGGACAGACAAATAAATTTAAAATACTCTACAGCAATGAGACAGAACAAACTACAATTAAATGCATCTCATAAATAGAATAGTGAGCAAAATAAGCCATGCACAAGAGTATATTCTGTTTGATTCAATGTATATAGATTAAAAAAAAAAAGAGGTAAAACTAACCTTTCCTGTTAGAAGTCAGGATAGAGGTTACCCTTAGTCAAGGGGGAGTGGTGGAGAGGGTACAAGTAAGGCTTCTGTCATGCTGGTAATATTCTGTTTATTGATCTGCGTGCTGGTTATGCAGGTGTGTTCAGTTTGTGAAAATTCATCAAGATGTGCACTTATGATTTGTGTACTTTATGTATCTTTAATGTCAATAACAAGCTTTTCTAAAAAGCTGAGTTCATCATATTAGAGGGAAAAAGAAAATCCTGCTAGAGTTGTTTAAAAGAAGCCCTCTAAAACAGAATAACAGAAAAATTGAAAAGACAGAATTAAGGATAGGAGTGATATGGAAGCACTAACCAAAAGAAAGCTAGCATAGCAATATTAATAAAAGACAAAAGTTAAATTTTTGTCAAAATAATGACCAAGAAAATCCTCAAAAAAAAAAAAATACCGATCATGAACTTAAATGCACCAAAAATACAACCATAAAGTCTATAAAGAAAAAACTGACATAGTTACAAGGAGAAATTTACAAACTGACAATCTTAGGAAGAGATGATAACATATTTTTCTTAGAAATTAATTATTCAAATAAAATAATAAGGATACTGAAGATGAACAATAACATTAACATATTTCTTTTAATAAATCTATGATCAACAAACATGTTTCTATTATAAAATTACATGATTGGTAAATAGGGGAAATGAAGTCAATATAATATGGAAATAACGTTGGTAAACACTTAATTAGTCTTCTTCCTAGAACAGAGGTGTTTTGCACCAGGTAGTAACAAATGAACACCAAGTAACAGAGCTGAATTCAGCAAGGCAATAGGCTACGGAACTCATTTCCCCATTCATTTCCTGTACTTCATCCTCACTCAGTGTGTTCTTTTACTCTGCTTTGGAAGTATTCTGTCTTGAAATTTTCTCTGATCTTTGTGCACCATTAGCTAAATGTTGGATTCCAAATATTAAGTATGCAAAGTGGTTTGAAAGTGCCACAGAACCGTGCTGTGACATAATTTATTCTGGCAAGTGTAAGAGAAGACAAGTTTTAACAATGAAAGAAAAGCATGAAATTCTAAAGCATGTTTTAAAAATGGAAGAACATAGGACATCCCTTGAGCTACTGAATCAAGGGCATCAACACTGTTGCACAAATTGGAGACAGTGTAAAAATAAAAGAAAGTTATCTAGCTGGAACAATTGATTGCTAGTTCAAAAAACTCTAAATGAAGATGAGAAGTAAGAATAATAAAGGCAATGGAAAGACCAAAGATCAAACACAGAAGTCATCAGGGGAAAACTTCTCCACAATTAAAGAAAAATCCTTGGCAACATATAAAGACCTTTTTATTAAAGCTAAAATATTTCAAGTCTGTTATCCTTTAACATTCACAATGGCTGGTTTAGTGGCTTCAAGACCTGGTATGTTTTCCACAATGCTAGGCTCTCTGGTGAAGCTGAAAGTACAAATGAAGAAGCTGCGAAGACTTTTTACCCGGTGTTAAAACAAAAAATAGTCATATTATAAAACCCCTATGAATAAAATAGTGTGGCATTCGCATATGAACAGACTAACGAAATAGAATATAAAATAGAAATAGATCAAATTGAATAAAAAATTTAGTAATTTAAATCAGTGAGGAAAAAGCATTGACTAATGAATGATATTGGGACAATTGTTGTTCACTTGGCAAAAATAAATTCAAATTCCTACTTCACACTGCACACAAAACTTAGGATTAATTAAAGTACTAAATATTATGTATCTATATAGGAGAGACAGAGAGAGAAAGGAGGGGAGGAAAGGAAGAGGGAGAGAGAGATTTAGGATATAATAATGTTTATTTTATTTATAAATGAAATGGTGAAAGCCTTCTTAAGCAAGATAAAAAAATTCAAAATCCATGAAAGACAAGTGGTATATTGGACTACATTAAAAAAAAAAAAAAAGTTTGGTATGGCATTTACATGAATTAAGTCTTAAAATATGCAACAGGCAGACTTCCAGTTTCCGCTCCAGTCTGTGAAGAGTTTGGAAGTCATCACTCCCATTCTCACAATTAGAAAAAAAGTAAGTGGCTGGAGTCAGTACCAGGAAGGAAAACAGACGGTAACTGACAAGCTGCAGAGGCTGAGGGTAGACTAGCTTAACAGTTACAAATTTTGCAGGGCCCAGTCTTAGAGGGACCCCACACTTTCATGAGTTTTATCTCCAGGAGTCCCAGCAGGTTTTTGTGGCAGATATGAGAAAATCCCCTCATGCTTTCCAGCAGGGGAAGAAAAAACATAACCATTTTGAAATAAGCCAAGAGCATTCTGATCTCCCCATTAAGGGAAACTACTTTACCAGAGTCTAACCAAGATAAGGGAAGGGAAGGGAAATACCCAAATCCAGTGCCTCTAGCCTTCCTATCTCACCACAAGGGAGAAGGAAGCTAAGAAGAATGTGTGAAGGTCACAGCCCAAGGGAACAACAGACTTACTAAGAGACTGAGACCTAATCATAGGATTATAGAACACAAGTTTTTCCCCACACGTCACCACCACATCAACAGGACTCCCGTATAATAACAGAGGATGACAGTGAAAAGAACTGCAAGGATTCTATTTAAGAAGGAGTTTTTAGAGACATCCAAAGACAACAGGGGAGACAAAAGCAAAGATACTAGAAGAAGTTGAAGCCTCAGACACCTACAGCTACAGTAAATAGTAAACACAGTGTGAATCTTGGCCAGATAAACACAAGTGCTCACACTAATGGCTTATGTATCTCAATTATTACCCAATACATCATGTCTGGGTTTCAACAAAAAATTACAAGTATGTAGAAAAGCAAGGAAAAAACACAGTCTGAAGAAATAAAGCAAATGACAGAACCAGGCTCAGATACGACAGAGATCTTGAAATTATCATACCAGGAATTTAAGAGGACATTACATAATAATAAAGGAGTTAATACTCCAAGAAGACATAATAATCCTTAATGTGTACGTGCGTCACAACACAGCATTCAGAATGATGTTAGAATGACCAAAATCCAGAACACTGACAGCACCAAATGCTGACAAAGATGTGGAGCAACAGCAATTCTCATTCATTGCTGGTGGGAATGCAAAATGGTGCAGCTACTTTGGAAGTCAGTTTGGCAACTTCCTGCAAAACTAAACATACTCTTACTATACGACCAGCAATTGTAGTCCTTGGTATTTACCCAAAGGAGATGAAAACTTATGTTCATACAAAAACCTGCACACGAATGTTTATGATAGCTTTATCTCTAATTGCTAAAACCTGAATGCAACCAAGATGTCCTTCAGTAGGTGAGTGGATAAATAAACTGTGGTATTTCCAGACACTGGAATATTATTCAGGGCTAAGTAGAAATGAGCTATCAAACCATTAAAAGATGTGGAGGAAACTTAAATGCATATTACTAAGTGGAAAAAAACAATCTGAAAAGGTTACATACAGTATGATCCCAACTATATGACATTCTGGAAAAGGCAAAACTACGGAGACAGTAAAAAGATCAGTGGTTGCCAAGGGTTAGGGAGGAGAGTGGGATGAATAGGTGGACCACAGAGGATGTTCAGGGCAGTGAAACTATTCTGTATGATACTGTAATTGTGGACACATGTCATTTTACATCTCTTCAAACCTATGGAATGTATAACACCAAGTGACTCCTAATGTAAACTATGGGCTTTGGGTGATGATGTGTCAATGAAGGTTGATCAGTTGTAACAAATATACCACTGTGGTGGGGAATGTTGATAATGGGGAAGCCTATACATAAGTCGGGGCAGGGAGCATATGCGAAATCTCTGCACCTTCTGCTCAGGTTTATGTGAGCCTAAAACTAGAAAATAAAGTCTATTTTTAAGGAACTTCAGTGGGCAAAAGACAGGAAGAAACATTTTACTGAAGCAGTTATACACATGGTAAATAAGCACATGAAAAAATGTTCAACATCACTAGCCACAAGAGGAAAGAAAATTAAGACTCTAAGGAGATATCACTACCCACCTATTAGAAGAGGAAAAAAAGCCATCATACCAAATGGTAGTGAAGTTGCAGAGAAAAAAAACTGTTAACAACCGAAATGTCCTTCATCTGGTAAATGGTTAAACAAATTGTAGTATAGCTATACCGTGGAATACTGCTCAGCAATGAAAAGCAAACTGTTGATACCTGCAACAACTTGAATGGATCTCAAGGGCATTATGCTGAGTGCTCTAAAAGGAAAGTCTATTAAAATAAAATAAAGTAAAATAAAATAGTAAAATAAAACTAAATTAAATTTAAAATATATGAAATAAAATAAATATTGAAACTTAAAGTTCCTGGAGTAGGCATTAACAAGCCAGGTGTCTGGTCCTAGTTCTCCAGACATTCACTTTGGTTGTAAAATGGAACAAGGCTTTACATCTCAGCTCAAACATTTCTCCCTGACAACCAAAGACAAAGAGTACATTCCTTCTGCTGGTTGCATCACCCTGTGGCAGAAGGCAAATGTGAAACAGAGGTAAGTGTGTTGGGGGCTATGATCTGTGAATACCAGCTGGCGAGGGGTCCAGGAGCCAGATAAGCCTGGGAAGGCCCCTATTTACAGAGACCTTAATCTCCTCTCATCTTGCAGCCACAGCTAGGAGATCAACCTCTGGTAGAGGGAACTCAAGCAGGGCAGGGATCTTGGTGGGCTCCCGATCTCGTGCAAGTTGAGAGGTGGCTCACCCTGTCACAAACCCCACAAAATGTTCCACCGGGGGTGAAGCTATATCCTTCAGCTGAATTTATCCATCGAGAACATATCATTAAACATAACTACTAGAAAATAAATGGTCCTTAACTATCTCTACCAGGCTTAACTGTTCCAAGAGACCTTGCTTTAGACCAAAAAGGAAACATCTGAGAACAGCGGAGGGCTGAAGAAGTGAGGGTTTTTCCTCACAAGACATTCCAAGTGGTTTCAGGGAGAGAGCTACAGTCGCAAGCTCCTTGCCTGGGTTTCAGTCACCAGTTTCCCTCTCTAGGCTCTTGAGTTCAGAAGCTGTTTCCCACTGTGACATCTATAAAGTGCAATACAGTGAGCTGGGAAAAGGGATGAAGGTCAAGCTGAAAGTGACTATTTCTGTCGTCCCAATACCAATAGATAAGCAGAAGTGATATTAAGAAAAATCATAAAAGAAACTGCAACTCATTATTAAAGCATACAGAACACTGTCCACCCCTACAGGTAATCAAGGAGACTCAAATGGAAACAGTCAGGAGGCCCATTTTTCATCCATCAAGTTGGCTTCAGTGCTGAGCACACTCAGTGCTTGTGAGGTTGCAATGAAACTGTTCCGCCCAGAGACCTGACCCGAGACTGCTGATTTATGAAGCAATCTGGCAATACCTATCAGGAGCCAGGGGATGTCCACCTCTCCTGGCAAGTTATTCCTCTTCTGGGAATTTACACTAAGAATATAATTGACATGTATATACTCAAAGAGATTGGCCATAGCGTCATGTGTAACAATGAATATACCAAAATACCGAATGCCAGTGGGCCTCAGGGTTCTTCCTGCCCTGGCCTCTCTCCTCAAATCACTCTACATACTTTAAAGTTACCAACTGTCAACTCACCACTTCCAGTCGTGCCTCCAGTTCAGACTTCTCTCCTGAGCTCCTTTTTGTCGCTCCCTGCTGCCTACTAGACAATCCCACTCAGATGCTCAAGACTGAAATCATCTTCCCCCCAATGCCTCTTCCTCCAACTCCATATCCAAACAAATGGCATGACCACCTACCCAGCTACTCAAGCCAAACCTTCAAGCATCACTCTTCTCTCCTGTCCCTCAACTCCCCATCCTCTTAATCATTACCTCCAAAACCTCTCTCAGATGCATCCATTTCTCCGCAGCTCCACTGCACAGGCTGGCCTTAGCTACCGGCATCTCCCACCTAAATGACAACTATATTCTCCCAAATGGTTTCCGCTTACCACTGCCCCAATCCATTCTCCATTCTGTGGAGACCTCTTCCTAAAACACAAATCTGGGCTTCCCTGGTGGCGCAGTGGTTGAGAGTCCGCCTGCCGATGCAGGGAATACGGGTTCGTGCCCCGGTCCGGGAAGATCCCACATGCCGCGGAGAGGCTGGGCCCGTGAGCCATGGCCGCTGAGTCTGCGCATCCGGAGCCTGTGCTCCGCAACGGGAGAGGCCACAACAGTGAGAGGCCCGCGTACCGCAAAAAAAAAAAAAAAAAAAAAAAGCTGTGGGTGGAAGGGACCTGCAAAAGGGGATGAAAGGGGTGGGGCAGGGGCAATGACCAGGGCCAGAGACTAGGGGGATTGAGAGGGGGAGAAATGGTCAACAGGGCTGTTTTCATTCATGCTCCCATACATGCTGTGTGCCCTGCCTACACTTCTCTGGCCCACCAAGAGCACTTCCTTAGTTCAGCAGGTCCTTCTGAACCAGCCCTCTCCTTCCTCCATAACCTCAAGTCCAATGAGCAAGACGGATGAAGAGGCAGAATGGGCAAGGGACAGCACCCAGGAGTCTCTCCGGGAAGGTTTGCATTGCTTTCCAGATAGTTTTAGGCTAAAAACACGTTGTAGAGAGTAGCATTGCATTCATTTTATAGCAGGGCAAAGTAAACATTATTTTAAAAATAAAAGGATTAATGCACAATGACTTAGCCAAAATAAATTCCATTGAGTGCTGATAAGCCAGACCTAGGGGGTTAGATGCTGGGAATTCAAAGAATAGGACCCCACCAGGGGAGTGAGCACAATGTCTCCAGGCATCAGAAGAAGTCCAGTGACATCTCTTGAAGGCTGCAAACTTCCCTCATCCTTCTCTGTTTTGTCTTTAAATCATAGTCATCTTTCCATACTGGTCTTTTCAAAGAGTCCAGCATTGACTTGCACACCTGAATCCATTCCTATATTTCCTTTCTTGATGAGTGATGTATTTGTCCATAGAGAGAAACAGGTATTCTTCTTAATTCCTTTCTTTGTCTCCCCTTCTCCCATCCCCACTAATCATATTCCTATCCCCATGGATTCTGCTTCTTTAAAACTTTCTTGGATCCTGTGGTGTGCTAAAGAAGGTTCCTACTGACTGGTAAGAACTAATTATTAAATCTCCAGAAATTCTGCAAGCTGGTTGTTAAACACAGCTATTACAAAAATTAATTTATAGAAACTTCTAATTAAATAAATTATATTGATAATATACTCAAATTCACTTTCCTGATTATATTACTATATATATTATGTTGTCTATGCTCTTGAGCTTATTTAAATCAATTCCATGTATATGGTAGAAATTATATACTGATACAGTGGTGTACTGGTGCATACCACTTCCAACTTTGTGTTCAGAGATATCACATTGGGAACTTAGAAGTGGCCATAGTGGGAGTATTTACACCAAAGAAATTGGCAAAAACTACAAATCAGGGCTTGGTTTGTTGTTTTGTTGATTGTCTAGACTGTGGACAAAAAAAAAAAACCCAGTAAACAGTGAATGTTGCCTGCCACTGCCACCACCCCAATGGTGGGTCCCGCAGAGGGGAATTCAGGACAGAGAAAAACAGGATACTGGCCCAAGTTAGTTAAGATGCATATCAAAGGAATTATTTCTATGAACCCAGACTCCTGCATCTTCCCATACACAGAAAGGCACTAAAATCATTCACTTGAGATGTCTGTTTTTTGTGTTTAGCAGTAATCTTTTTTTTTTTTTTTTTGCGGTACACGGGCCTCTCACTGTTGTGACCTCTCCCGTTGCGGAGCACAGGCTCCGGATGCGCAGGCTCAGCGGCCATGGCTCACGGGCCCAGCCTCTCCGTGGCATGTGGGATCTTCCCGGACCGGGGCACGAACCCATGTCCCCTGCATCGGAAGGCAGACTCTCAACCACTGCACCACCAGGGAAACCCCAGCAGTAATCTTTTGATGTTCAACTGCATGTGTGTTTTTTTTTTTTTCTTATCAGCAAAAACTCCTATGTATACTGGCTCTTCCTTTACCTCTTTGGAACAGTCCCTCAGAGCTATCTGAGAGGCTGCCTTCCCAGGCTACAGTCCTCAGTAATGTCCTCAAATAAAATATAATTCTCAACTTTTAGGCTGTGCTTCTTTTTTCTTTTCAGTCAACAAGACTTATGAAAATGATAAAGAAAATGTTAACAACGCAGATTAAAGCTAAAAGTGTGTCATGTCTGCAGTTATTACATTGTAAATAGAACAAAATTTGAGGAAACGTTCTTCCAGAATTAAAACTATTGTCCAATTCAGCACAAAAATCACTCATGTCATTGACAGATGAGTGGAGTTAACATATTCGCCTTCATTGCTTACCTTTCTTCTTCCTTGGCAACGTAAACAAACATATCAGTCAGTGTTGGAACTATACTCATTGGTCAATTGCAAACATAGGCTGACTAAGGATACAAGAGTTCGGCAAAAACCAATGAATACATTCCTTGTGAATCACTTGGCTATACAGAATTGGCAACAAAGAGCATTGTATACTTTATTGCTTGTAAATTGTGCAATACACATTCTTCACATCGATAATGTTTATAACAAACTTACGTATATATCTGTGCATGTTTGGTTTTTTTCACAGTGTTGGCAGCACTTGCTTGGAGGTTCTCAACATCCCCACTATCGTTTCCTTAAATTTAGGCCATCCATCATTATTCCAGGCTCGCTCTCTCCAATCCCATACCCATATTACTACCAGAATCATCTTTCTGATATTTAAATGCAATCACGACATCCCCCTCATTAAAATTATCAGTGGCTCTGCAGGAACTTCTGAACAAAAGACAAGCTATAGAAGGCCTTCCTTGATCTGCTCTGTTCACCTCTGCAAACTCCTCTCTTGTCAGATGCCCAACACTCGCACTTCACTCAAGTTATTCCAAACTGCCAGCTGTTCCTAGAATGTGCTTTACTTATTCATGCCACTGGGCCTTTGCACGTGCTTTACTTTGCCTAGGATGCCTTTCCCCAACTCCTCCCCTCCCATCACCCACTAGTTCCCCCGTAGCATTCGAACAGTGCTCAGACAGCACCTCTTCCAGGAGCCTGCGCCACTCCAGCTCTTGCTACCACCACAAGCTGCTGTGCAGGTTCACCTCGCTGTCTCCCCCACTCACCTGGAAGATCCTGTGAGCAGAAAAAGGTGTCCGCAACACCTAGAACCTGGCCTGGCACACAGGAGACACCTAGTAAGTGCTTCTTGAATTGATAAACTAATTGATTAGTTTCAGCTAATAGCCGATAGCAAATCACAGGATTTAGCCAGCAGATATTCATCTCTGAATTCAATTACTGCTTTAAAAAAAAAGGCTGTTTAAAGTGTCAAAAAAACTCAACTGAGTCTTTTCTTTCCTTTAAGCATGCATATAAAACTAGATGAATCATTGACATTTTTTTCTTTGTTTCATTGTTTTCTGAAAGTCAACTAGACATGGCTTGAGACTCTATTTTAAACCACTGACTTCCTGTAAGGAATAACCAAAACACTCATTCCTGAAAGATAGTGACAGCTATCATTTATTGGGCTACTCTTATGCTCCAAGCATGTGCTAAGTGCCTTCTGCAATGTGTGTACTATTATCACATTTAACAGGTGAGGAAACTGAGTCTCAGGAAAAGTATAGCATTTGTATGAGTTTGAACAGATGCTGAATAGCAAAGCAGTGATTCAAACAAGGGTTGGTCTGACTCTAAACTCCAAGTTCTCTCTGTTGAGCCCATTCTTTACTCATTAAAAACAAATGCACTGTCTGAATCAGTCCCTACCAGTAGTCTGGAATGCATAATACTCCAAACAACACTGCAAAGAGCCTTTAACACAAGACCTAGCCCAGCTGAGTTATCCTTATTCCCAGTACCCAGATCCAGTGAATGGGTTTGCCCTTCCCTTGATCCAGTTTGATAGCAGAAAAGTGAAGGATGCCAAGGAGTACCTGCGTCCTGTGTCAAAGGCTGCCTCCAAAAAGTCTCCGTGACCTGGTCTAGTCCTTCATCATGGACCACTTTCCAACAGGAGCGGGGATCTCGTCTCTCGGCTGAGCTGCCTCTGTCGCCCGTACTGCTGCCTTTGTTTACTGTTTGTTACTAAGCGCTTGGCGGCCCAGCACATGAGTCAACAAGGGCCCTTCTCTTTCCTGCGGCTTACTCTCGTGCCCTGAGCCCTGTGCAGCCTCTGGCCTGTTAGCAGGCAGAGCCACCCCAGCAGCCTGAGTCCTCAAAGCCAGTGATCCGAGAAAGCCTGTAAGAGCTCAACTGGATTAGGTGCCACTGAAGGCAATGGGATTGCAGCTCAGCTGGGGCTTTGACAACGATGTCACTTTATCTCCTGGTGCAATCAAAAGAAAGAGACCTGCAAGGAACCAGGGGGCTGGCCAAGAGCTGAGCCTTAGTTTCATTAACTCCACCGTTCTCCATGACCTTTGGACCTGCACGAAAGGACAGAGAAATGTGCAAGAACATGAGAAATAATGGCCTGGAGCTGCCAGTGGGAAGGCAAGAGGAATGTGATTGTAATCATCACTTATGTGCACATAATAATAATGATAATAATAACAGTGGGACAGGAGGAAACTTTTGGAGGTGATGGATATGTTTATGGCATAGATTGTGGTGATAGTTGCACGGGTGTATAATGATCTCCATATTCTTCCAGCTGTACATATTAAATATATACTGCTCTTTGTATGTCAATCAGCCCTCAATAAAATGTCCTTTTTGTTTTTTTTTTTAAAGGAGCACTGTAGTTGGAGAAAAGGGAAAAGGAATTCTCACACTCTCTGGTACTTACGTTCAAAAAGGAGCTAGCATAGGGCTTCCCTGGTGGCGCAGTGGTTGAGAGTCCGCCTGCCGATGCAGGGGACACAGGTTCGTGCCCCGGTCCAGGAAGATCCCACATGCCGCGGAGCGGCTGGGCCCGTGAGCCATGGCCGTTGAGCTTGCACGTCCGGAGCCTGTGCTCCGCAACGGGAGAGGCCACAACAGTGAGAGGCCCACATACCACACACACAAAAAAATAGGAGCCAGCAGAGAGAGGGAAAAGCAAGAATTAGAGTGATCATAGCTCTGTAAAGGTAGGGGTAAAAGACTTGATCTTCGGAGCCCTTTAAATCAAAGGCAGTTTCAAAACGGAGAGACTTTTTAGAAAGAGAAAGAATGCATTTTACTTCGTATATTAACCAAAAAATAAAATAATTTGTTGAAACCCAGGGCTTGGTGAGGACATGGCTGGTGAGCAGCCCCATATGCCAGAAGTGGGAATGTAGGTTAGTGCAACCTCTCAGCAGGGCATCTGGTGATATTCATTAAAACTGTAAATGTACATGTCATTTGCAAACCCAGCTGCGAGGAATTGATCCCATGAGCATTTTTGCAAAAGTTCACTCAAGCAAATAAAACAGTGCAATATATTTTGTAATAGTGAAAAACTAAAAGCCACCAAAGTGTCCATCAATAGCGGACAGATAAATAAACTGTAGTTCACACACAGTGGAAAACCAAATACACAGCAAAGCAAAGGAGGCAGGTAGGTCTGTGTGTGCTGGCATTCCACACTTGCCAAGAAGATCTTTTAAAAAGCAAAAAGTGTGGAATAGGCCTGTATGATTCCTCTTAGTGTGAATATATGCATAATATGTATAAACATAAAATATATATTATTTATATTATATATAGTATTATATACCTTTTATTAGACATATTATATAGAATATACATAGAATATGTAGAGTATATAATCTACGTATTAGATATTTTATTATACATATACTCTTTATCTAGAAGGAATCACTAGAAACTTTAACAGTGGTTGCTTTGGGGAGAGTTTTTGAGTTATTATTATTTAGTAATTAATTATGACTTATTCAGGGAAATTTTTGTCCATTTCTGTTTTTTTCCCCTTGTACCCCTTTTTGTTTTATTGCTTTTTTAAAAAACTAATAAACATTATATAATGTTTTACAAAATTTATCTTTTTCCTGCTTAAGGATGCCTGCATCCCACACTAGCTAGTAAAGCATGTTACTATATTTACAACCATCTTGTGTTGCTTCTCCCAAATTTGTCAACTCATCAGATTTAAACTGGAACTTGATGAAACGTAAATTTCCCAACACCGCCCCAGGGGGGAGAGCCAGGGGCATCTGCATTTTAGCTAGTCCCAGGTCATTTTTATTTAGTAATTTATTCAGGTCAACCACGTACATCTGAAGAAACCGAAGCCCAGAAGGAGAATGTGAACTGCTCTGATCACGAGGCTGGTTCACGGTAGAGCAGAGAGCAGCACTAAATTACAGATGCCCAGGCACGGGCTGGTCTGCTTAAAGTCACCACCGCATTCACCTTTTTTGTTACCAATGTAAGCACTCAGCAGTAATCCCCTCCTACAATGATCTCTATTAAGATTTCATTCATTCACTTTAAAGCAAGGAAAAATCCTAATTCAGTATTGACATTTTTGAATTGGCATATCTTTAAACATTCAATTGTTTTACTTTCAAGAACCATGCTAAGCCATATTTACCTACAGTTCTTGAAAGCAGGGTGTAAAATCAAGTAGAATTCAACACTAAAACCGATTCCCAGTTATACCTCTTGTGCTTTATTCCAAGGCTATGTCCAATGTTTAAATTGTCATAAATTGCAAATTAATTAAATTTAAAATAATAAAGTTATATTATTCTATACAGAATCCAGGACCCCTCATACTGCTGAGAATATAATAATGGCACAGCCACCCTGGAAAAGAGTTTGGCACTTTCTTAAAAAAACTAAACATATCTTTGCCAGTAACTGAACCCCTGGGCATTTATCCTACAGAAATTAAAACTTCTGTCCACACAGAAACGTGTACATGATTATTTGTTGAGTTTATTTACAACAGTCAGAAACCGTTAACAACCAAAATGTTCTACAGTATGTGAATGGTTCAACAAACTGTGGTCCATAGCATCCTACCCAGCAGTAAAAATGAATGAACCGTTGGGACAAGCAACACGCGAATGGATCTCAAGGGCATTATGCTGAGTGGGAAAAGCCAATTGCAAGTAGTCACATAGAGTATGATTCTATATATACAGCATTCTTGAAATGACAAAATTATAGAGATGGAAATCAGATTAGTGGTTGCTAGAGGTTAGGGATGGGGACAAGTGATTATAAAGGGATAGCATGAGGGAGATATTTGGAGTGATGGAATAGTTCTGCATCTTGCCTGAGGTGGTGATTATGCAAAGGATGTGCAGCTCTGCCCATCCCCAAACCCCTAGCCGGAATCTACCTCCTGTAGCCTTGACTCACCTGGCTGCCTCCATAGGGTCCAGGAGGCATCTTCCTTGCACCTCTAACCACTTGTCTTACCTCCTCCCTCCAAATCCTGAGCCTCTTTGAGACACACGACGAGATGCCCAGCTACCCTTCTGCTGTCACCTATTCACTCCTCAGAAGCCCCCCACTCAGGCAAGAAGACCCACTCCACCCTCCTCTGAAGGCACCTCTCCCCAGTGAGTGAGAAGTCCATAGGCCAAGGGTTCATACTGACCAGCCTCTGTGTCCCTCTTCTGGGCTTTGTTCCAGGTGCCCTGGCCTTCAGGCTGGGTCCCCAACTTCCACCCACCTAGAACATTTTCCCTGGAGTATTAAGTAGGAAAGAAAACAATATATGTTGCCTGAGCCATTGCATCTTGTCACATCATCTCCATTAGTACAGCCCATCACTAAAATCAGCCACCTGCATGTACGTGGGAGGGAGAGCTCCAACACAGCACAGTGGTTAAGAGGAAGATTATTGAGCCAAGACCACCTGGGTCCAAACCCTGGCTCTACCACATACTGGCTCTGCTACCTTAGGCAAGTTCCTGACCCTCTCTGTGCTGTGTCTCCTCATGTGTAAAATGGAGATAACAGTACCTACTCATAGGTCTGTTTGAGAGTGAAGCAAGTTAACACGAGTAAAGGGCCTAGAAAAATGAGACCACTGTCTGGCACGGTAAGCACCATGTGTCTGCTGCTGTTGCATACACCATGTCCCCCCCAACCCCCACCGCCTCTCTCATACTTATCTGGGAAGCCCCCATTCTGGGTAAAATTCAGTTTTCCACCTCCTGTACCCCTATGTCCATGCAGCTGAACCAGCTTAAAGAATTGCACAAACCCGTGCTAACTGGTCTTAATCAACACTCATGGCCACACATCTCAAGTGGCTCTCACATTTCTCGATAATCTCATTATGTTTCCTTAGCTGAGTTGCCCTCAACTCTCCCAGGATACAGGCAAGCCTTTTCCTCTCTCCCTATGCTCAGCTGATAACCTCAAGCTCTACTGAGAAAGGAGACTCCACCCAAGAAGACCCCCTTCATGGTCCCAACATCAAATCTACCCACCTCTCTGCTCTCCTCAACCTGTTTCCTCACCTCTCCTCTCCTCAACCTTCTCCAATCAGGCTTTTCCCCCAAGAGCCCTGAAAAGGCGATTTTTCAGACTGCCAAGCCCAAGGTCAGGTCTCAGCACTCATTTTACTTGATCTGAAACAGTACTGGGTCAGCCCCACTTCCTTAAAATGATTTGTTGGATTCCAGAATGAATTCCTCTGACTTTCTTCATACCTTGCTCAATCTCCGTGCCTGCTACCCTCCTTCCACTGACCTCTGAATACAGGAATGCCTTGGGATTTCTTCTCTTCTCTTCCCACTGAAGAATGGCTGCTATAGCTCCAGCCTTCACATCCTGACCCAAGCAGGTCAGAAGGGAAAGAAAGGACTTTATCCCTTCAGGTCTCTTTGGAAACTTTTTCAGAATCCTTGCCAACTTCTCCTTTTATATGATTGTCTAGATGAAGTCATGGGCCCACCATTAACCCAAAGTGGAGAGGATGAAGGTGATTGGCTCTGATCAGTCACGATTTCTCCCTGGAGAGAAAGACAAGCCCATCTTTCCAGAGCACCAGCTTCCTGACGTATGCACAAACTTGGGCCCCGAGACCAAGGAAAAAGGGGGCGTGTGTCTCTTGGGTGAAAAATCCGAGAATTTCTGCCACAACGTTGCACCCCCAGCACCCAGTAAAAGATGTCTCTCAGAACATATGCTCACTAAATACATACTGATTGGATGATGGAATATTTGTACCCTTACAGATTAAAGTGACAGAGGACCCAAACAGCACCCACGATGACCCTGTAGAGATGCTCTCTTTGGCTTTGTCTCACCAGTCTCTCATAATAGCCCTGTGAGGTCAATGCTTTTTTGTTATTTTTCCAAGAAGATGATTAAAGCTCAGAGGGGTTAAATGAACCAGGTAGGGTCACCCAGCTGGGAAGTGGATAAGGTGATCAAACCCATGGAAAATTCCAAAAGTGGCAGAAATTACATTCAAGAGCATGGGAATGATTGATGATGAGAGGTCTTACAGAGGTCCAGGACCGGGAGTCACTTGCTTTAATGAGAGTCAACTGTGTGTCAAGGCTTTTTATCACATACACATAGTATATGATTCCGTATGCACACACCCTGGGAAGTGGGAAGTATTATCCCCATTTTACAGATTAGGAAACTGAGGCTCAGATAGTTCAAATAATTTGCCCAAGGACACATAGCTATAAAAGATGAGTTAGGATTTGAACCCAAAATAGTCAGACTTCAAAAACCTGTGTTCCTTCCCTGGAAGAACCAACACAAGGGAAAGCCTTGGAGAGCTGGAGAGGTCGTTCTTTCTTTGAGGTGGAAAAAAGGGAGAAAGGATGAGTGAAAGGGCATAGGAATGTTGAGGCCAATGGGGAGAATTTGAAAAATCTCATGTCAGATGGCTTTTCCTAACAGGAAAGTGGCACTCAAAGTCACAGGCATGATGAGGTTCAGACTTTAAAATGGAAAGGATTTGAAGTGAATACTGGGAAGACCAAGATGGTGACCAATTTGGGAGGAATAGGGAAGATGGTGAGCAGCAGGTGGGCCCAAGGGGCTGGGGGCTGTGCAGAGGGTCAGAGAATCAGAAAGGCCAGAGGGAGGTCCAGTGAGGGAGAGGGTGACTATGACAAGGCAGGGACAAATGCCAGAGCCTGGCCCAGTCCCTGATACTCCATGTCCTGTAGGTGGGGGAGGGCAGGGAATTTTTAAAGACCAGACACCCAGGTTTCAAATCTGGAGCAGGCGGTACCTGGGTAGTTTTTGAAGACGAATGAGCAGAAAGGAAGCTTTGTATACAAAGAAAGGAGGATCCTGTTAAATGGCATGAAAGGGGCCATTCCAGAACCAGGCAGTGCTGAGAAGGGCAGGGCTAGGTTGAACTGGATTTGTATGTACAGAAAGGACAGGGAGGGCAGGGGCTTGGAGGGAGGGGGACAGAGCCAACTGAGACTGGCAGACCAGCCAGAAACGTGAGGATAGAAACTAGGACCTGCCAATTCACTTACCAGCCTCAGGGCTGCAGTTTCAGCTTCTGCTAAGCTTACCTGTCAGGTGCACAGGCATCTGGAATGACTGACCTTGGTTAGTGTTGTTACTCCCTGCTTAGGTAAAATGTGGGTGGTGTTTTTCTATGAACCATAATTGAAAGGAAGGCACATCCTTGACCAAGATTTCCATGGCATTGTCCTATGGTCCAGCCCCAGAATTCATGAGGAGGAGGCTAAGGAAGGGTCCTCACGACCCACGCAGTACCACCCACCTCAGGGTCATATGCTGTGGATGCAGACACCTTTCCCCTGCCCATGACAGTTTGGGTGGCTCCTTTTCAGGAGCGATGAGCTGAATGGAATGCTTTGGCCCAGGAAGAAAAGAAGGCAAATGGCAGAGCTCAGAGACAAAGCAGCAGTGCATTGGGGTCAGAATCCACTGAAATCAGCTCTGCACAGAGGAGGAGCAGACAAGGGCCCTCAGCAGATGGAGATGAACACAAGTCAAGTCCACCGAAGGTGAAGCTTGAAGACACAGAGCTCTCGTGTCCTTTCTTCTCATGGCAATGTATTCCAGTTGTTGACAAAGTGGTAGATAGAGACAAACGATCCCTTGAGAGCCCAAGTGAAAAAGGTAACACTGAATTCAGGACAGGGGCCCATTCTTTGGTGGTTTCTCTGAACTCAGTAGGTGAGGAGCAGTAGATCTTCTGGATTTGTTCATTAAGAAAGGGGCCGGGCACACTAACTTCCCACCACTTCTTGCTCAAGTATTTTCCTTGATGGATGAGGCAGCTTTAATACATAAATGGCCTACCCAAATGTGGGGAGGAGGCCATGATGAAAGAAAGAGTGGGGTACATTGTCTGGGATGTTTCTCTTTGCCCTTATCAAGTTGCTAAAAAGAAAGTTTTTCCAAGAGCAGTGACAAGGCAGTCCCATGTCCAACAGGCAGACCCAGCATGCAGCATCCCATCGGTGACCGTGACACCTGCTGGTCACCACTGGAACTACGCCCAACCGCCTTAATCGTGAAACGCCACAGTTCTTTGTCAGCTGACCTTGAGGGCTGCTTGGCGAGCAACGCCGCTTAATTAAGGCAACTATACTTTAGAAATTAAAGAACCTTCCTCCATGTGTCCAGGGCCTGATAATCAATTTGACAGGGCCAGGGCCATGGTGGCCAGAAAGCTGGCAAAGAGGTAGCAGAGGTAGGAGGTGATGGAGAGGAGAGGAATCCCTTTGGTGAGAAGGAGGTGGTATTTTAAAGACATTTAAGATGTCTTGTTTGAAAAGAGTATTGGAAAGAGGGTAAAAGAAGAATGGAAGGATTCTTTCCAAGGCCAAGGTAAAATATGGGGCTCTAGTCCTATTTAAGAATTTGATAATGATTGCATTAAATCTTTAGATAAATCTAGGGAGAACTGGCATCTTTGCAATACTGAGACTTCCAATTCACAAACATAGTGTGTCTCTCCACACATTTTGGTCTTCTTTCAAACAAGGTTTATCATTTTTTTCATAGAGGTCTTGCATAATTTGTTAGATTTATACCTGGGTACTCCATATTTTTTATACTATTTTAAAATGCCTTTTAACTCATTTAGTACTTCTTTATTTTATTATGTTTTTTGTTGGTATATATAGAAATATAATTAATTTTTATATGTTGATTACTTTGCTAAACTTGTTTATTAATTATAATAATTAATCTGTAGAGTCTCTTGGATTATCTACATATATTTTATAGTTCCTGGACAATACCAGTTTGGGTTATTCATTAGCAATTCTTCTACCTTTCATTTCTTATCTTGCTTTATCGTATTGGTTAGGACATACAATATTGATTAGTAATGGAGATGGGCTTCCTCATTTGATTTCTGAATTCAGAGGGAAAGTTTTCAGCATTTTTCCATTAAGGATGATGTTTGTTGTTTTGAGTAAACACATAATAATGATCAAGGAAATTATTTTCTATTCAGAGTTTGCTCAAAATTTTTACCATGAATGGGTTTTGAAAAATCAAACACTTTTTCAGAATCCATTAAGATGATCATATGATTTTTTCCCTTTCCTCTGCTACTGTAGTCAATTTTTTAATTGATCTTCTAAGGTTAAATCAGTATTCCTGAAATAAGCTCAACTTGGTCATCATGAATTATCCTTTTTATATATTACTGGATTCAATTTGCTAATATTTTGCCTAGAAACTGTGCATTTACATTTGTGTGAGTTTAACTTATAATTTTCTTTTTACTGACCTTTTAAATTATAAAGGTTATGCTAGCCTCATAAAATGAGTTAGTAGTATATGAGAATTATTTATTCTTTGAATTTTAGATAGAACTTGTCGATAAATCTTTCTGGGTCAAACAGAGTGAGGTAGGTAGCCCACTACACAAGTCTCCACTTTTTGGAGCTATGAAAGCTAGAAAATAACTTGACTTTGTATTATCTTTTTTAGCCTGTTTTGGCCACACAGTGCAACCATTAACAGGAAATTCTTCCTTAAGTCTGCCATGAGTTCCATTGTTTTACTTGTTCTGGTTTTGGAAGATCACCCCTTCATTTTTCCCTCCATTATTCCACCCAGTGTTCTATAAGGCCCCATTTTTGTGATCCTAAGTAGCCCACGTTCTCTAGACGATAGGTAACGAATGCTCATTACTGTGAAGTTATCACCACCAATGGAAAATTCCTAGAGCACAAGGATACTTGCACACAGGAACACTCATTTTGGTGGTCTTCGACATTTATGTTTAATTGGGAAGTAGTTGTCCTCCATGCCCCATCAAGGTGGAGAAGCAGCATGGCTTCCTGGAGGCCATTCCCAGCATGATCTGGCCTATCTCTATACTTGTATGTATATCGTGTGTGGGGCAGACACTAACAGAAGCCTGTTGTAGAGGAATCCTGGATGGTCCCACTTTCTCACACTTCCAGCACAGGTGTGGAAGAACCAATAAGTTCGGCGAGGGAAAGTTCTCTGTGATTTCCAAGGCACTCTATCCTTGGCAAGGTTTGGGGAAGAGATGGAGTACAGAGGTCAGCAGCTCATAAGTAGGCCAAAGTCATATTCTGGGATCCCTGGAGACTGGAGGAATTTGACCAAATGCTGAGGTCTTACTCAGGCCTCATTATCTCCAACCTTTTCTTGATGTAAACTTCCTGGTACATCAAGTGAGTTCTTATAGAGGTACCCTGTTTAGAAATATTGGAAAATTTCCTTGTAAAGATTCATCTCTTAAAACCAGAGTGTCTTGGGGCAGGACCCAGGTATGACCAGATCTGTTTGTTACTGACATCAGGACCCCCTTAAGAGTCTTCAGTTGATTTAGGGGAGCAGAGGTATGAAGGAAGAGGTAGGAAGAAGATTTGAAGGGCACAGAACATGGAGGGAGGATGAGATTCCTGGCACTTTACATGTGGTGGGATAGAATCAGATCGGAGAGACTGACTAGGAGCTGGAGAGTGAATGGGTTTCCTTAGGAATCCAACCAAAGACACCAAGTCCCTGGGACAATGGAAATGTCCCATTTCAAGCCCATGTTCAGCACTCTCCAGGTGCTTTCTTTGCTGCTTTCTGCACTGCACCACCACACTACTTCAGTACCTCTGTGGGGCAGGTGGACTAGTCCACACCTTTTATACTTGGCTCTAGGCCAGTGAGGATCATGTTCAAATATGGAGACGTTTAAACAGAGCAAGAAAGCAAGCACATTATCAGGCTCCACCCTAAAACCCTGGTATCTGACCCAGGTCTCTGCCCTGTACTTCCACCCTAAACACACACACCCACACCCACAACCAGGAACTGCCTCCTCTTCTCCATGGGAACTCTCCAGAGTTCCCATCGTTGTTCTTGCCTACCCCAGGGGAAATGTAGCCAAGCAAACCAGAAAGCGCCCTTCTTTCTGGCTAGCTTTGTATTCAGAGAGTTTTGAAAGAATCAAGAATATGAGGGCAATTAAGTAGCAGGTAGTTTTTTGTTGTAATTTTTCTTAACTTCCCAAACTCTAATTTGGCTATGTTTCTTCTACAATATGTAATACGTATGTGTATATGGTGAACTCCAGGCCCCTCTATCCTTGGCCAAATTATAATATATGTGTGTGTGTGTGTATATATATATATATATATATATATATATATATATATATATGATATATATAATATGATGTGATGTCATACAGATAGATACCATATATCACCATGTAATATATATGTAATATATATAATAAATATACCATATACACATACACAGTGCTGAATATCTTTGTTTGTCCCTCTCACCTGCTCTGGGCTTGGGGCAGGGTGGGAGCGAACCATCTGTATAGACTGTATCAGTGGGCTCCCTGGCCTTCTGCTTGTGGCTCTGTTAGGCCAATGGGAGGCAATGGGCAATGGCAGTAGACAGAAGATGAGAGGTCAGGGTATTTATTCCCTCCCTGCCTATGTGTCGAGGGCTGTCTGTATCCATCTACCACAGACCACAGCTCCTGTCAAGTGGCTCTTTCCTACAGCAGCCCTGGCTTGGCACTGAAAACCACTCCTTCCCCTTGCCCCTCAAGACCCAGGCATGGTTAAGGCTCCCAGGTTGTTGCTAGCCCTAGGATACTGCATCACCACCTGGTGGTTTCCTTTAACCCTTCCCACACCTCCGAAATTGCCCTTTATTAAACTCTCCTTAATTACCCTGTTTGAGTGAGGCTATTTATTTCCTGTGGGGATATTGACTGGTACAAACAGATAATGCAAATACTTTGTGCAAATCTTAATAAAATTAAAAGTTAACCTCCTTATAAAGATGCAGATGTAGAGAATGGACTTGAGGACACGGGGAGGGGGAAGGGTAAGCTGGGATGAAGTGAGAGAGGGGTATGGACATATATACACTACCAAATGTAAAATAGATAGCTAGTGGGAAGCAGCCACATAGCACAGGGAAATCAGTTCGGTGCTTTGTGACCACCTAGAGGGGTGGGATAGGGAGGGTGGGAGGGAGGGAGACGCAAGAGGGAAGAGATATGGGGATATATTTATATGTATAGCTGATCCACTTTGTTATAAAGCAGAAACTAACACACCATTGTAAAACAATTATACTCCAACAAAGAGTTAAAAAAAAACAAAACAACTTAACCTCCTTGAGGTTAAGCCCCCCCCTTGAGGGGGCTTAACCAGCCCCCACCCCCAGCTTCATCCTTGAGGTAATTCCTTGCTTGAAGTTGAGCATGTGGGATTCATCTCCCCTGTCTCCACCTTCACTTGAACCTTGCTGAGGGGAAACAAACCAATCAACAACAATGACCCCCTCCCTCCAGGGATTCCATAGAGACACTTCTCCCCTCCTTACCTCAACTGCCCTTGGCCTCCCTGAAGACTGCCTTTTCAGCCCTCACAGCAAGTGCAGGCTCTCATTCCCCATGGCCCAAGCCCTGCTGTTTTAAGGGGTCTACTATTCCTTTGCCAGGCTTCCTTCTGCCATTTCCTTATTTCCTGACATTCACAACGTATTTGGGAATGTTTCTATCCCATATCAACATTCTGGGTAAATTCAATGACCAAGGCAGGGCCAACTATTATAATTGCAGACCCAGGACAAAATGAGAACAGGAGGCCCCTTGTGCAAAAAGCAGGAAAACAAAAATATCATTAAAGGTACTAAAATACAAATCTTTTTCTTTTAAAGTATTTTACTACTCATAAAATGTAATAAGGGTAATAATGATTCATGAGTAACAGCATAAACCTACAAATTACAAAAAAGATTGTACTTTTGCTGTCATAATTTTATATTATTTCATATTACTTATATTTGGTATCATAATTTTTATAGTGAATATAATACTTTGTTATTATGGTATCTTGATTGATCATAATATTTTTCTGGCTCACTTTTCTGCAAATTTATTTGTCAGGGCATCAAAATTTATAGTTTTAACAACGTTTTAAAAATCAACTTTCAATTGATATAATTGAAAATGACATCAGTTATTCTTGGCAAGTGAAGATCACAAATAATTTTTGATACTTTTAAAATTTGAGGGGAGTTCCCTGGTGGCCTAGTGGCTAGGATTCCCGGACAGCCCGGGATTCAGTCCCTGGTCGGGGAACTGAGATCCTGCAAGCCACGCAGTGTGGCAAAAAAATAAATAAATAAAAACAAAAAACCAAAATTTGAGAAGGATCCTTCTACAGATGCAACGGCTGCTTGTGCTATTAAGAGTATTTTATAGGCTGTGATAACATCAGGATAAATTTCTCATAATTGATGTAAAAATATAAATTTTAGTATATCTGGAAGTAATGATTACTAAGGAAAAGATTTTCTAGAAAAAATTTAACTCAGTTTTATGTAAATCTTATAATTTTAAGTGTAAATTTACGCAATGCCATTTTAATATTTCCTCTGACATCTTTTGTAACTTGTGCAAGTTGAACAAGAAACCAAAGTAGCTTCATGATTTATGTATATTTCAAAACAGCTATTTGTACATTATTGCTGTATCATCAATTACAGGGAAAAATTAATCTTAAAAGTGTCTTCCTCATGAATAATTGGTTCATCTGCAGCTTCATATGAAAATGGTATTCTTTTCCATTGAATAAAACAATCCTTAATCTTAATTTCTATTTCTAAGCCTGTAGATATTTGCTTTGCCATCTTGCAGCAGTTTTCAAAACCAGGTAATCTAAACTCTTTGAAGAACTCTAATAATTCCCTGATATGCTTTACTGCAATGTCTATGTTGCATTTTTATTTTCTAAAAAAGTACAATTTTGTAGCTAACAAAGTTATCTGCCTGAGTATGGGCAGTGTCTGTCCTTGACTTCAGGCCAAAGAATTCATATTTCTGCAGATGCCCCAGGGATGGGCTCTGGAGACTGATGGGAAGGCGCCTCTCACTGGGGTCCCAACCCTGCCCTCAGGCAGATTCCCTCCTCGCTCCTGGGCCATGGCCATTGCTGCCACCACTGCTGCTGCTTCTACTACTTTCACTGCCATTGAATTTAGTCATTCAAATCTGGAGACTTTTGAAAGTATGGGAAGCACTATTAGTAATTACACTGGGGCCATAGATGTAAACTGGGCCCATCCTGGACAACCTGGGACAAAAGGCTAACAGTTTCTTGACTACTCACTTTGAGTGATCTTTAATTCTGCTTTAGACTAACCATTCACAGTGATGAATGTGCCTAGGGGCTGCTTTATGTTGGAAACAAACTACATCGTCTCCTCAAATTCGTCTCTGGCCATCTCCCTCTGGCATGCCCTTATGTGCATTGACAGCCATTCTCAGTCCTAAAGTACCGAAAACCCTTGCTCCTTGTGTGGATTTTGCCCCAATCTATCTGTCCTCAACTGGCCTCACTGTCCTTCTTGCCCAGTCTGGACCCCACAGTCCTTATCCTGATCCTCCCAGGAATACTTTCAATTTCCTTGCCCTCCACCTTTACATTCAACGTGTCCAAGAAAACCCCAGCTCCTGGATACCCCCTCCAAGTGTTGTCTCTATTTCTCTGAGTTGACAAGGATTCTAGAGAAATGTCCACACTTATGCCATTTTGAATCCTGGCTTTTGATGGCAACTTAGTACCACTCAAGAATCCTTGAACTCACCATTTACTTGGTACTCTAACACTTCTTCACTTGGATCCATAAGCTTGTATAATAGAACTGTTTGGGGTGAGGAGAAATCTAGTACCTTGTCTAGTCTCTTCAGGGGGATTTTTGTTTCTGTGTAGTTGTTTTTCTTTTGTAGTTAAAATCTCTGCCCCATAGGCCAGCTCTTGATACTTGTTTTCTCTTTGGCTCGCTTCTTTGAGCCCTGTCCAGTCTCCCTCTCAGGGCTGCCGACCTCTGAAACAATGGGGGAATTCTACCTCCTAGATCCTGATGCCACACCCTGCTGTGAGGGTAGAGTGAGCCATGTATTTGAATCTGTCAGTCTGTATGGCCCTATCTTCTCTAAGTATGTGGGTATGTGCCCACAAAAGGGGATCCAAACAGGATGGTCCTCCTCTCTTCGTGGGCACAGCCTTGCTTGGTAGAGCCTGCTTGATTGCTTGGTGATAGAGAAAACCTCATGTCATGGCCCTGCCTTTGAGAAGATATATGTGACATCCCTATTGCTCCTGCTGATTCCAAGGGAAGGGAAATTCTGCTTTCTGCTCTGCATAGGCTGACATTTACCAACCACACTTTACAAGGAAACAGAACACTGCAAGGGGGATGGGGAAAGTGGGCTGGGTTTGAGACCTTACCCAGTCTTCATGACTTAGCACCTCCAGAAATAAATTTCTCCCCTATTTATGCTGCATCGTTTATCCCTCAAGCTTCAGTTGGAGCATAAACTGCCTTGGATTCAGGAAAGAATACTCACTTTCTTCCCTGTGCAGTTGTCTTTCATTTAAAAGGGCCTTTCCTTAAAGGGTTATGGCATTTCCCCCTGCCTCTCCCCAAGATGGATAGAAACCATACTCTCCTCTCCCCTCTTCTTAGCCCCACAACGAGCCTCGAGCTGGCCAGGCTGGTACAGCTATGTCAACGCCCAGCTGAGAATTAATCCTGCTAGTTTGGGCGTGAGGGGCAATGAAACTTAGCCACAGAAGCAGGGATGTTTTTGTGTGGGAATCTGCTTCAGGAATAGGCTAAAGGGGCTGTTGAAATTCCTTTACCAGGTGGTTTCATAACTTCTGCTTTCTAGAAGAAAGAACATCTTCTCAGGACCACTGGAGGACTTCAGATCACCTCTGGAGTCAGGGACAGGAGACAAATCCTGTCCTGCCAGAGGCCTCTGCAAGGCAGTAGCAGGAAAACACACCTCTTTTAGCAATGCTTTTGCTTTCTGAGGGGCTCAAAATCCTGCCACCTGAAGACAATGACTCTTAACTCTACAGTGATGCCAGATTCTCCTTCTTGCTACCCAATAACACCACAAAGAGACTTTCTAAATTTATCAGAATGGTAGGGACTTTTGGCAGAGGTTGGGAGTTCATAGGGGTCTCCCTGCTAAAGGGTCATTTTCTGAATGCCAGCCAATCTAACATGAATTATAGTTTTACATCTGAAAGGTAAGGGAGGGAGCCATGGAGGTGGAGATGGAGATGAAGGCAGAAATGGAGGTAGAGACAGAGATGGAGATGGAGGTGGGGATGAAGATGGAGACTGATATGGAGATGGAGGTGCAATGGAGATTATCCTCCCTAAAACTACCAAGGGAGAGGGGCCAGTAATGAGGGGCTCTCTTCTCTCTGCCATGGGACCTAGACAAATTTTCTGCAGTACCGGAGTTACAAATGGCAAAATTCCACTGGGCTGGAAGAGACTGTAGGTGAAAGGATTGTAAATGAGGCACAGAATCCTTGTTGCGAGATCTGATGAAAAGGCTTCTTCCTAAATATATATTTATTTAAGACAACAGCAAGGATTTTATTGTTACAGAACTTCAATGACATATTCTTTCCCTCCCACTCAATTCCCTTTGTCTTTTTCTCTGGGGGATAAATATTGAATATCTTCAATATCTGGATGTGGATGGAGAGAGGGCAATTTAGCATAGGTGTATCTACACTTGGGAGGTAGGGGCAGAACTTGAGAAAAAAAGCTAATAATGAAAGAATTCCTCAGCTTTTCCTCTTTTTCAGAGTCAGCCCTCAATAGGTTCACAAGGTACCACAATCAGTTAACAAGGAACAATGCCATGAGAAGGAAGAAGGAGGCCCAGAGCCACGTCTGGGTTACAAAAATGATTTTGAATTTGCAGAACATCAGAGGTGATTACATTCAATCACAAGTAGTGAAATGCCTTCTGAAATCACACACATGCACATATACATACATAAACATGCAGGATGTCCCTTCTAGATGTAGATAATAGGAAGCTGACAGTGGAAGGCTGATGCTAAATCAGAAGCTCTTCCCGTGGAAAGAAAGAGAGGTGGTTAATAGAATTATAGAGCTAGGCATGAAAATTGGGAGCTGTTCTGCAATACCCCTCACTTCACAACTGCTCTGATTGTCGTTTGTTACCTCCAGGTGTTTAATATTATCTGGTGGGGAGTAGGAGGTACTTGTCAATACTTCCACCTTCATGTCCAATCACACAACCTCCACCCCTCCATGCCCCTACCCCACTCTCCCAGGAAATTTACACTCATGCTTTTTCCTTCTCTCTTTTTTTTTTAATAAATGTATTTATTTATTTTTGGCTGCGTTGGGTCTTCTTTGCTGCACGCGGGCTCTCTCTAGTTGCGGCAAGCTGGGGCTACTCTTCGTTGCGGTGCGTGGGCTTCTCATTGCTGTGGCTTCTCTTGTTGCAGAGCACAGGCTTCAGTAGTTGTGGCACATGGGCTCAGTAGTTGTGGCTCACAGGCTCTAGAGCGCAGGCTCAGTAGTTGTGGCACAAGGGCTTTGTTGCTCCGTGGCATGTGGGATCTTCCTGGACCAGGGATCAAACCTGTGTCCCCTGCATTGGCAGGTGGATTCCTAACCACTGCGCCACCAGGAAAGCCCCTTTTCCTTCTATTCTACCCTTCCCTCTCAACAGTCTTCCTATCAGATATAAAATATGCTTGTCTTCCTCCACTGCCTGACTCATCAATATCCACCATCTCAATTTTCAATGTCCCATTCATTCCTTAGCCCACTCTAAACTACTTCTGAATCTAAGTGCTCCAGGATTTTAAGCCTCCTCTTTTTTTGATACTATTGATCACTCCTTCTTGAATCACTCTCACCTGGTTTTCCATCTACCTCCTGGCAGCTCCTTCTCAGGCTCATCTTTTGTTGTATCCATTTAATGCTGAAGTTCCTCAAACCTGGCTCTTGGCCCTCTTATCTTCTTGCTCAGCACCCTCCTTCCCCCAGGCCTAGGCTAACTCATCCACACCCAAGGGTGCAAGTAATCACTATCTGTCAATGATTCTTCTCTTATCCACCTGAGCCCAGCTCTATATACCCGACTGTCAACTTGGCCTCTCTTTTGTGCAGATCAGAAGCCTTCAAGCTATCTGCTCTTGCAATCTTTCCACTCAATCCCGTCCTCTTCCAAGATTCCCATCTCAGTGAACCAGCACCCACATCCATTTTTGGCCACATGCAAGAAACATGACTTTTCCTTGATGACTCCCTTTCCTTCACTGCCCACCTAATCCATCACCAAGTCCTATGCACTGGATCTCCTAAAGGGCGCTCAGAACCTTCCTCTTACTGTTTCCATGACCATCACCCTAGACCAAGCCTACACCATCTGCCATCTAGACTACTCCTATGTCAACCTGGCCTCCTTCTAACAAGGAATCTTTTCAAGATGCCATTCTGACCATGCTACCCGCTTTGCTGAAGCATGTCAGGTGCTTCGCATTGCACTTAGGATAAAGACAAGATTTTCAACATGAGTAGTATGGCTGCACTAGGTTTGGTCCTTTTCCAATATTCCAAACTTCATCTCACAGCTCCTTCCTCCTTGCTTTTCAAGCAGCACTGGTCTTTTCCTCAATTTCTCAAACTAACCATGCTCCCTGTCATCATATAACCCTTGCACATGAAGTTACCTCTGTCTGAAATATTTTTTGCCTAGTTGAATTTATTCTCAGTTCAAGAGGCAGTTCCTCAAGGAAGACTTTCTAGGCATTATTAATTCTATCAATTGGTTCCATAATACTATGTATCCATATCAATTTGTATTATAATGCAGGGATCATTTTGCATTGGTTTACTCTTATTATTTCTATGTTACAGTGATTAAGTCTGTAAGCTCCATCCTATTGCCAGTGTTAGCTCAGTACCTGGCACAGAATGGGCATGTAATAAATATTTATTTGAGAAATAAAGGAAGCAAATAAAGAAGTCTGAGAGAGAGGGAGGAATTAGGGAGAGAATGAAGAAATTAACACTCACATTTATGTTTCATTTCAGAATCACTAGAAACAGGTCAGCCCAACATGACATGGAAGTAGTCTACCTGAATTCATTCATTTATTCAACAAATATGTATTATTCATGATTAAAGTAATATACTTTTTTCTGATTATGAACATAATTTGGAAACCATGGAAAAATACTCAAAATATAAAAGAGAACAATTCACAGTCCAGTAATGAACTACTGTTAAAATAATTTGCCATGTTTCTTTCCAGGTTTTTTCAATGTATATATAGTATTTATGTAAGTAGGATCATTCTGTATATAGACTTGCTTCTTTCTCTTAGCGATGTATGATGAACATTTTCCTGTGTGGTTCAGAATCCCTTGAACACATGGCATTTAACTTGCTTAAATGTATTCTATTGCAAGCATGTATGTGATTTAGACATCTTTCCACTCGTCAGATATTTAAGGGCGTGCCAATTTGTCACTTCTATAACTAACATATACATGCTTTGTAGGGCCCAGAGACAAATAGGGTAGTGCATGGACTTTTGTAGGAAGTGGATTTGGAGAAAACAGGAGGCAACTTTTTCCAAGTGGCTAATATTTGCTTAAGGATTGCTGGGCCCGAAGCAGGTGTTCTCAGAATGTAACGTACTGTTAGTCATGGTAAAGAGCTTTTCGTCTCTCAGGTGTGAGCCCGGGCCTGAAGTGCCTGATGCCGGGGCGGGTCTGCCTCAATCGCACCTGACCGTCAAACCCTGGGGCTAGGAGCCCCTGAAGCTTTGGCTGGGACTAGGGTACTGCCCCCGTACAGATGCCGGGGGCTCAGGCCACACGCCGCCACGTGCCAGGAGCAAGTCTCCACCCCCTCCATCTTCCCGCCACGCCCCTCACAATCTGCTCTCAGACGCTCTCGAAGGCTCTCCCCGCAGCTCCACCTCCAGGTGACCTCCGCAAGTCCTCCCGGCCCCCAGCAGTAGCCCCGCCCCTGGGCTTCGAGCTCCGCCCCCGAAATCCGGGCCCCGGGGCTGCTCCGCCCCGTGGGGGCTCTCGCGAAGCGCGGAGGCGGGGCCCTGCGCGATGACGTGAGCGGGCTGTGCGCGGTGACGGCCCGCGTCCCTGTTACTCAGCGGAGGGGCCGAGGCCGGACGACGCGGCCCGGACCGCGGAGCCGCGAGCAGCTCTGGGTAACGGCCACGGCGACCTCCAAGACGGCGCCGGTTCCCGCCGCCGGGCTTTCCTGTCGCCATTCGTTGCGCTGCCGGGTGAGTGCGGTCAGTGCCGCAGGGCCGGGGCGGCCGGCGGCCCCGCCGTGTTTATGTTATTGTGCTGCCGCCGCCGCCTCTCCTCAGCCTTGACCCCCTCCCGGGAGTGGGGGCGGGAGCGCGCGGCGGGCGGGGGCGGCGCGGGAACAATAGCAGCTGGGGAGGCAGGGGCCGGCCAGTGGGCGTGGGGCTGCTGGACCCAGGCGCGTCCCGGCCGACCCCCGCCCCAGCTCCGCCCGTGGGTCCTCGCGCGCCCTCCTCGCGCGGAGCGCGGGTCCCGCGTCCACGTCGGGAGGGGAAAATGGAGCGGGAGGTGGGTGGCAAGTTCTGAAACACTTCGACGAAGGTCCGGACGGAGGCGCCTAGGCGGCCCGCTCCGCCCCGGCTACCTCCTCCGGCGGCGGGCAGCCGCGGAGAGCGCTCCGGTGGCCCGGTCCCGACGCCTGCCCGGCGCCCACGGGGACAGTGTTTTGTTTCTCGGTGGTTTCTTTGTGCTGATATTCTGGGCGAACGCAGGCGGCGGCGCCGAAAGAGGCTGGGGTGGCCTTCAGCTCCGGGCTGCGAGGAAGAGCCCCGGCCCGTAGCTTGGGCAGGAGGTGTACGTCAAGCTCGGCGCGAGCTTCAGTGGTCAGCGCGCATTTCTTTTGAGGGTCATTCGGTGGTGACCTTTTGACTTTTTCACCCCACCCTCCCTTCTCTTTGTCTTGGACTTGAGTTCCCAGTCCTTCGATGGGAGCCAAATCTGTTTTAAAGTACTATGATGAACACTTTTCATTTTAATTTCTGAAAGTTTCCCGTCTTATATTTACTGTGAATTTAACACGTTGACTGCATGGTAACAGACAGTGTCCAGTGGTTACTATTTTTGCCTCTGAAATTCAGTGATCTTTACAGTAGAATTCTGGTCTGTCAGTCCATTGTGTTTTGAGATAAGCATCTAGCAAGTACTTCCTTGGTAATTAGAACATCTGTTTATTTCATTCATTCATTCAGCAACTGTTCAGTGTTGTACCCAGATGAGAGTTTGAGGGTAAAGAGAAATATCCTGTAATGGAAGAAGATACTTAGACTGAAATATAATAGATGTACCTTTAAATGAGACGATTGTATAAGTGATATGTGTTAAAGAAGGTATAGTTAATACTTTGGGTCATTTTACTAGTTTTTACTAGTATATCTGGAACTTCTAGCGTAATGTTACACATGTTAGGAAGTAGAGTTAGATTTGGTCTAAATGTACAACAGCTTTTATGTATTTCCTTACAGTCACTTGTAACGTTTACTTCAGAATCCCCTGCTGTGGGTTAAGCCTAGGAGGTCATATGCTGTCAGTTAACATGTTTAGTGCTGTATCTGACATAAGCAAGCAATCAAAATGTGCCTTCCTTGAGGACAGACCTGTCTTGCATCTGTGTCTCTAGCACCTAGCCTGGAATATAGTAAGTGTTCAATAAAAATCAGATTGATGAAAAGCTCTTTATAATTGATAATATCTAAACTGAAGCCTTAACAAAAAATGTTTAATGTTCTCTGTAAAGTTTTGGAAGCTTCCTGCAAACTGTCACTTCCAGATGGCTAAATGATCAGTTCATATATATTATCTGTCCTGACAGTAGGGGCTTTTGAATCACTTCAGTATTAATGTTTTTTTTCCTATCACTTCTAAACGATTGGCTATCCTAAAATTAAACCTTGTCTAAAATATTTTTTTAGTATGTGTCTGTGTGTGATATGTATGCACACACAGACACAGACACACAGTGGTATTTCAACAGGGTCTAAAATGATTGCATTTATCCTTTTGTGAATATTACTTGAAAAGTTTCTGAGTACTCCTTTTTATTTTTATTTATTTATTTTTTAAGATGTTGGGGGTAGGAGTTTATTTATTTATTTTTGCTGTGTTGGGTCTTCGTTTCTGTGCGAGGGCTTTCTCTAGTTGTGGCAAGCAGGGGCCACTCACTATCGCGTCCTCTCGTTTTTTTTGTGTGTGTGTTGATCATGCTTTATTTATTTTTTTTAACATCTTTATTGGGGTATAATTGCTTTACAATGGTGTGTTAGTTTCTGCTTTATAACAAAGTGAATCAGTTATACGTATACATATGTTCCCATATCTCTTCCCTCTTGCGTCTCCCTCCCTCCCACTCTCCCTATCCCACCCCTCTAGGTGGTCACAAAGCACCGAGCTGATCTCCCTGTGCTATGCGGCTGCTTCCCACTAGCTATCTACCTTACGTTTGGTAGTGTTTATATGTCCATGCCTCTCTCTCGCTTTGTCACAGCTCACCCTTCCCCCTCCTCATATCCTCAAGTCCCTTGAGCTATTTGTAATGAGGTGGATAGACCTAGAGTCTGTCATACAGAGTGAAGTAAATCAGAAAGAGAAAGACAAATACCATATGCTAACACATATATATGGAATTTAAGAAAAAAAAAATGTCATGAAGAACCTAGGGGTAAGACAGGAATAAAGACACAGACCTACTAGAGAGCGGCCTCTCTTGTCGCGGAGCACAGGCTCCAGACGCGCAGGCTTAGTAGTTGTGGCTCACGGGCCTAGTTGCTCCGTGGCATGTGGGATCCTCCCAGACCAGGGCACGAACCCGTGTCCCCTGCATTAGCAGGCAGATTCTCAACCACTGCGCCACCAGGGAAGCCCTGAATACTCCTTTTTAAGTGGATAAGTTAGAACAAAGGAAACACATTGCCTAAAAGTTTTTTTTTTTAAGTTTTATTAGAAATGTTTAATTTTAAGTTCTTCCTTGTACTAATACTATTGGTGAGGCATATGGGCCTAAAACTCAAAATAATATTAATTTATCTATATTATATCTCTTTCCCACTTAATACGTTTTAGCATTTGCTAAAAGAATTTGAAAGAATTTGAGATGAGCTTATTATTATTCTCTGATGTAGAGTACAAATAAAGAAATAAAATGGTACTTTGTTAAGATAAGGGATGAAAGTCTTGAGATACTAAACTTTACTGCTTTACCTATGTCAGATTCCAGTAAGGGTTACTGATACAAATCCTCACTGTCAGGCTATACATGTGTCAAACCATAGTTTTTTTTTTTTGCTTTGTTTTATAAATTCTGTTGGTTTTAAAAAATAACAGCTTTTTCAGTAAACCCCATACTTATTAGCAGTCACTCCCCATCTCACTCTACATTATCTTTAAAGGAAGAGATAGCACTGATTCTGTTAGTAAGTATATTCCAGTAATGAATTTGAAAAGGGCTCCCTTTAAGTGTCCTGGCAGAGTGGGAAACTATATCCTTCGTATTCCTTTATATCCTGGGAGAAAGGCCAGTTGGAAAGAAATTAGTTTAAGAATGAATTCTACCAAAATTAATGAAGTTATAATCTTAACTGTTTGCTCAGTACCTAATATTATGGAAATAACCTTGTGATGATACTCAGTGCTCAGTGAAACAACTTGAAGTAATTTATTACATGACTAGTCACAGACTTCCTAGTGGCAATTAAGAGCTTGTTTAATAGATGCCTGATTCTTCATGTCTTTGTCAGTGAGTTGAGTTTTGACATATTTGAGTCATCTAGATAATTGAGATGCTTTGTTGCATGTGTATAAAATAATGTCTGATACTTAGATGCCAGCTCCCTAGAGGTCTCTGGTCAAGTCAGTGGTATGGATAGTAGTCTTTTCTGATTCATGTAGTTCAAGGAAGTCATTATAGCTACATAACTTTAGATATATGTCATTTGCCTGTATCTGTGAGCTGTGAAACTTATTGTTTTAGTCATGAGTTCTTTACATGAATGTTTACAGCTCTGTCTTCTTGCTCTAATGCAGATTAACTTGAGTTTTGATTTCAGAAATGAGTTCTGAGTCAATAAACTTTACTACCTAAAAGGTGACAGGAGTATTAAAATAAGCTATCCTATCAATCAGGGAAGTAGGTGGAAATAGACCTGTCCAGGAATCAGACCTAGGTTCACTTCTCAGTTCTGTCATCTGGACTTTGTCATCAGCAAGCTCTAGAGTTGTGGACAAGTGACTAGAACTGTAAACTGAGGCTGTTAGAACTCTTTTTTTTTTTTAATAGAAAGGTTGTTCCTCAGATAGGTGGTTCTTCAGAAAATATATGGGGACAAAAAGAGTCCTTCTTGGGTGATAACAGAATGCCATGTCAAGAATAGCAATGAGGGCTTCCCTGGTGGCGCAGTGGTTGAGAGTCCGCCTGCCGATGCAGGGGACACGCTTTCGTGCCCCGGTCCGGGAAGATCCCACATGCTGCGGAGCGGCTGGGCCCGTGAGCCATGGCCGCTGAGCCTGCGCGTCCGGAGCCTGTGCTCCGCAACGGGAGAGGCCACAACAGTGAGAGGCTCGCGTACCGAAAAAAAAAAAAAAAAAAAAGAATAACAATGAAAGTTAGACCTTTGTGATTACAAAAGGAAACAGAAACAGAGAAAATTATTGAATCAGATATTTTCTGTAATATCTATTCTTAAAAATCAAATAAAAAGCTTTTACTCATTCCACAGCACCATGCTTACTAATGAGACTTCGTGCTTTCAGACACTTAGTGGAAAATGTGAAAGTGAAGAGTTTATTAGCCTTAAGCTTATGGTCAGGGATAAACTTAAGGCATATCTAAACAGTGAATTTATGTTCTTTTAAAAGATTATGAGAGGGCTTTCAACAAACGAACACAAGCCTACCCCAAGTCTCTGGGCAGGCTAAATTTTATTGAAATTCAATTTTTTAAAATTATATGTGGGTGTGTATGTGTATAAGGCCTTTTAGAGAACTTATTAACTGCCATTCTTTTTCAGGGTGGTGGGTTGTGTGACAAATACAGCAGATATAGTGTAAATATATGCCTGCGTCTCCTCTTACCCTTTGTAAATGCATCAGGTTTGGTTAAAATCTGCCAATTCTTTAGAAAGTTAAGGTGCCCAAACTTAATAGTGGCTGCTAGCATGGATGTTACAGAGTCAGCCCTGAGTTACAATCCATGCTCCAAATTTAATTAACTGTATGGCGTAGGCTAGTTCAGGTTTTGTAACATCAAAAACATTAGGAGATTGCTATTTCCTAAAAGCTATTAATGAGAGTGGAAACCCACCATACCCTGCCTTGCTCCTGAGAGGGTGATTCCCTCTCAAATGCCATTTGGGTCAACCAAAAGTGAGACAAAGGAAAACCACCACTGTATAGATCTCCCTGTGACTTCAGGGTCACTTTTCAGTCAAAACAAAAACCAAAGCATCTGGCTTTGTCTGTTACTGTTGAGAATTTAGACGTCTTAGTGATTTTAGTTTATTTACATTTTATTTATCTTTTGACTAAGTAGTATAATCACTTTGATTCAGAATTCCAAAGATTTAAGTAGATACACAGTAAAAAGTTTCCTTTCCACCGTGTGCAGCCCAGCCACTCCATTCCCTTGCGTGGAAACAGTGTTAGGTTTCCTGTGAATCCTTCCAAAGATCGTTTATGTGTGTGCAAATAAATATACAGGTATATAATTCCTTTCCAAAACCTTTGGTCCAGATGTATTTCAGAATTAAGGTTTGGGGTTGTTTTTTGGGGGGGGGGGGGGGCGGTGAGGGAGGACTGTGAAAAGGTAATATAGTGTGTCTGCTATATTATCCAAAATCCCTAGTGGGAGATAGTGTAGCATCCCATAATCAGACACATTAATATTTCTGAATTGAAAGCATAAATAGTACAGTAAGGATAAATACAAATTATAAATAGTCTTATGGAATTTTTGGTCAGGCTTGACACCAAATAGGTTTGTACTAAACTTATAAGAAGCTTGTATTTCTCAGAGGTTTATGGATTTTGGAATTGCCAGTGAGGGATTATGTATCTTACATATATATGTCCTCTGCCTCCCCCATTTTTTATGTAAGATGCATACCATGCACATACCCTTCACCTTTTGTTTTTAACTTAACTGTCTAGCTTATAGGTGATTTCTTATTAGTCCTATCAGTACATAAACATCATGCTTATCCTTTTTTTTTTTTTAACACCTTCATGGTATACCATTTTTCTTAGCTTGGGCTGCTATAACAAAATACCATAGACTGGGTGGTTTAAAGAACTGACGTTTATTTCTCACAGTTCTAGAGGCTGGGAAGTTCAAGATCAAGGTGCCAAGAGATTTGGTTCCTGGTGAGGATGCTTCCTGGCTTTCAGATGTCACCTTCTCACTGTGTCCTCACATGAAGAAGGAATGCTCTACTCTCTCTTCCTCGTTTTACAACACTAATCCCATTATGGGGGCCCCATCCTCATGACCTGATTGATTGACCTTGTAAACCTGATTACCTAGATTATTACCTAGGGGTTAGGACTTCAACGTAAGAATTTGGGGAAGATTCAAAAATTCAGTCAGTAACACCATCATACAGGCCATACAGGTCATCATACATCATACAGGTCATCGTACATCATACAGGTTACAGGTGTAACATATATTTAAGTAGTCCTTTTTTGAGATACATTTAGGTTGTTTTCAGTCTTTTGCTATCAAAAGCCATGGTGCCGTGGATTACCTTGTGCATACATAATTTCACACTTGTATAGACATGTGTGGGATACACCTCCAGAAGTGGAATTGCTAGGTCAGGGTGTATGTGCATTTATAATTTTGATAGATATTACCGAAGGGCCATCTGTAGAGGTTGTTTCACTTCTACACATTCCACCAGCCCTGTATGAGCATGCCTGCTTCTTTCCTCATTGCCCGTATGAGTGAGATTAAACATCTTTTGTCTTTTAAGGACTATTGGTATTTTTATTGTGAACTATCTATATCCTTGCCTATTTTTTAATTGCTTTGTTACTCATTCTCTTAGATTTGTAGGATTCTTTTTTTTTTTAATTTTATTTATTTATTTTTGGCTGCGTTGGATCTTTGTTGCTGCACGTGGGCTTTCTCTAGTTGAGGCGAGCGGGGGCTACTGTTCGTTGTGGTGCGCAGGCTTCTCAATGCAGTGGCTTCCCTTGTTGCAGAGCATGGGCTCTAGGCATGTGGGCTTCAGTAGTTGTGGCTTGCGGGCTCTAGAGTGCAGGCTCAGTAGTTGTGGCACACAGGCTTAGTTGCTCCGCTGCATGTGGGATCTTCCCAGACCAGGGCTCGAACCCGTGTCCCCTACATTGGCAGGCGGATTCTTAACCACTGTGCCACCAGGGAAGCCCTGTAGGATTTATTTTTATAGGGAAATAGCTCTGTGCTATTTTTTGGAAATATTTTTTCCAACTTATCATTTGCCTTTTAAATTTGCTTATGATGGTTTTGTCATGCTGTTGTTTTTGTTTTTTTTCCTTAGTAGTTAAGCTTACCAGTCTTTACTGACTTCTAAATTATATGCCATGGTTAGCAAGTCTTTCCCTAATTCCAGATTATATGAAAATTTGCAAATGTTATTTCTCTAATACGTCTATGAAGTGGAACAGAGAGGTGGGTTGGTAGGTAAGAAAAATATGCGGTCCAGTTAGTAAAAAGGAGAATATGCAGGAAAGGAGATGGAGAGCACAAATAGAGAGGTTGGCCTTTGTAAGAGAGAGGTCTTCCATCAGATAGGAGGGAATGCAAAAAAGCTGTGTGTTCTTCCAAGGGAATTTGGTGGCTGGAAGATGAAGGCTTATCCTCTCGGCTTTCATCTTCTCTCCTGGTTTCTGTTTTCTCACTGAGATTGGTATGGCCAGAGGAGGATGGGAGTCTTTGAATTAGTTTGCTAAGAAGTATTGATTATTCATTTAATGGTTAGAAGTCTTGAATTTAAAGTGATATCAGTGAGCCTGGTTTTGAGATTACCCTCCCCCGCCCCAGCATTATTTATGTGGTTAGATACAAGCACAGGTAAGGCAGATGGTTCAAATTCCTCTGGAGTGAGGTTTTGCCAGGTGTCACAGTTCTCCTGAGAAATAAAATCAGTAGGAGATATAATTGTATGTATGTGTATATGAAGAAATTTCAAGGCATTTGCTTACACATTTATGGGGGCTGACAAGTCAGAAATCTGTAGGGCAGGCTGGCAAGAATCCCTTGGACAGGAGCTGATGCTGCAGTCTTGAAGCAAAATTCTGTCTTCCTTAGGAAGACCTCAGTTGTGCTCTTAAGGCCTTTCAGCTAGTGGATGAGGTGCACCAACATTATTGAGGATAATCAACTTAAAGTCAACTGTGGACTTTAACCACATCTACAATACCTTCACAGCAACACTTAGATTAGTGTTTGATTGAATAACAGGACTGTAGCCCAGCCAAGTTGACACATAAAACTAGGTCAGTATGAAAGAGTGGAATTCTGCCGTTTGCAGCAGCGTGGATGGACCTAGAGAATATTGTGCTAGTGAGATAAGTCAGAAAGAGGAAGTCAGATACTGTATGATATCACTTATATGTGGAATCTAAAAAGTAAAAATGAATGTCTATAGCAAAACAGAAACAGACTCACAGATATAGAAAACAAATTAGTGGTTACCAGTAGGGGGAAGGAAGGGAGGAAGGGCATGATAGGGGTATGGGATTTAAGAGATTAAAAACTACTATGTGTAAAATAGGTAAGCAACAAGGATATGTTGTATAGCACAGGGAATTATATCCATTGTCTTGTAATAACCTTTAATGGAGTATGATCTGTAAAAATTCTGAGTCACGGGCTTCCCTGGTGGCGCAGTGGTTGAGAGTCCGCCTGCCGATGCAGGGGACACGGGTTCGTGCCCCGGTCTGGGAGGATCCCACGTGCCGCGGAGCTGCTGGGCCTGTGAGCCATGGCCGCTGAGCCTGCGCGTCCGGAGCCTGTGCTCCGCAGCGGGAGAGGCCACAACAGTGAGAGGCCCGCGTACCGCAAAAAAAAAAAAAAAAAAAAAAAAAAAAAAATTCTGAGTCACTGTGCTGTACACCTGAAACTAATTATATTGTAAATTAACTGTACTTCAATATAACATTTTTTTAATTAAGAACATTTTTTTAAATGAAAAGGAAGAGGGAAATGAGGGCTTTTAGAGGGAGTGCTTATAAAGGAGTGGTGATGAATCATGAAATCTAACATGGACAAGAAAGGAGGTGAAGTCAGGATGCATAGTAAGGAAGTGGTAGCATCAATGTATTGGAAATGTCAATTAGAATTGTTGTGGGTAGTGGTCAGATGAAGTAAGAGAACTAGAAGGATTGAATGTGGTGGTCAGAGTGGGATGCTTGAAATAGAGATTTGACAGATATAATCGTTTCTGGCAATGATAATGTCCAGGGTAGCCTTGGGATGGGCTGCTGAGGTGGAATAGAGGGAAAAGAGGAGACCAAAGAATTAAAGGGGCTGAGGTATTAAAGGGGTCAGTCAGTCTGCATGAATGGTAAAGTCAGCAAATGGTGAGAGGAGTAAGGGTACATACTATGAACCAGTTGCTGACGTCCTAAATCAATGGGAGAATTGGAGGGAAGGTAGATGATGAGAAGGAATAGTAAAGGTAGTATAAATTGGCTGTTTGCTGGTCACAAATTAGGAATTTCAGAAGGTCCAGTAAAGGATTTGGGGGGTGGGGGATGAGGAGTTGGGTAAAATGGAGGATGTACACAGCAGTGTGACAGTGACAGTTCGGGGAATAATAGATGACCAGGAAGAGTAGGACTTTTTCTGGGATGTGAGATGTGATGGTATGAATCCTGCTACTAGGTAGGAGAAGGTGGCCATCAGTTCAACTGTTAGATGACTCTGTGGCGGTGTTTTTTAAATTGCCAGTCTTGACCCATTTGTGGGTCATAGAAGGAATCTAAGAGATCACAACTAGTGTTGTATTTTTAATGAAATGCAATAGAAAATGTCAGTGTGTATCACAAGTAATAAGGGACTAAGATAAGAATTTTTAAACATCTTTATTGAGATTTCATTCACATGTCATTACAGTTCACCTATACTTCAAGTATGCAGTTCGCAGTCTTTCTCATATATTCACGCTAGTGGATGAATTCTCATATATTCATGAAGTAATGCAATCACCACAATCTAATTTTAGAACATTTTTGTCGCTCCTGAAAGAAACTCCATGCTTATTAGCAGTCATTTTCCATTCCTGCGTGCGCACATGTACACACCCACACTCCCTGCCCTAGTCCCAAGTAACTACTTATCTTCTGCTTTCTGTCTCTATAATAAATTTGCCTATTCTGGACATTATGTAGCATGTAGTCTTTTGTGACTGCTTATTTCACTTAGCATAATGTTTTCAGGGTTCATTCATCTTGTAGCATGTATCAGTACTTCATTACTTTCTATGGTCTAATAGTATTACTTTGTACAGATATATCACATTTTATTTATCCTCTCCTCAGCTGATGGGCATTTGGCTGTAATAAGTAATACTATCATGGGGACTTCCCTGGTGGTCCAGTGGTGAAGAATCTGCCTTCCAGTGCAGGGGGGACACAGGTTCGATCCCTGGTCGGAGAACTAAGATCCCACATGCTGTGGAGCAACTAAGCCCACGTGCCTCAACTAGAGAGACCACATGCTTCAAACTACAGAGACCACGCACCCTGGAGCCCACGTGTCACAACTAGAGAGAGAAAACCCACATGCCACAATTAGAGAGAAGCCCGCGCACTGCAACAAAAGATCCCACATGCCGCAATGAAGATCCCATGTGCCGCAACTAAGACCAGACGTGGCCAAGAGTAAAATAAATTAATTAATTAATTAAAAAAATAATACTTAAATAAAGTAATATTATCATGAACATTCATGCACAAGTTTCTGTGTGATGTATGTTTTCAGTCCTCTTGGTTATAGCACTAGAATGGGAGTTGCTGGTCATACGGGTAATTCCATGTTTAACACTTGGAGGAACTGCCAAACTGTTTTTCAGGGTGGCTGCACCATTTTACATTCCCACCAGTAAGGTATGAAGGTTCCAGTTTCTCTACATCATGTTAATGCTTGTTATTGTCTGTCTTTTGATATGGCCATCCTTAATGGATATGAAATGATATCTCATTGTGGTTTTGATTCCCATTTCTCTGATGGGTAATGATGTAGATCTTATTTTCATGTGCTTTGTATATCGGGAGAAGTGTTCATTCAGACCTTTGCTCATTTTAAAAATTGGGTTATTTATCTTTTTATTAATTTTAAGTGTTCTTTATGTAGTCTAGATACAAGTTCCTTATCAGACAGGTGAGTCACAAATTTCTGTTTTGGTGGTTGTCTTTTCAGTTTCTTGATGTTATCATTTACAGCATAAAATATTTTAATTTTATTGAAATCCAATTTATACATTTTTTCTTTGTTGCTTGTGCTTTTGGTGTTGTATCTTAGAAACCACTGCCTAACTCAAGGTAATAAAGATCACTCCTGTGTCGTCTTCAAAGAGTTTTATAGTTTTAGCTCTTATGTCTGTGATTCATTTTGAGTTAATTTGTGTGTGATGTGAGGAAAGAATCAGACTTCATTCTTTGGCATATGGATGTGTAGTTGTCCCAGCACTATTTGTTGAAAATACGGTTGACCCTTGAACAACATGGGTTTGAACTGCGCTGGTCCACTTATGTGTAGATTTTTTCGATAAATATGTAACCCTACAAGATACAGGGTTGGATGAATCCAAGGATGTGGATGTGGATAAAAAGAGCTGACTGTAAAGTTATACCTAGATTTTCAACTGCATGGTGGGGTTTCAAGGGTCAACCATACTGTGCTTTCTTATTAATGTCTTACATTCTTGTTTAAAAAAAATTTTTTTCTGGACTCTCAGTTTTATTCCATTAATCTGTATGTCTATCCTTACGTCAGTCACCCTGTCTTGCTTATTTACTATAGCTAAGAATTGTTTTATGAAATTTGTGTTTCAGTTGAATGTACTTACGTATAGATATATACAGAGGTGTATATGTAACGGGTTGTGATGTAAAATGCTTGAAAATCTCTGATTTGGGCTTGTGCCTCCCTGCAGCAGTTCACTCTCTGGTGGCAGTTTAGTGGGATGTGCCCCCTCTTGGGGAATGTACCAATAGGGCAGGTTAGAGGGCCTGTCTGTGGGCACATGAATTCCTTTTAGATTGGAAGACTGATTTTTTTTTTTTACTTTAGTAGGCATTGTGTTCTTTTTTGATGTATGTGGACCAAAGGAGGGTTTAGAACAACTGTGGGAATTCCTAAAGAATTAATCAGATGAATTCAAGGATTAGGAAATGAAGTATGATTTGAAATTTTGAAGTTAGCAGGGTTTTTGTAGAGGGCCAGTCTTTCATGGCCCACAGTTAAAAAAAATTATTTTAATATATTAGGCATGTCTGTATTGGATAACTTTATTATCTTGATCCTGTGTGTTTTCCTGCAGGCTATTGTAAGTTTGTTTGTTTGTTTGTTTGTTTGTTTTTTGCGGGTACACGGGCCTCTCACTGCTGTGGCCTCTCCCATTGCGGAGCACAGGCTCCGGATGTGCAGGCTCAGCGGCCACGGCTCACAGGCCCAGCCGCTCCATGGAATGTGGGATCTTCCTGGACCGGGGTACGAACCCGCATCCCCTGCATCAGCAGGCGGACTCTCAACCACTGTGCCACCAGGGAAGCCCTATTGTAAGTTTTTATCATGTTGTCTTAGTCTCCTCCTTTTTATTAAGACATTATATGTGAAAAATTATAGAGGTAATTTAAGGATCATCTTAATCCAGCCAGAGACAAAAATGTTTCAAAGCTTGGCACTCCAGAGTCTGCCAAGGCTGGTCTATTTTATTTTTTCTTTAATCCTAGGATATTACCCTCCGGGGTCCCAACATAAAACCAGGGGTGTCATCAGCCCCGTATTTCCCTACCCCCATACTTCGTTGATTCCTTACCTCTAATGTTTAACACCCGCTCTGTGCCAGCCTTGTAAATCTGTGAAAAGTTCAGCTCGGCTTGTCAGCCACCTTTATGGGATGGACAGATGCCCCTTGAGAAAATGGCCACCACGTGTCTGGCTCACCTCTGAAGATTTTCTTGCTGTCCCCGATCTTAGCCTCCATACTTTTTTTTTTTTTTACTGCCTTTTTAGCACTGTGATGCCTTCAAAGAGGTATTTATATTTGTTTTTCTAATTTTGCCTGGGGGAAGGGAATGTCCAGTTTTTCTCTTTGCTCTCAGTAGGAGAGCTGGTCTAAATTACCTAGTTCACCATTAAAAGGGAAAGCAATTTGTTAGCATAATGAAGCCTTATCTCATAAAATTCCCTATTTGAAATTCTATTGTATGTGGTTTTAGTTTTTTCTCAGGGTGAGAGTTTGGGTACCAGTATTCTTACATATACAATATATATTCATTATATATACATTATAGCAGTTATTAGAGAAATGAAATAGGATTAAGAGTAGAAAAGGGGGGAAACAATTGGCAGAGAAAATAATATTGCAAAGTTTGGGAGAAAAATAAGGCAACATTTTCATGTCTATCAGGAATGAGAAAGGGCAGTCACACATAAAAAGAACTGACATACTTATCGGCATGATATTGTCATAGTTATAAGGCTGTAGAATCCTAGATAGTGTGGAGGAGGCAACGAGAAGTATTTACTCAGTTATGTTGAGTAAAATTTTTAAATTTGTTCCGCAGAGAAATCCCAGGATAGCCTTCTAAGTCATTAAATGTGGAGGGGTTGACTTTGGGGCTGGACTTATTGGTTGTGCCTTATAGCGTTATATACTAGCACAGCCACTAGTATAGTAAGGCATTGCAGAGAGAACTTAATTCTATGAAACCCATTATTAATATGATATATGAAATGTTGCTGATTTTGATTTAGTGTGCTATCTTCATATGTATTTATGTATGTAAATTAACTTATGGTCTTCATGAGTTCATTTATGTTCTTTTTCCTCCAACTCATTTGTATATTTCTGAAATTTCAGAATTACAGAAGTTTTCTGTCACTCTTCAACCACTGTAATTGAAAAGCAAAGTATCTCTTTTGTAGTCCCTTTTTTCTTCTGAAAAAATAAGAGATACTGGAGGTGTTCAGTCTTAGATGTTTTTATCGGTAGAGTTTTGGTTGATATTTTAAACTTCAGAATAGGAATTGTTTCTTAAACTGATTCCATCTCTTTCATGCCCCTACTTTGCTAATGTTCATGCAGTGTATGTGTCATAGGAGACTGGTTTAAAATCCACGTTTGTTACACCTGCCATAGAATCTGCTCTTACTATCTTTTGGTGGTTTACAACTGATCACTTAATCACCTTTTTTTTTTTTTTTAATGACTGTATTTTTCCACACCTCCCAGCTTTTATTAAGGATGTTCAAACATAAAGAGAAATTGAAAGAATAGGACAGTGAACACCTGTATATTGCCACTTGCATACAGTTAACACTTCGTTATATTTATTTCTCTCTTAATAGAGACTTTTTTTTTTTTTTTGCTGTATTTGACCCCTAAAATTAACACATTCTCTTACAAATGTCATATTTGGTGGGGGGGAACCCTTAATATTTAGTCTGTATTCAAGTTTTTCTAGTTGTCCATTTGTAGTGGGTTTTCTCGAGCCAGAATTCAATCAAAGTTCATGTATTACATTTGATTGTTGTTACTTTAGTCACTTTTAACTTACTACAGTTGTCCCCACCTCCACTTTTCTCCCCCATGATATTGGCATCTGGAAGAGATCAGACCAATTGTTTTATAGAATGTTCTTGCGTTCTGGATTTGTTTGATTGTTTCCTTATGGTATTTTTTTTTTTTTTTTTCTTTGCGGTACGCGGACCTCTCACTGTTGTGGCCTCTCCCGTTGCGGAGCACAGGCTCTGGACGCGCAGGCCCAGCGGCCATGGCTTACGGGCCTAGCCGCTCTGCGGCATGTGGGATCTTCCCGCACCGGGGCACGAACCCGTGTCCCCTGCATCGGCAGGCGGACTCTCAACCACTGCGCCACCAGGGAAGCCCTCCTTATGGTATTTAACTTCTATCCCTAACTGTTGTGTTTCCTAAAAACAGAAGGTTAGGTCTAAAGGCTGCATTATATTTAGATTTTTTGGCTTAGTTGCTTCTGTGTACATTGTATTGGTTCATAACACAAGGCATATCATATTAGGTTGTCTACCTGAAATGTGATCATTTGGTTAAGATGGTGTTCACTAAATCTGTCTGTTATAAACATGATGCCTTTGCAATTAGCAGTTGACTGGTGAGGTGATACTTTGGTTCCCTCCAAATATTCAGTTTCCCAGCCGACTTTTACCTGATGTTTTTAGCATATATTGATAAGCCTTATCTAAACCAGTTATTTAATTTGGGGTTGCAAAGTGGTGCTTTTGTAACCTTATCATCCTTCTGGATCTATTAGCCAGCTGTCTTTCATTAAAAGAAAACTTTTCCGTATCAACTGAGATCGAACTACAGTTCTAACCGAAAAGATGAGGGATATGCTTATTTTTCTTTGATGTATCAACTCTTTAACTCTGAGAATTCTTTCAACTCTGAAACTCTGAACTCGATTTCAACTCTGAAAATTGGTGACTGGTTATCTCCAAAGGTGTCAAATAATTTTATTTCTCTTTCTCTCTCTTGGTATCACAGAGATTTTTGGGTTTTTTTTGGCGGGGGGTGTGTGTAGTCATTTAGTCACTATTCCTTTTTTTAGTAGACTTTATTTTTTAGGAACTTTAGATTTACAGAAAAAATGAGAGCATATTATAGGGAGTTCCCATATATGCTGCACCCAGTTTCTCCTGTTATTAACATCCTACATTAGGATGGTACATTGGTTATAATTAGTGAACTAATACTGATACATTATCAATAGCTAAAGTTGATAGTTTATTCAGCTTTCCTTGGCTTTTACCTAATGTCCTTTTTCTGTTCCAGGTATCCCATCCAGGATACCACATTACATTTAGCTTTCATGTTTCCTTAGGATCTTCTTGGTTTTGAGTTTCTCAGACATTCCTTGAATTTTTTGATGATGTTGACAGTTTTGAGGAGCACTGTACAGGTATTTTGTAGGATGCCCCTTTATTGGAATTGGATGTTTTTCTTATTTTTAGACTAAGATTATGGGTTTTGGAGGGGAAGATCACAGAGGTAAATTGACATTTTCATCACATAATATCAAGGGGACATACCATTAACATAATTTATGACTGTTGATGTTGACCTTGATTACTTGGCTGAGGTAATGTTTGTCAGATCTCTCCCCTCACGCTTTTCCTGGTGTGTGTACTGTTTGGAAGAAGTCACTGTGTGCAGCCTTGAAGAATGAGGAGTTATACCCTCTCTCCTTGAGAGTAGAGTACGTGAATCATTTAGAATCCTGCTGCTTGAGAGATTTGTCTCTTCTCCTATTTATTAATTTATTCAGTCATTAATATCAGTATAGATTCATAGGTGTTTATTTTAAATTTTGGGTTATAATCCAGTACTACTTTATTTTGTTCAGATTGTTCTAGCTTTGGCCATTAAGAGATCTTTCAGTTGGCTCCTGTGCCCCTCTGATTTACCTCCATCAAAGTGGGTGTTTTTATTTGTTTTTCAGGACATCCTTACTTTCTGACACTACAAGATACTCCTAGCTCATCTTGTATATTTTCTGCCCCAGACCTAGAATCAACCATTTCTCCAAGGAATCCACTTTCATTTTATTGGAGAATGGTATTAGAAACAAAGATCTGGGTGAGATGTGCTTGTTGCTTCCGGGATGTGGTTTCTTTTAGGGACTCTCAGCAGAGTAAAGAAATGAATATGTATATCTTGACACACATGTATATAAATATGTGTCTATATACGTGTCTATAAATGTTTCTGTGTGTAACCATCTGTGTCAGTATTAAAGTTAACATGAGTTCTTGCTGTCTTCCATTCTAATCCATTACCACATAATCATTCTGGCATTCTCCCCTTATTGGTCATAAATTTCCTCCAACGGTGAGAAACATGCCTCCCACCATACACCATCCATTTACTTAATTGTTCCGTTCCAGTATGTATATATGTATAGCAGTATCAAAGTTAATTTATACCTAAGTGGAAACAACTATATCAACTAGGAGGTTTTTTTTTTTTTTTGCTCCATTCGTTGGGAATTTCTCTGTATATAATCATCTCATCTGCGAACAAAAGCAATTTTATTTCTTCTTTAACAATATCTATACCCTTGAATTTCTTTTGTTGTCTTATTGCAATAGCTAGAACCTCCAGTATGATACTGAATAGTAGTGGTGAGAGGACATGTTTACCTTGTTCCTGAGTTTAGAGGGAAAGAATCCAGTTTCCTACCATTAAGTATAATGTTAACTGTAGGTCTTTTTTTTTTTTTGATAGATGTTCTTTATCAAATTGAGGAATTCATAATCTCAAATTCTATTCCTAGTTTTCTGAGAGTTCTCTTTTATCATAAATGGGTATTAGATTTTGTCAAATGCTTTTTCTTCTGTTGGTATGATCATATAATTTTTCTTCTTTAGCCTCTTGATGTGGTGGGTTACATTTATAAATTTTAGAACCAGCCTTGAATTCCTGGAATAAAGCCCCCTTCATTGTGGTATAGAATTCTGTTTATACATTGTTAGATTTGATTGTAGATACTTTGTTGAGAATTTTTGCATCTGTGTTCAAAAGAGATACTGTTCTGTAGTTTTCTTGTAATATATTTGATTTTGGTATTAGAATAATGTAGCCCTCATAAAAATGAGTTGGGGAGTGTTTCGTCTACTTCTGTTTTCTGGAAGAGATTGTAGAGAATTGATATCTTTTTTTTTTTTTTAATCCTTAAATGTTTGGTGGAATTCACCAGTGAAGCTATTTGGTCTTGGTGCTTTCAGTTTAAGGTTAATAACTATTGATTCAGTTTTAGGCCTATTCAGATTATCTACTTCTCTTTGTGTGAATTTTGGTAGATTATGTCTTTCACAGAATTGGTCCGTTTCGTCTCAGTTATCAAATTTGTGGATACAGAGTTTTCCCTAATATTCCTTTATTATCCTTTTGATGTTCTTGCAATTAGTAGTGCTGATCCATCTTTTTATTGGTAATTTGTGTCTTCTCTCTTTTTTTTCTTGCTTGGTCTAGCTATACATTTATCAATTTTATTCATATTTTTGAAAAACGGCTTTGGTTTTTGATTTTTTCTCTATTTTCCTGTTTTCAATTTTATTGATTTCTACTCTAATTCTTATTGTTCTTTTCTTCTGCTTGCTTTAGGTGTCATTATTTATTTATTTATTTTTGATGTTCAAATTGTCCCAGATTTGGTCAGTGGGAATTTTTTAAGGTGACTACTCTGTCATTTAAAAATTTTATTTATTTTTCGCTGCGTTGGGTCTTCGTTGTGGTGCGTGGGCTTCCTCTAGTTGCATCGAGCGGGGGCTACTCTTTATTGTGGTGCGTGGGCTTCTCATTGCTGTGGCTTCTCTTGTTGCAGAGCATGGGCTCTAGGTGCGCGGGCTTCAGTAGTTGTGGCACGTGGGCTTAGTAGCTGTGGCTTGTGGGCTCTAGAGCACATGCTCAGCAGTTGTGGCGCACGGGCTTAGTTGCTCCACGGCATGCGGGATCTTTCCGGACCGGGGCTCGAATCCATGTCGCCTGCATTGGCAGGTGGATTCTTAACCACTGTGCCACCAGGGAAGCCCTACTCTGTCATTTTGATCTGACCTGGTTGGTCATGGAGCGCTTCCTGGCTTTCTGGCAGTATAAGATGTCTGCGTTTCAACTTGTACAGACCCTGACTCAACCTGGAAGACTCGATTTCTGTAGGAAATTAGTTTCAGTCTTAATTTTATATGATTGTTCATTTCTTTCATTCACATTTTGAACAGATTTGCCACACAGGATCAGCCGTTTGGTTTTTTTGGTGGTCTGCAGAACAACTAAGGCCTCCAGTCCATGCTAGTATTCGGTGTAACCTTCCTTATTTCAAAGCCAGAACATTTTTCTGTTCAATTTATGTGGGCATAAAGACACTTCAAGTTACATAGAGCCATACTCTTCTATGAAGTCCCTGAAAGTGATTTGTACTTCAGCAGTTTGGACTCCTGCTGTATTCAGATATAATTGAACACCACATTGCTATACCATTTTAAGAAGCTAGAAAGTTGAGTATACAGTATTCTAAACGATTCGATTTGGCTTTTCTGCATTTCTACAATTATTTCATCATTTATTTTTGAAGTGTTTGAACTTTAACTTCAGGGTTTTGTTACTTTTTCTTTAAAAAATATTTACTATGTGCCAGCACTTATGAATATTAACACTCATTTAATCCTTCTAACAACCTTGTAGGTAGAGATTATTATTCTACCCTCTCTTCCATTTTACAGATGGGGAAACTGAGGCAGATGAAATTAAGTTAATTGCCCAGGATGATGGGGCCAGAATCGGTACTCAGACTCTGCTCCAGAGTCTGAGTTTTAATCACTTCTTTGTGCTGCCTCTCCTCTGCTGGTTAAGTGGAAGACTTGTTTGTGATTCAGCATCATGTTCTCCCTTCTCTTCACATTAATTATGGCATAATGGGTGTGACATTGCAGGCACCAGTTATAAAGTAATAAGAGTTTTGAGATTCCTAATTAGAAGAATTCAGAGCCTTGTATTTCATTGCTGTGAGTTATTAGCCCTTTGCTGCAATTATTGGCCAAGAGACAGACATTTTCATGAATAGTGGTAATCTCCACAAAGATTGAGGTCTCTTTTTTTAAAAGTTTATTAAATCCCTTAAGAGTACGAATTTTAAAGTACTGTATTCTGTGATGATATAAGATCAAAGGAGAGTAAGTGAGAACACTTATAAGGTACAGAGAGCTAAATATTTGTAGTAAGTTTATTGGTGTACATAGTTCCTGCTGGCACTGTATAAGAAGACGTATTATTTTATGAGAAGAACATATTTTATTGGAAATCCTAGGTTCTTAGATCAGAATTCTAAGTTCCAGTTCTTTGATATGTTAACATGGAGTCCACTGCATCCTACTTCCGGGTGTAATTTTGTCATTCTCTCCCTCCTTGTAGTTACTAAGGCCTGCTGGTTCCCTAAGGTCAGGGCACACTCCTTTTGAAAAGAATATTGTCCAGTGCTAAAGAGAGGAAGAGAGTAGTGGGAAGCATTTTTCTTTTTTTTTTTTAACCAAATGCAAGTACATACAGAATATTGGGGAAAAAATAAAGATAAAAAGATCAAAACTATCCATAATCTTGCTAATAATGTTTTGGTGTATTTCTTTTGATGTATTCTGTGCATGTGTGAGAGAGACTATATATATTTATGCACATGGGTTCACACATACATGTATATGTTTAAAGGGATCTAAAAGTAGTGTTAGTATATATTAATTGGGGACTAGAGTAATGATAACTGCTTTGATTAGGGATAAAGCCTAAAGAAATATATTTTGCTTAAAAGAAATGTGTCCTTAACAGAGTAAGAATTTTTATAAAAGAAGAGATTTACGACTTTGGTTCTCTGTACCTTGGTCTGCTAAGGTTTATTACCATCTCTTAACTTTAACAGTGGAAAATATAGGAAGAAATTGCAAGGGTTCCATGAAGTTTAACTGTTTTCACAGTAATACCAAGATGCTATTTGCCTTTTTCCATGCTTGTTCTCAAGAGTTTTTCAGAGGCCATGTGGCCTGACCTGTGATGTGGTAACAGAGTGAGTGCAGAAGCACATGAGAGAATCCAGCTGTCTGAAATTAAACTGGACAGGAAAGGGATTTGAAAAAAGGTAAAGCAGTGACACTCTTCTCACTAGAGTTTTTAAAAAATAGTTATTTCCCATCAAAATGCTAGTTATATTAACATGTAGTAGGTTTGTTTTGTTATTTTTAAATAAGTTTTAAAAATTTAAATGCTCAGCTTTAATGTCTAATATAGTAAATATTGATAGATATAATCCACATAAATAAAAGTTTTTTGGGATTCTCAATAATTTTAAAGGGTTTAAGGATCCTGAAACCAAAAAGTTTGAGCTGCCACATTATATAATATAAAAAAATCATTTGTTAATATCACTACCTGTCTTATCAGAAGAACCTTGGGAAGCTGCCAAGTCTCCCACGGACAGGTATAAAATTTCCAAAATTTTAATTTAAAGTTAGAATTTTATCATTGGTAGTAAATACTGTCATTTGTTTTCCTTGAAGTAATAAGCTCACTTTGTTCATTTTCAAGAAAACATCTTCCGGATACTCTAGTCCAAGTAATGGTTTGTCCGTTTTCTTTCAAGTAAGATAGTGTTCCATGAAAAAGTGGCTCACAACTCAAATAGTTGCATGGTGCTTTTTTTGACAACAGTTATTTTTCAGTACACAACAGAAGTGCTTGTGTGTACACTTCCCATTTCATCATACAGATAATTTAGATCTTCCTGTTTTATATTGCACCAAAATTTAACAATTTAACTGCAGTGTGAAATCTGAAACCATATGAAGAAAATTTTCTTGCTGTATTATATTAAACCCATTGGTCTATCCTGTATTTAAATAAATCTTTTGCCCATGCGTTGGTAATTTGGAAAATACTGGTTGAATGAGGTCTGCAGATCTTCTAAATGTTTATATATTTGATCATACCACCGTTGCCATCGGGTGTTATAAAGACTAAAAGGCCATCACCAAAACCCCAATTGTGTCAAGTATTGGAGGGTTGAAATTGATACAGTTAATATTTGGGGGGGAAAATCAATAAAATTGTTATCTGTAGTCAGACTGATCAGTATAAAAAGAGAGAAGCCACAAATTATCAATATCTAGACTGAAAGAGGGACATCATAATGTATCCTAGACTAAGGGAGTATTATAAACAATTTTATACTAATAATTAAATAATTTAGATGAAATGGACAGATTCTTTTCAAAGATAATGCATTACCCAGACTGACAAAACAAGAAAGCTATGTATTTATTAGAGAAATTGAATTTGTAATGAAAAACTTTTGCACAAGCTCTGTGGCATCACAAAAGAACATTGATTTGATGAGGCCACTATGCCTAAAGCAGTCACTTGCAAACTTTTTAGTCTTGGAATATCTTTATGTAAAAATTATTGAGGCTCTCAAGCAGGTTTTCTTTATGTTGGCTATAGCAATCAAAATTTACCTTATTAGAAATTAAAATTAAGAACTTTAAAAAGTATCAGTTCATTTACAAAATAATAAACCAATTATAGGTTAATATAAATAACTTTTTAATGAAAAATAACCTTTCCCAAAGAAACTACAATATAATCTGTTGTGGTATCACAAATTTTTTAGACTCTGGAAAATTCTTGTACATTTGTGAGAGAATGAGAGTGAAAAAGACAATGATAGGCATTTTTGGATTTACATTTTTGTTTTTCAGCACTTTAAAGTTGTAGTTTCCTTGTCTCTGGCTTGCACAGTTTCAGAGGAGAAGTCTGTGGTAATTTTTATCCTTGTTTCTGAATAAGTTCTGGGAACTGTTTATCTTTTAGCTCCCTGGCAGTTGTCCTTTACCAACTTAACGGAGTTTTGCCATATGCATGTGTAGATTGGTATTTGGCTAAAGACTGAGGACTCCTCTGCTGATTTCTGGAGCTCTTTCTTTGAGTGACTCTCTTCTCTCTACTCTGCCCTCAAGATTTCAGTCACTTTCGCCTTCCTAATCTGGCTTCTCAACTCAGTGAGGCTGCTGTGCTCTGTTTAGTGTGGCTGTTTCTGCACAGTGGTGTGGAAAGGGCCCCTAGGTAGAACAGCAGAGAAATTACAAGGCTTAACTTACTTGTTTTCCTCTTTTTTTTTTCCCAGGGGTTGAAGACCTAATTTCTCAGTTATCCAGTGTCTGATAACAGTATCATATTTTTGCCTCTTTCTAGTTACTGAAAGAGGGTAAATCTGATCCTAGTACTCCACCATGCCAGAAGCAGAAGTCAGCTTTATTAATTTTTATTTTAGAGTTTCTTCAAGAACTATTGTTTTAAAGGAACTGAATTCTATTTAATATATAATGGGTAATATTGGACAATGATAGATATATATTTTTTACTTTAGGAAAGTGTAAATAACTATGGATCTGAGTTAAAACGTATTAATAGCCTTGGTAACTAAATGTAAAAATTAGTCGTCCCTCGATATCAATGGGGGATTAGTTCCAGGACCCCCTGTGGATACCAAAATCTGTGGACACTCAAGTCCCTTATATAAAAAGGCATAGAACAGTCACCCCTCTGTATCTACGAGTTCTGTATCTGCAGATATGGAGGGCCAACTATAAGGGAAGAAGGCTTAGGTGGCTTCCAGGACACTCACACTTGAAGTAATAGTTTTCATTTGTTCAATTGGCAAATATTATTTGATGTTTTCCTATATGCCAGGCACATAGTATGTGTGTGTGTGTGTGTGTGTGTGTGTATATATATATATATATATAGTATATAGAGTGAATAAAACAACCATTCCCTGCCTTCTTGTAGTTTATAGTCTAGTGGAGAAGAGAATTAATCACAAAAAGTAAGTGGATAATTAGAACTCTGATAACTACAACGAGAAGAACATGGTGTCATATAAGTGTATAAGGTTACCCAATTTAAATTGGAGAGTCAGGGAAAGTTCTGCGAAGGTGACAGCTGAACTGAAATTTGAGATTGGAAGGATGAGCAGGAACTCAACAGTAAGGATAGGAAGTAGGTTGAGTAGAACTTGTTCAGAGCAGTATAGCCTGAGAGAAAGCACATGCAGAAGCCATCAGGACAGGGAGGGCCTTGCATACTCTAAGGAACTGGGGGAAGGTTAATGTAGTGGTTGGAGAGTTGTATCAGTTGCTGAGACGAGGAATACTAGAAGAGGATCAGGTTTGTTACTGGGAGATGTTGAATTGGAGATGCCTTTGGAACGTTCAAATGGAAATATTATGTAGGCAATTTAAATGGAAATATCATGAAATCAGAGGAGAGATCAGAGTTGAAAATACACATTTAGATCTCTTGTATTGGGTGGTAATTGCTGTGGATGTGGTTGAAACTAACTGGAGCAAAGGAATATAGAGAGAGAAGAGAATTCCTAGCCTTTGAGCAATTCCCCATTTTAATGTCCAGGTAAGGAGGATGACGACTCATTAAAGAAGCTCAAGAAGAACTGATTTCAGCAAACTAAGTGAATTATTAAAGAAGCTACATTGTATTAGTTTTCTATGACTGCTTTAATACCACAGACTTAGTGGCTTGAACCAATAGAACTTTATATTCTCTCATAGTTCTGGAGGTCAGAAGTCTGAAATTAGTATTACTGGGCTGAAATCAAGGCGTTAGCAAGACTGTGCTTCCTCCAGAGGTTCTTACTACTTCTGGTGGCTGCCACCATTCCTTGATTTGTGGCCACCCCATTCCAATTACTGGCTCTGTGGTCACATTGCCTCCTCTTTTTCTGTGTCTAATCTCCCTCTGTTATAAGGACATTTGTGATGGCATTTAGGGTCCACCTGCATAATCTGGGATAATCTCATCTCAAGATCCTCAGTGTAATTACATCTGCCAAACCTTTATTCTGAGCTGATTTTTTTTTTTTTTAACCTTTCTGGCTGCACCGAGCGGCATGTGGGATCTTAGTTCCCTAACCAGGGATTGAACCTGTGCCCCCTACAGTGGAATTGCCGAGTCTTGAACACTAGACGGCCAGGAAGGTCCCTATTCTGAGCTGATTTTACCTACACAACACTTCTGACACCAAATGTGTGGGTTTTTTCCTTATGCCAACCAATTCACCAACTTTCTGGACACCAACTGGTTGTCCTACAATTCAATTCTGACACTAACTACTGGAGTTAGTGCAGACCCTACAGGTTAAGGGCTCAGTCCCACAAGATTACCCCCACTTCAGATGCTAGTTGCAAGTGTGGGCCACTGGTACTTCTGACCAAATGGCTATGAAGTCGAGGTTGGGGGTGGGGTGGCTTCCTACAACCCCTCCTCTCTGGTTTGATAATTTGCTAGAAATGGCTCTCAGAACTCAGAAAAGCACTTCACCTACTGTTACTGGTTTATTGTAAAGGATGAAACTCAGGAATAGCCAGATGGAAGGGATACATAGAACAAGGTATGGGGGCAAGGAGTGGGCAGAGCTTCCATGCCCTCTCCAGGCACGTGGTGCTTCTAGCACCTTGATGTGCTCACCAACCCAGAGGCTCTCTGAACCCCACTGTTTAGGGTTTTTTTATGGAGGTCTTATTACAGGAACTGAGCCTAGTACCCACAGTCTCAAAGGTGATGGGACAAAGGTGATTGACTCAATCTCCAGTCACGCTTCCCTCCTAGAGGTGGGGGGGCCAGTGGGACTGAAAGTTACAACCTTATAATCATGCCTTGGTCTTCCCGGCTACCAGCATTCATCCTGAAGCGACCTACTGGCCTCCAGCCAGTAGTCATCTCATTGGCATACAAAAGACATGCTTATTGCTTCAGAGTTTCCAAGGGTTTTAGGAGCTAGGTGTCAGGAACAAGAGACTAAATCAAATATATGTTTCTTATTGTGTCACATTTAACATGTAAGATAACATTCACAGGTTCCAAGGACTAGGACCTGATATTTTGGGGGTGTATTTTTCAGCCTACCACATAAGGGAAGAGAATGCCTCAAGCCTTCAATTGATCCACTGTGTCTGGTACTTCTGAGAGATCAAGTTAAATGTGGATTGAAAAAATGTCCCATTGGTAGCCTCAGAGAGACCTGTTTGATGGAAGCAGAAGCCAGATTGGAGGTGTTAAGATTGTAAAGGGTGTTTGGTAGCTAGAAGTTGCAAGACTTCTTGTTTGATAGCTTCTCTTCTATGAAAAGAAGGAAATGATGGAGATTAGAAGTTTGAAGAGAATGGAGAAAATTTTAAATAAATGTAGAGAGTGGAAAGTAATTTTACAGAGAAAAGAACATTATTGTGTACTCACTGAGGTTGATCATGAAGTGATAGTTATATCTATCTGTCCTATTGTGTTACTTTTTCTAATTACACTTGGGTTTAAGTATGAAGAAAGCGGATAGCTGGGTTACCATCTGGACTTGGGGTTTTGCAAGACAGGAATCTAAGGGGTTTGGGGGATTCATAAGAGTATTTTTAACAGAATAGAGCACGGAATTTAAGTTGCCTAAGAAATGAATATAGTAAAAAGAAGATAGATGGGTAGAAGATACAAAGTTAAGTACTGGAAGGTCATCTGAGGTCAAAGAATGTTCACAGTGAGGGTGGTTTATAAGTAAACTTCCAGAAAAAGAGGTAGTGGTTAGAGTAGGATACCTGAACTATGTTCTTTACAAGTTGGTCAGTTTCAAATGATGACTAGATCCAGGTAGTGACCACGGGAATAGGTGGTTAGGGTTAGGTAGAAAGGTAGATTACGTAATTGAGGATGTCAAAAGAACTGAAAGACCATGATTTTGGAGAGTTTGGTCTCAGGGGTGTTGATATCACCTAGGATGATAGCAGGGCTTAGGGTAAAGGGGAAGACTTTAGGTATGAAAGTTCTCAGTGAATGTGGGAAGTGACTGAGAGGCTGATAGATCATAGCAGCAAAGAGGGGAACTGGGTATTAAAGCTGAGTAACATGAACTTTAAAGGAGCAAGTTTTTGTGTATGTCTTACAAGAGTTTGGGAAGGATAGAAGGGAGCAGTGGGGAGTAAGCAAGATACCTACCTATACCACCATTTGAGAGAGCAGCGGTTTGAGAGAAGTGGCGGTTTGAGAGAAGACAAGATTTCATTCAAAGCAAAGAAGCAAAGCAAAGGCTTGGAAAAAAGATTGAGGATATAGGGGAATTTGGAGCTGCAGTTATAGTGACTCCGTAGAATGGTTTGGGAGCCTTGAGGAGGAGTGAGGTCTTGGTCAAGGTCAGAGAGGTAGTAGAACTCCATGGGGATGATGATGAGCATTTGGTTGGGCATTACTTTTTTTTTTTTTTTAAATGAAATGAGGAATGAGAAGCATGATGAATTTTGTCTTATCCTTTTCTTTGAGACTATGGACACTAGGCCCAGTTCCCAAAATAACTAACTTGACCTGAAGTGAAAGCTTCAGTTGACTGCAGTCTTAATTTGCCTAACAAGGCAAGCACTGAATCTTGCCTAGATTTTTGTTCTACTGTTTTCAAGAGAGGGCATTGTAGGATAGGGAGCCCGAAGTGAAGGAGGCAGAGAAAAGAAGGTGGTACCATACATTAAAGTATATGGAAGGGCTTCCCTGGTGGCGCAGTGGTTGAGAGTCTGCCTGCCGATGCAGGGTACACGGGTTCGTGCCCCGGTGCAGGAAGATCCCACATGCCGCCAAGCGGCTGGGCCCGTGAGCCATGGCCGCTGAGTCTGTGCGTCTGGAGCCTGTGCTCCACAACGGGAGAGGCCACAACAGTGAGAGGCCCTCGTACCGCAAAAAAAAAAAAAATGGAAAATTTGTGCTATAAAAGTATCAATCAAAAACATGGGTTATTTGATATGTGGATTTGTAGTATTTCAATTCTAGATGGATTACCCATTGAACATAGCACATTTCTGGTGTAGTTCCAGTTTCTCCCATTTAGGATACATTTAAGGAATGCAAATTAAATACTTGGTAAAATAGAGCAATATCAGAGTAAACAAAGATCACGTGCTATTTTGACTCTATTAATGGGTTCCCTCAGTGACCATAGATGATTTAGAAGCAACTGTAGTTGGTCACCTCTGAGAATTATTGTAAGTAAACATGATCCAGGTGAAGCTTAGTAAGTGTAGGGTAACAGATTTGCTTCTCTATATACATTTTTAAAACTGCACAGATTTTGTGAGCTACTTTTTTTTTTTTTAGCTACTTTTTTGGGTTTACAGATTCTGGTACTATTTATAACTCCCTGTTGTCTTTATTCCTAAAGAGCTGCTCCAGTTTAAGATTGTTGCCAGATTGGCCATCTGCTGTTGTTTCCCACTAGTCATTAGTTTTTCATCATGACTTAACCAAAGCAATTCTGTTCATTCCTGCTTTGGGGAGTTTCACATTAGGCCACTGTGCAGAAGCTGACTGAATATCTTGTTGGTGGCCATTCTAAGCATACATTTCTAAACTGGCAGACTGTTTGTTTACTAGGATTTCATTGTTGATATATTCTCTAGCCTCACAATGCTTAGTGCAAAGATTAATCTTCCTGATTAAATTCAAAATGTATTTGTTAAATATCTTCTATAAATAAGGCAATGTGTAAGTACTTTGGGAAGCTTTTCAAAAAGTAATAAAAATTTCTTCCACCCTCCAAGAGCCTGCAGTCTATGGAGAGATACCATATATATGAATTTGCCAAAGTCACATAGTTATAATTGCTAAGACAAGTAAAGTTAAAATGCTATAGGAGTTCAGGAATTCTAGGTAAGACTGTGATATGATCGTGCATGTCTCTCATTCTGTCTTCCTTTCTGCCTGCTGAAATCTAGGTAGATGCTTTCTAAAAGAAAATCATGTAAAACAAAGTGAGGCAGAAAGATTAAAAGTTGAAAAACAAATTCATGAACTTAAAAAAAAAGGCTATGAAATTGTAAAGGAAACCAAGAATGTGATGTGGTAAAATTCAAGGCATGAAACATTAAACAGAACAGAAAGGGTCTTTTTTTTACTGATAGATCCTAGTGGGAGACTTTAACATACTTACCTCTGAGAGTAAAGTGTGTAGAGAATAAATAAGACCATAGGAAATGTTAAGGATTTAGACAAGCTTGTCAGGAACTCCCTGTTTCATGGCTTGATCCAATATTTTTGTGAATTGCCCACTTTATATTCTGTATGGTCGACTCTCTTTCCTAACTGTTGGGTGCCTTCTCAACTTGCCTTGTGAGTCAGCCAGTATACAAGCCTTGGGTTCTTTGTCATTTTCTGTTAGAAAGCTAATTGTAAATATTTTGTTAAATAAGTAAAATTAACTAGTATTTGTAGAGAATAAAATGAAATAGGAACATTTTTTCCTATTTCCAGGATATGATTTTTCACACAAACGTGCACATGCTCACGTGCGCGCACACACACACATACACACCCCTCTCCCTGTCCAAGCCTATACCTGAAGAAAATACAAAAGTGATTCAGTGTAGACTTCTGCTTCCAGAAAGATGGAATTGATGAACATTTCTCTATTCCTCCTGCTAAATAAGTACAGCTGAAAACTGGACATTATGAGTACAACAAATACAAGACTCTGAAAAGTGAAGAGAAGAAGGTAGATGGTCTTAGGACCTCAGAACCCAAATAATAACATGACTGTAAAAATACTGAGTTTTCTTATTGCCTCATATGTTCTAGAACGGATATGGGGAAGCTGGCAACCCAGAAATGTTTGATGCAGACAAAAGCCTTAAGAAAAGTCTATCCTCTTTAGCCAAGGATTAGGAATGGGATAGTGAGAGAGAAAACTTAGACAGTAACCCCTCCACTCCAGCCAAATATACAGAAAAAAACCACCCTGATTAGCGGAAGCCAAATGGGGTCCTAAACTTTTTTCAGTCATAACAAGGCAACCCCTCTCTCCCATGGTGTTAGTAGAGGTGATGGGCGAGGGTGGTGGGTGGGGACAGTAACAGTGTGCTCCTCCCAGCCAGGGCAGTATAGTGAGGTTCCTGAACTCCCACCTTCACCCAGTATAACAAGTTCCTTTTTCCCTTCTCCCCCACCAGTGGTCAACGAAATCAAGTGAGGAAGCTGCACTTCCATCCCTGCCAGGCAATAATGAGGCTTGGTCCTTCTTCCCCCACCAGAGCAGTGGTAGAAGAAGCCTACTATAACAGAATATTTAAATAAGATCCATAGTCTCATAACAGTACCCCAACTATGCAGGTTTCAATTGAAAGTATCTTATATCAAGAACCAGAAATGTCTCAACTCAAATTAGGAAAGAGAGTTAATCTTGCCAACACCGAGATAACACAGATGTCAGAATTATCTGACAAGGATTTTAAAGCAGCCACCAAGAACAATTATAAACACACTTGTAACAAATGAAAAAATATAAATTCTTAGCAACATTGATAAAATGAACCAATTACTTGGAAAGCACAAGCTACCACAACTCACACAGCATAATACAGATAATTTAAATAGCCCTAAACTATTAAGGAAATTAAATTTGTAATTTCAAAATGAAAACCAGACCTGGATGTTTTCATTGGCTCATTCTACCAAATTCTTGAAGAATTCAAACTCTTTGTACACAGTCTCTGTCAGGAAATATAAAATTCAGAAACCCCTTCCTCATTTCATATTATGAAGCTGGTAATAACCTTGCTACCAAAGTCAGACAAAGACAATACCAAAAACAAAAACAAAACCAAAAAAAAACTGCAGACTAGTATCCCTCATAAGTATAGATGCAAAAATTCTGTAACAGATTGTAAGTAGAATGTAATTCAGCAATATAGAAAATAAATACACTGTGACCAAGTGGACTTTATTCCAGGAATGCAGGTTTGGCTGAATATTTGATAATTAGTCAGTATAATCAACTGTATTAACAGGATAGTGAAGAAAAAATCACATGATCATATCAGTTGTTGCAGAAAAGAACCTTTTGACAAAGTTGAACACCATTCATGACTAAAACTCTCAGAAAACTAGGAATAGAGGGGAATTTCCTCAACTTGATAAAGAACATGTGCAGAAAACATACAGTTAAGTCATACTTGATGAAAAAATGAATATTTTACCCCTATGATTGGGAATAAGGTGGCAAGGATGTCCATTCTCATAACTCTTGTTCGGCGTAATATTCGGAGTTCCAGCCAGCATGATAAGATGGGGGAAAAAGTGTGTACAGAATGGAAAAAGAAATTAAACTGTTCCTGTTTGCCTTTGTCATATGTGTAGAAAAAGCTGCAAAAAGACCTGTAGAACTAATAAATGAGTTAAGCAATATCACAAGATATAAGACTGACATACAAAAATTGATTTCTATACTCTAGCAAGGAACATGTGGGAACTGAAATTAAAAATACAGTACCATTTGCAATTGCTCAAAAAATTGAAATACTTAGACATGAACTTAACAAAACATTTATAGAACTTGTATACTGAAAATTATAAAATGCTGATGAAAGAAATCTAAGACCTAAATAAATGCAGAGATATACTTTGTTTATAGGTTGGAAGACTGAACATAGTATAGAAATCATTTCCCTAAAATGGATATACAAGTTTAACAAAATTCCTATCAAAATCTCAGGAAGATTTTTTTTTCGTTTGGAGAGTTTATAAATGTTTGATTTTTCTTTAATTTTAAGTATATTTGATTTACAATGTTTCAGGTATACAGCAAAGTGATTCAGTTATACATATATATATATATATATATATATTCTTTTTTAGATTCTTCTCCATTATAGGTTATTACAAGATATTGAATACAGTTCCCTGTGCTATACAGTAGGTCCTTATTGTTTATCTCTTTTATATATAGTAGTCTGTATCCGTTAATCCCAAATTCCCAATTTATCTTATCTCCCCCTTTCCCCTTTGGTAACCATAAGTTTGTTTTCTATGTCTGTGAATCTGTTTCTGTTTTATAAGTAAGTTCATTTCTATCATTTTTTTAGATTCCACATATAAGTGATATCATATAATATTTGCCTTTCTCTGTCTGACTTCACTTAGTGTGATAATCTCTAGGTCCATCCATGTTGCTGCAGACGGCATTATTTTACTCTTTTTTTATGGCTGAGTAATATTCCATTGTGTGTGTTTGTGTGTGTGTGTGTGTGTATTGCATCCATCTGTTGATGGACATTTAGGTTGCTTCCATGTCTTGACTGTTCTAAATAGTGCTGCTGTGAACATTGGGGTGCATGTATCTTTTTGAGTTAGAGTATTCTCTAGCTGTATGTCCAGGAGTGGGATTGCTGGATCATATGGTAACTCCATTTTTAGTTTTTTAAGGAATCTCTATTCTGTTTTCCATAATGGCTGTACCAACTTACATTCCCATCAATGGTGTAGGAGGAGGAGGAAGATTTTTTTAAGGTTTAGCAAAATTATTCTAAAATTTATATGGAAAGGCAATGGAACTAGAGTAGCTACAACAATTTTGAAAAACGAAAAATAAAGTAGGGCAAATCACTCTACTCAATTGCAAGACTTACTAAATAGCTGGAATAATCAAGACAGTGTGGTATTGGCCCACAGATAGACCTGTAGGTTAATGGAACAGACTAGAAGGCCAGAAATAGCTCCACACTGAAATAGCTCCACACAAGTAAGGCCAATTGATTTTTTTAAAAAAATAAATTTATTTATTTATTTTTGGTTGAGTTGGGTCTTCGTTGCTGCGCGCGGGCTTTCTTTAGTTGCGGCGAGCGGGGTCTAATCTTCATTGTGGTGTGCGGGCTTCTCATTGTGGTGGCTTCTCTTGTTGTGGAGCATGGACTCTAGGCCTGCGGGCTTCAGTAGTTGAGGCTCATGGGCTCTAGAGTGCAGGCTCAGTGTTGTGGCGCACAGGCTTAGTTGCTCCGTGGCGTGTGGAATCTTCCTGGACGAGGGCTTGAACCCGTGTCCCCTGCATTGGCAGGCGGATTCTTAACCGCTGCGCCACCAGGGAAGTCCTGGTCAATTGATTTTTTTTTTTTTTTTTTTTTTGTTTTTTTTTTTTTTTGTTTTTTTTTTGCGGTACACAGGCCTCTCACCGCTGTGGCTTCGCCCGTTGCGGAGCACAGGCTCCGGACGCGCAGGCTCAGCGGCCATGGCTCACGGGCCCAGCCACTCCGCGGCATGTGGGATCTTCCCGTACCGGGGCACGAACCCGTGTCCCCTGCATCGGCAGGCGGACTCTCAACCACTGCGCCACCAGGGAAGCCCTGGTCAATTGATTTTTGATAAGAGATGCAAAAGACAATGGAGGAAGGATAGTCTATACAACAAATGATGGATATCCACAACTGGATATCCATAGGCAACCAAATGAACGTCAATCTAAACTTCACACCTTATACAAAAATTAACTTGAAATAGATTCATATATTTAAATGTAAATCCTACAACGATAAAACTTTTAAAAGAAAATATAGAGGAAAATCTCTGGGAGCTGGGGCTTGGTGTAAAGAGTTCTTGGACGTGATCCCCAAAAAACAATTCATATAAGAAAAAAAATGTTCTTCACCAAAATGAAAAACATTTGCTCTGTGAAAGACCCTGTTAAAAGGATGAAAAGACAGGTTACATACTATGAGAAAATACTACCAAACCACCTATCTGACAAAGGACTCATAACTAAAATATATAAAGAACTCTTAAAACTCATCATGAAAAAAGCAATCTAGTAAGAAAATGGGCAAAAGACCTAAAGAAACATTTTACTGAAGAGTATATATGGATGGCAATAAGCACATGAAAAGATGTTCAACATCACTAGCCATTAGGAAATGCAAATTAAGATTATAATGAGATATCTCTACACACCCTTCAGGACCATTAAATTTAAAAAACGACAATACCAAATGCTAGCAAGGATGCAGGAAAACTGAATCTCTTATACATTGCTAGTGGGAATGTAAAATGGTACAGTCATTCTGGAAAACAATTTGGCAGTCTCTTAAAAAGCTAAACATACTTTTGTCATATGACCCACCAGTCACACTCCTGGGCATCTATCCCAGAGAAAGGAAACGTGTCTACATGAAAACCTGTACATAATTTTTCATAGCAGCTTTGTTTGTAACAACCAGAAACTGTTACTTGAGGACACTGAGGGGAAGGGGAAGCTGGGACGAAGTGAGAGGGTAGCATTGACATGTATACACTACCAAATGTAAAATGGATGGCTAGTGGGAAGCTGCTGCATAGCACAGGGAGATCAGCTCGGTGCTTTGTGATGACCTAGTGAGGTGGGATAGGGAGGGTGGGAGGGATGCTCAAGAGGGAGGGGATATGGGGATATATGTATACTTATAGCTGATTCACTTTGTTGTACAATAGAAACTAACATACCGTTGTAAAGCAATTATACTCCAATAAAGATATTAAAAAAAACAAACCCAGAAACTGTTAACTGAAGTGTCTTACAATAGAGAAATGATTAAACTAATCTGTGGTGTGTCTGTACTGTGGAACCTTACTTAGCAATAAAAAAGGAATGGGATATATGCAACAATTTGTATAGATCTTAAAGTGTACTCTGCTGAGTGAAAAAAGCCAGTGTGAAAAAGTACCTGTATGATTCCATTTAAATATTGGGTCAGCCAAAAAGTCCGTACCATCTTATGGAAAAACTGAACGAACTTTTTGGCTGACCCCAAAAAGTTCTTGAAATGACATTCTTGAAATGACAAAATTATAGAAATTTTGAACATTCTTGAAATGACAAAATTATAGAAATGGAGAACAGATAACCAGTTAGTTGTTGCCAGAGATTAGGGGCAGGGGATGGAGAGGGAGGTGGATGTGACTATAAAGGGGTAGTCTTTGTGATGATGGAATAATTCTGTAGCTGATTGTGGTGGTGGTAGTTACACAGATCTACACATGTGATAACATGATATAGAAATGTACACATTGTACCAAAGTCAGTTTCCTAGTTTTGATTTTATATTTATAGTTCAGTAAGATGTAATCTTTGGGAAAACTGGGTGCAGGGTATATGGGACCTCTTTGTGCAATACTACCTTTGCAGCTTCCTATGAATCTATAATTATTTCAAAATAAAAAGAAGGAATCCTAGCTAAAGCATCAGGTAAAAAATTCTCAGAGAAAATAAAAAACCTAAAGGTGCAGTATCTCTGAGGAGTTAATTGTGTGACATGAACTGGCTTTCATCCAGAGGACATTTTTGAAACCTGGTAAACTAGAGTTTCCTTTCCTCAGCCTCAGGAAGCATTGAGGAACTTTGAGGAAATGATAAGTTCTTCCCGAGATGATAAATATAAGTCATCCTCTTACCCTAAAAGCTGAGCCTCAGAGGGTTAAACTGGAAACCCCCACCAATCCCACCATCCTTCAAGACTGCAAAGGAAATTGATTTTTCTCTATGCTTCTCAGTTTTTAATATGCATCAAAATCACCTGGAGGGTTGTTCAAACATGGATTGCTAGTTGACATCTCCGGAGTTTATAATTCAGTAGGTATGGGATAAGGCCTGAGAATTTACAGTTCTAACAAGTTCCCAGGTCATGATGATTTTGCTGGTTGGGGACCACACTGTGAAAATCATTAATGTAGGTATGTGGGGGCAAGGACATTGCTGAGAATTTTGAACAAACAATGGATGCTCATGTGGTTTGCATTTTGAATTTAACACCCCCTAGGTAGTCTAATAAAATTTCCCTGAGGTAACTTAATTTGGATTTACCCCCATAACAGTAGTGATCATATGTTGGCAGTGAGTCTTTCTAGGCTCTTGGTAGAAGTAAATACAGATTTTCATGGGAGAAACTCATCTCTATCCCAGGGCTGAAAGTTTTCCCAGAAATAAAATTCCAAGCGGGTAGAGCAACTGACAGTCAAATTAAAAGCACAAGGAAATGTAAGTACCATGAGCATGAGCAGGAGTCAGCAGGAGACCTGCTAGGAAGTAAGAATAATCAGACATAAAATATAAAATAGCTGCTTAATAAGTTTAAAGACATGTTAAAATATATTCCAAGGTTAAGAAACTATAAAGAATATCCCCAAAGATATTTTTAAAAAGCAGCTAGAACTTAAGAATTTAAAATTATACTAATTGAAACTTATAAAAAAATCCTCAAATAGATGGATATAACCACACATTATGTAAATTTGAAGAAGAGAATAATGAACTGAGAGAAACATCTAAAGAAATTATCCTGCATGTATTCAGAAGAAACAGATGAAAACTATGAAAGAGAAGTTGAGAGCCATCTAAGAATATCTAAACATTTACTTGGATGGCCTTCCATAAGAGAGACTGGGAACAGACAACAGTTGAAAAGATAATGGTTAAGAATTTTGTACAACTTAGGAACAGTGCTAACCTATGCATTCAAGAATCACAAGAACTCAAGCTGGTTAAATAAAAGGAAATTCTCAGCTTTGTTACAGTGAAACGGCAGAAGATCAAAGACAAAGGGTCTTAAAATTATCTAGAGAGGGAAGAGAGATTTATCTGCAATGGTGTCACATTTAGAAGACATTGGAACGTAAGTAAAAAAAAAAAAATCTAGAATTCTACACCAAGGGAAAAAGGGGAAATTCTGACACTTCAAACAGACAATTGGGAATTCTTCACTAAAGGAAAATTTGAAGAATGTACTCTAGGCAGGAGGAAAGTGATTCTCAGATCAAAGTCCTGAAATGTAAGAAGGAATGAAAAGCACACGAACTAGTAAATAGTTTAGCAAATCTAAGCAAATAATGATTTGTATAAAGCAGTTTGTGTCTCATGGGCTTTTAAAAATGGAATTAAAAAATGGAATTAATATATATGCCAATAATAATCTATAAGTCAGAGAAGGGTGAATAGCTTTAGGTATTCTGAGGTACTTGTTGGTAAGAAGAGTAAAGATATGCAACTTCTCAGAGTCTAAATTAATCAGCATGTGTGTTATATAAAGATTAACAACTAAAAGAAATCAAAGGAATAACTTCTGAAATAGTGTAGGCAATGGAATAAGGAAAAGTATGAAATCCAAAAGAAGAAAAAAACAGGCAGAAACATAGTTCACAGAACAAGTAGAAAATATAAAATGGGGGACATAAATCCAAGTATTTCAGTAACTATGTTAAATATAATGTATTAAGCTAGTAATTTTGAGTGTCAGACTGAAATTTAAAATTTCAACTATGCAATTTACCCCCCACCCTCCCAAAAAGAGAGAGAGTATAAAATGTTGAAAGTAAAAGGATGAAAAAAGATACATCATGCAAATACTAACTTAGATTTTTAAGGCAAAAAGTTCACACTGATAAGAAATACAATTTAATAGGGAAATAAAACAGTTCTAAATTTTACGTACCTAATACTGTGACCCCAAAATATGTCAGGCCAAAAGAATGCAAGAAGGAAAAAAGACAAATCCATAAGCATAGCTTGAGAGTTTTCAGCTTTCTCATTAACTGATAGAACAAGTAGACAAAATACTGACATAAAACTTGTTTATAGTATCCTTTTGATCTGTTTCATGTCTGTAACATCTCTTGTCACATCCATTATTTTCACCACTAATTTTGGGGGTTTTGTGCCTTCTTCCTTTTGCTTATTCTCACCAGAGGTTTATCAAACTTATTTTTCTTTCAATTTTGAAAATTTTTAAAGTGCACATAAAATTTACCGTTAGTCACATTTAGTACATTTACAGTGTTGTGTAACCATCACCACTATATAGTTCGGAACATTTAATCACTCCAAAAGGAAACCCTGTGCCTGTTAAGTAGTCACTCCTCATTCTCCTGGCAACCACTAATCTACTTTTTCTCTGTATGGTTTTGCCTATTCTGGATATTTCACATAAATGCAGCCATTCACTAAGTGCACTTTTACTGGCTTAGTTCACTTACCAGTATGTTTTCAATCCAGGTCATTCATGTTGTAGTATGTATCAGTACTTTTTTCCTCTTTATGTCAGAATAGTCCATTTTATGTATATACCATATACACATTTTGTTTATTCATTCATCAATTGATGGACATTTGGATGGTTTCCACCTTTTGGCTATTGTGAATAGTGCTTCTGTGAACATGGGTGTACAGGTTTTGTTTTAGTACCTACTTTCAGTTCTTTTGGATATATGCCCAAGATTGGAATTGCTGGGTCATATGAAAATTCTATGTTTAATTTATTGAGGCGCTGGCCGAACTGTTTTCCACAGATGTTGCACCATTTTACATTCCTACCAGCAATATACAAGGGTTCTAATTTCTCCGCATCCTTGCCAACAAACACTTCTTATTGTCTGTCTTGTTGATATAGCTAGCCATCCTAGTGGATCTTATGGTTTTGATTTGCATTTGCCCGTTTGTTAATGATGCTGAATGTCTTTCATGTGCTACGGGCCATTTGTATATCTTATTTGGAGAATGGTTTTGCCTGTTTTTTAATTAGGTTGTTTATTTTTTTGTTGTTGAATTGTAAGAGTTCTTTATATATTCTGAATCCTGGACCTTTGTCAGATATGAGTTGCAAATATTTTCTCCTATTTTATGAGTTGTCTTTTTAAGTTTCTTGATAATATCCTTTGATATACAAAGTTTTTAACTTTGGTGGAGTCCATCTCATCCTTTTTTTTTTTTTTTTTTCTTTTGTTGCTTGTGCTTTTGTTGTCATATCTAAAAACCCATTGCCAAGTCCAGAGTCAAGAAGACTTATTCCCCGTCCTTATGCCAATACCATATTGTTTTGATTACTGTACTTTTTAATGTTTTGAAATAAAAAAGTGTGAATCCTCCAGTTTTTTTTTATTTGTCTTTTTAAAAATCCAACTCTTGATTTTGCTGATCCCTGTACTGTTTGGTTTGTTTCATTAATTTGTGCTCTCATCTTCATTGTTTCCTTTCTTTTACTATACTTGCTGGGATTATCTCGTTAGTCTTTTTCTAAGTTTTTTGGATTGATACTTGGCTTATTAATTTTTACTTTTTAAAAAATGCATTTTAAGGGTATAGCTTTCCATCAATATACTGTATAACTTTATCCCACCAGTTTTAATATCTTTTTTCATTAACTCAATTACAGATGTCACTTTTAGTAGTTTTTTGTTTATAATTTACTGTTCCATGTAGATATTTTTAATTTTGTCATTTTTTTCCCCAAGTTTGTTACATAGGCTTTAACAAATCAACTAGAGAAGGTGTGGTTTGTGGGTTTTTTGTTTTTTGTTTTTTTGCCCCGCCGTGCAGCATGTGGGATCTTAGTCCCCTGACCAGGGATTGAACCCACGCCCCCTGCATTGGAAGCACAGAGTCTTAACCATTGGACCACCAGGGAAGTCCCACAAATCAACTAGAAAAAGACTTCAAAAAGAGGAAAACATGAAAAGATTCCCAATCTCATTAGTATTTAAAGAAGTAGAAACAAAATGAACTGAGATAGAATTAGTTTACATTAAAAATTCTATCAATTTCAAGAATTGGTGTTACCACTTTGAAAAATAATTTGGTATCAACCAGTAAAGTTGAACATGTGCTTATCCTATAACCCAGCAGTTCAACTCCTAGGGAAATACCGTAGAAAAGCATAAGCAAATGTGTATGGGAGATAGCTATAAGAATGTTCATAGTAGCACTTTTCATCGTAGCCCCAAATTGGAAACAACCTAAATATCCATCAACAGTAGATTTATTTAAAAAAACTGGTATATTCATATAGTGCATTGCCATTCCACAGCTGCAGGCACACATACGTATTGCAGTTATAATAAGTGAAACAAGCAAACCGCAGAAGAATTTATTCACTGTGGTTTCTTTTGTGTGAAGTTCGGTAAGAGGCAAAACTGAAAAATATGAGCAAATACCTAGATTATGAAGCTTTGTAAAGAAAATCAAGGGAATGGTTTTCACACACTTTAAGATAAATGGTTACCTCTTGTGGATGAGAGAGAAGGATGGTGCTGGGGAGGAATTTCAAGGATCCTGGCAGTGGGTGGCAGTTACATTGACATTCACTTCATTCCTTTTTAAAGTGTATGTGTATACTTAATACACTTTTTGATATATAATAAATTTCATAGGATGAGTTCTTTGTTCATTTCTGCACCAACAAATCTATAATCTTTGGGGGGTTTTTTGTTTTTGTTATTTTGCGGTATGCGGGCCTCTCACTGTTGCGGCCTCTCCCGTTGCAGAGCACAGACTCTGGACACGCAGGCTCAGCGGCCATGGCTCACGGGCCCAGCCGCTCCGAGGCATATGGGATCTTCCCGGACTGGGGCATGAACCTGTGTCCCCTGCATCGGCGCCACCAGGGAAGCCCTAAATCTACAATCTTGATGAAGTGGTTGATTTTTTTTTTCAAAGGAAAATATAAATAACCCAAGTAGGATCAAAAGAAGTGAGAAACCTGAATTGATATATATTATGGAAGTGGTATCAGGCTAGCTGATTCCACTGTGAAGTGGAAATCTGACCCACTTTTTAAAAAGAGCTCCCCTGAAGCAGCCGCACAGCACAGGGAAATCAGCTCGGTGCTTTGTGACCGCCTGGAGGGGTGGGATAGGGAGGGTGGGAGGGAGGGAGATGCAAGAGGGAAGAGCTATGGGAACATATGTATATGTGTAACTGATTCACTTTGTTATAAAGCAGAAACTAACACACCATTGTAAAGCAATTATACTCTAATAAAGATGTAAAAAAAAATCAACAACAAAAAAATAAAAAGAGCTCCCCTGGACTTCCCTGGTGGGTGCAGTGGTTAATAATCCGCCTGCCAGTGCAGGGGACACAGGTTCGAGCTCTGGTCCAGGCAGACGTGCCGTGGAGCAACTAAGCCCATGAGCCCCAACTACTGAAGCCTGCGCACCTAGAG